>NW_022145613.1:21835710-22189256 GCF_000002235.5 Strongylocentrotus purpuratus | reverse complement strand
AAAAAAAAAAAGTGTATATAGGCGCTTTTTTGAGGCCTAAAACAATTAATGGTATCGTCCGTTATAACAGAAAGAGGACTATACCATTATTTTGTAGGGGGGATTTACACGTTATTTTTTGCTTAATGTCCGATTCTAGGGGGGTTGTAAAAATGGCGAAACCATGTTAAGAACTGCAAAAAAGTGTATATAGGCGCTTTTTTGAGGCGTTTTCGTTAGTTTTTATCCAAATGGCAAAAACACCCCTAAAACAATAATGGTATCGTCCGTTATAACAGAAAGAGGACTATACCATTATTTTGTAGGGGGGATTTACACGTTATTTTTTTGCTTAATGTTTCCGATTCTAGGGGGGTGTAAAAATGGCGAACCATGTTAAAGAACTGCAAAAAAAGTGTATATAGGCGCTTTTTTGAGGCGTTTTCGTTAGTTTTTATCCAATGGCAAAACACCCCTAAAACAATAATGGTATCGTCCGTTATAACAGAAAGAGGACTATACCATTATTTTGTAGGGGGATTTACACGTTATTTTTTTTGCTTAATGTTCGATTCTAGGGGGGTGTAAAAATGGCGAAACCATGTTAAGAACTGCAAAAAAGTGTATATAGGCGCTTTTTTTGAGGCGTTTTCGTTAGTTTTTATCCAAATGGCAAAACACCCCTAAAACAATAATGGTATCGTCCGTTATAACAGAAAGAGGACTATACCATTATTTTGTAGGGGGGATTTACACGTTATTTTTTTTGCTTAATGTTTCCGATTCTAGGGGGGTGTAAAAAATGGCGAAACCATGTTAAGAACTGCAAAAAAGTGTATATAGGCGCTTTTTTGAGGCGTTTTCGTTAGTTTTTATCCAAATGGCAAAAAACACCCTAAAACAATAATGGTATCGTCCGTTATAACAGAAAGAGGACTATACCATTATTTTGTAGGGGGGATTTACACGTTATTTTTTTGCTTAATGTTTCCGATTCTAGGGGGGTGTAAAAATGGCGAAACCATGTTAAGAACTGCAAAAAAAGTGTATATAGGCGCTTTTTTGAGGCGTTTTCGTTAGTTTTTATCCAAATGGCAAACACCCCTAAAAACAATAATGGTATCGTCCGTTATAACAGAAAGAGGACTATACCATTATTTTGTAGGGGGGATTTACACGTTATTTTTTTGCTTAATGTTTCCGATTCTAGGGGGGGTAAAAATGGCGAAACCATGTTAAGAACTGCAAAAAAGTGTATATAGGCGCTTTTTTGAGGCGTTTTCGTTAGTTTTATCCAAATGGCAAAACACCCCTAAAACAATAATGGTATCGTCCGTTATAACAGAAAGAGGACTATACCATTATTTTGTAGGGGGGATTTACACGTTATTTTTTTTGCTTAATGTTTCCGATTCTAGGGGGGTGTAAAAATGGCGAAACCATGTTAAGAACTGCAAAAAAGTGTATATAGGCGCTTTTTTGAGGCGTTTTCGTTAGTTTTTATCCAAATGGCAAAACACCCTAAAACAATAATGGTATCGTCCGTTATAACAGAAAGAGGACTATACCATTATTTTGTAGGGGGGATTTACACGTTATTTTTTTTGCTTAATGTTTCCGATTCTAGGGGGTGTAAAAAATGGCGAAACCATGTTAAGAACTGCAAAAAAAGTGTATATAGGCGCTTTTTTGAGGCGTTTTCGTTAGTTTTTATCCAAATGGCAAAACACCCCTAAAACAATAATGGTATCGTCCGTTATAACAGAAAGAGGACTATACCATTATTTTGTAGGGGGGATTTACACGTTATTTTTGCTTATGTTTCCGATTCTAGGGGGGTGTAAAAATGGCGAAACCATGTTAAGAACTGCAAAAAAGTGTATATAGGCGCTTTTTTGAGGCGTTTTCGTTAGTTTTTATCCAAATGGCAAAAACACCCCTAAAACAATAATGGTATCGTCCGTTATAACAGAAAGAGGACTATACCATTATTTTGTAGGGGGATTTACACGTTATTTTTTTTGCTTAATGTTTCCGATTCTAGGGGGTGTGAAAAATGGCGAAACCATGTTAAGAACTGCAAAAAAGTGTATATAGGCGCTTTTTTGAGGCGTTTTCGTTAGTTTTTATCCAAATGGCAAAACACCCCTAAAACAATAATGGTATCGTCGTCCGTTATAACAGAAAGAGGACTATACCATTATTTTGTAGGGGGGATTTACACGTTATTTTTTTTGCTTAATGTTTCCGATTCTAGGGGGGTGTAAAAATGGCGAAACCATGTTAAGAACTGCAAAAAAGTGTATATAGGCGCTTTTTTGAGGCGTTTTCGTTAGTTTTTATCCAAATGGCAAAACACCCCTAAAACAATAATGGTATCGTCCGTTATAACAGAAAGAGGACTATACCATTATTTTGTAGGGGGGATTTACACGTTTTTTTTTGCTTAATGTTTCCGATTCTAGGGGGGTGTAAAAATGGCGAAAACCATGTTAAGAACTGCAAAAAAGTGTATATAGGCGCTTTTTTGAGGCGTTTTCGTTAGTTTTTATCCAAATGGCAAAACACCCCTAAAACAATAATGGTATCGTCCGTTATAACAGAAAGAGGACTATACCATTATTTTGTAGGGGGGATTTACACGTTATTTTTTTTGCTTAATGTTTCCGATTCTAGGGGGGTGTAAAAATGGCGAAACCATGTTAAGAACTGCAAAAAAGTGTATATAGGCGCTTTTTTGAGGCGTTTTCGTTAGTTTTTATCCAAATGGCAAAACACCCCTAAAACAATAATGGTATCGTCCGTTATAACAGAAAGAGGACTATACCATTATTTTGTAGGGGGGATTTACACGTTATTTTTTTTGCTTAATGTTTCCGATTCTAGGGGGGTGTAAAAATGGCGAAACCATGTTAAGAACTGCAAAAAAGTGTATATAGGCGCTTTTTTGAGGCGTTTTCGTTAGTTTTTATCCAAATGGCAAAACACCCCTAAAACAATAATGGTATCGTCCGTTATAACAGAAAGAGGACTATACCATTATTTTGTAGGGGGGATTTACACGTTATTTTTTTTGCTTAATGTTTCCGATTCTAGGGGGGTGTAAAAATGGCGAAACCATGTTAAGAACTGCAAAAAAGTGTATATAGGCGCTTTTTTGAGGCGTTTTCGTTAGTTTTTATCCAAATGGCAAAACACCCCTAAAACAATAATGGTATCGTCCGTTATAACAGAAAGAGGACTATACCATTATTTTGTAGGGGGGATTTACACGTTATTTTTTTTGCTTAATGTTTCCGATTCTAGGGGGTGTAAAAATGGCGAAACCATGTTAAGAACTGCAAAAAAGTGTATATAGGCGCTTTTTTGAGGCGTTTTCGTTAGTTTTTATCCAAATGGCAAAACACCCCTAAAACAATAATGGTATCGTCCGTTATAACAGAAAGAGGACTATACCATTATTTTGTAGGGGGGATTTACACGTTATTTTTTTTGCTTAATGTTTCCGATTCTAGGGGGGTGTAAAAATGGCGAAACCATGTTAAGAACTGCAAAAAAGTGTATATAGGCGCTTTTTTGAGGCGTTTTCGTTAGTTTTTATCCAAATGGCAAAACACCCCTAAAACAATAATGGTATCGTCCGTTATAACAGAAAGAGGACTATACCATTATTTTGTAGGGGGGATT
The DNA here is from genome assembly GCF_000002235.5 of Strongylocentrotus purpuratus. Lineage (NCBI taxonomy): Eukaryota > Metazoa > Echinodermata > Echinoidea > Camarodonta > Strongylocentrotidae > Strongylocentrotus > Strongylocentrotus purpuratus. The sequence goes on along the minus strand of NW_022145613.1, from coordinate 22,185,590 downwards.
TACACGTTATTTTTTTTGCTTAATGTTTCCGATTCTAGGGGGGTGTAAAAATGGCGAAACCATGTTAAGAACTGCAAAAAAGTGTATATAGGCGCTTTTTTGAGGCGTTTTCGTTAGTTTTTATCCAAATGGCAAAACACCCCTAAAACAATAATGGTATCGTCCGTTATAACAGTAACAAAGAGGACTATACCATTATTTTGTAGGGGGGATTTACACGTTATTTTTTTTGCTTAATGTTTCCGATTCTAGGGGGGTGTAAAAATGGCGAAACCATGTTAAGAACTGCAAAAAAGTGTATATAGGCGCTTTTTTGAGGCGTTTTCGTTAGTTTTTATCCAAATGGCAAAACACCCCTAAAACAATAATGGTATCGTCCGTTATAACAGAAAGAGGACTATACCATTATTTTGTAGGGGGGATTTACACGTTATTTTTTTGCTTAATGTTTCCGATTCTAGGGGGGTGTAAAAATGGCGAAACCATGTTAAGAACTGCAAAAAAGTGTATATAGGCGCTTTTTTGAGGCGTTTTCGTTAGTTTTTATCCAAATGGCAAAACACCCCTAAAACAATAATGGTATCGTCCGTTATAACAGAAAGAGGACTATACCATTATTTTGTAGGGGGGATTTACACGTTATTTTTTTTGCTTAATGTTTCCGATTCTAGGGGGGTGTAAAAATGGCGAAACCATGTTAAGAACTGCAAAAAAGTGTATATAGGCGCTTTTTTGAGGCGTTTTCGTTAGTTTTTATCCAAATGGCAAAACACCCCTAAAACAATAATGGTATCGTCCGTTATAACAGAAAGAGGACTATACCATTATTTTGTAGGGGGGATTTACACGTTATTTTTTTTGCTTAATGTTTCCGATTCTAGGGGGGTGTAAAAATGGCGAAACCATGTTAAGAACTGCAAAAAAGTGTATATAGGCGCTTTTTTGAGGCGTTTTCGTTAGTTTTTATCCAAATGGCAAAACACCCCTAAAACAATAATGGTATCGTCCGTTATAACAGAAAGAGGACTATACCATTATTTTGTAGGGGGGATTTACACGTTATTTTTTTTGCTTAATGTTTCCGATTCTAGGGGGGTGTAAAAATGGCGAAACCATGTTAAGAACTGCAAAAAAGTGTATATAGGCGCTTTTTTGAGGCGTTTTCGTTAGTTTTTATCCAAATGGCAAAACACCCCTAAAACAATAATGGTATCGTCCGTTATAACAGAAAGAGGACTATACCATTATTTTGTAGGGGGGATTTACACGTTATTTTTTTGCTTAATGTTTCCGATTCTAGGGGGTGTAAAAATGGCGAAACCATGTTAAGAACTGCAAAAAAGTGTATATAGGCGCTTTTTTGAGGCGTTTTCGTTAGTTTTTATCCAAATGGCAAAACACCCCTAAAACAATAATGGTATCGTCCGTTATAACAGAAAGAGGACTATACCATTATTTTGTAGGGGGGATTTACACGTTATTTTTTTTGCTTAATGTTTCCGATTCTAGGGGGGTGTAAAAATGGCGAAACCATGTTAAGAACTGCAAAAAAGTGTATATAGGCGCTTTTTTGAGGCGTTTTCGTTAGTTTTTATCCAAATGGCAAAACACCCCTAAAACAATAATGGTATCGTCCGTTATAACAGAAAGAGGACTATACCATTATTTTGTAGGGGGGATTTACACGTTATTTTTTTTGCTTAATGTTTCCGATTCTAGGGGGGTGTAAAAATGGCGAAACCATGTTAAGAACTGCAAAAAAGTGTATATAGGCGCTTTTTTGAGGCGTTTTCGTTAGTTTTTATCCAAATGGCAAAACACCCCTAAAACAATAATGGTATCGTCCGTTATAACAGAAAGAGGACTATACCATTATTTTGTAGGGGGGATTTACACGTTATTTTTTTTGCTTAATGTTTCCGATTCTAGGGGGGTGTAAAAATGGCGAAACCATGTTAAGAACTGCAAAAAAGTGTATATAGGCGCTTTTTTGAGGCGTTTTCGTTAGTTTTTATCCAAATGGCAAAACACCCCTAAAACAATAATGGTATCGTCCGTTATAACAGAAAGAGGACTATACCATTATTTTGTAGGGGGGATTTACACGTTATTTTTTTTGCTTAATGTTTCCGATTCTAGGGGGGTGTAAAAATGGCGAAACCATGTTAAGAACTGCAAAAAAGTGTATATAGGCGCTTTTTTGAGGCGTTTTCGTTAGTTTTTATCCAAATGGCAAAACACCCCTAAAACAATAATGGTATCGTCCGTTATAACAGAAAGAGGACTATACCATTATTTTGTAGGGGGGATTTACACGTTATTTTTTTTGCTTAATGTTTCCGATTCTAGGGGGGTGTAAAAATGGCGAAACCATGTTAAGAACTGCAAAAAAGTGTATATAGGCGCTTTTTTGAGGCGTTTTCGTTAGTTTTTATCCAAATGGCAAAACACCCCTAAAACAATAATGGTATCGTCCGTTATAACAGAAAGAGGACTATACCATTATTTTGTAGGGGGGATTTACACGTTATTTTTTTTGCTTAATGTTTCCGATTCTAGGGGGTGTAAAAATGGCGAAACCATGTTAAGAACTGCAAAAAAGTGTATATAGGCGCTTTTTTGAGGCGTTTTCGTTAGTTTTTATCCAAATGGCAAAACACCCCTAAAACAATAATGGTATCGTCCGTTATAACAGAAAGAGGACTATACCATTATTTTGTAGGGGGGATTTACACGTTATTTTTTTTGCTTAATGTTTCCGATTCTAGGGGGGTGTAAAAATGGCGAAACCATGTTAAGAACTGCAAAAAAGTGTATATAGGCGCTTTTTTGAGGCGTTTTCGTTAGTTTTTATCCAAATGGCAAAACACCCCTAAAACAATAATGGTATCGTCCGTTATAACAGAAAGAGGACTATACCATTATTTTGTAGGGGGGATTTACACGTTATTTTTTTTGCTTAATGTTTCCGATTCTAGGGGGGTGTAAAAATGGCGAAACCATGTTAAGAACTGCAAAAAAGTGTATATAGGCGCTTTTTTGAGGCGTTTTCGTTAGTTTTTATCCAAATGGCAAAACACCCCTAAAACAATAATGGTATCGTCCGTTATAACAGAAAGAGGACTATACCATTATTTTGTAGGGGGGATTTACACGTTATTTTTTTTGCTTAATGTTTCCGATTCTAGGGGGGTGTAAAAATGGCGAAACCATGTTAAGAACTGCAAAAAAGTGTATATAGGCGCTTTTTTGAGGCGTTTTCGTTAGTTTTTATCCAAATGGCAAAACACCCCTAAAACAATAATGGTATCGTCCGTTATAACAGAAAGAGGACTATACCATTATTTTGTAGGGGGGATTTACACGTTATTTTTTTTGCTTAATGTTTCCGATTCTAGGGGGGTGTAAAAATGGCGAAACCATGTTAAGAACTGCAAAAAAGTGTATATAGGCGCTTTTTTGAGGCGTTTTCGTTAGTTTTTATCCAAATGGCAAAACACCCCTAAAACAATAATGGTATCGTCCGTTATAACAGAAAGAGGACTATACCATTATTTTGTAGGGGGGATTTACACGTTATTTTTTTTGCTTAATGTTTCCGATTCTAGGGGGTGTAAAAATGGCGAAACCATGTTAAGAACTGCAAAAAAGTGTATATAGGCGCTTTTTTGAGGCGTTTTCGTTAGTTTTTATCCAAATGGCAAAACACCCCTAAAACAATAATGGTATCGTCCGTTATAACAGAAAGAGGACTATACCATTATTTTGTAGGGGGGATTTACACGTTATTTTTTTGCTTAATGTTTCCGATTCTAGGGGGGTGTAAAAATGGCGAAACCATGTTAAGAACTGCAAAAAAGTGTATATAGGCGCTTTTTTGAGGCGTTTTCGTTAGTTTTTATCCAAATGGCAAAACACCCCTAAAACAATAATGGTATCGTCCGTTATAACAGAAAGAGGACTATACCATTATTTTGTAGGGGGGATTTACACGTTATTTTTTTGCTTAATGTTTCCGATTCTAGGGGGGTGTAAAAATGGCGAAACCATGTTAAGAACTGCAAAAAAGTGTATATAGGCGCTTTTTTGAGGCGTTTTCGTTAGTTTTTATCCAAATGGCAAAACACCCCTAAAACAATAATGGTATCGTCCGTTATAACAGAAAGAGGACTATACCATTATTTTGTAGGGGGGATTTACACGTTATTTTTTTTGCTTAATGTTTCCGATTCTAGGGGGGTGTAAAAATGGCGAAACCATGTTAAGAACTGCAAAAAAGTGTATATAGGCGCTTTTTGAGGCGTTTTCGTTAGTTTTTATCCAAATGGCAAAACACCCCTAAAACAATAATGGTATCGTCCGTTATAACAGAAAGAGGACTATACCATTATTTTGTAGGGGGGATTTACACGTTATTTTTTTTGCTTAATGTTTCCGATTCTAGGGGGGTGTAAAAATGGCGAAACCATGTTAAGAACTGCAAAAAAGTGTATATAGGCGCTTTTTTGAGGCGTTTTCGTTAGTTTTTATCCAAATGGCAAAAAACACCCTAAAACAATAATGGTATCGTCCGTTATAACAGAAAGAGGACTATACCATTATTTTGTAGGGGGGATTTACACGTTATTTTTTTTGCTTAATGTTTCCGATTCTAGGGGGGTGTAAAAATGGCGAAACCATGTTAAGAACTGCAAAAAAGTGTATATAGGCGCTTTTTTGAGGCGTTTTCGTTAGTTTTTATCCAAATGGCAAAACACCCCTAAAACAATAATGGTATCGTCCGTTATAACAGAAAGAGGACTATACCATTATTTTGTAGGGGGGATTTACACGTTATTTTTTTTGCTTAATGTTTCCGATTCTAGGGGGGTGTAAAAATGGCGAAACCATGTTAAGAACTGCAAAAAAGTGTATATAGGCGCTTTTTTGAGGCGTTTTCGTTAGTTTTTATCCAAATGGCAAAACACCCCTAAAACAATAATGGTATCGTCCGTTATAACAGAAAGAGGACTATACCATTATTTTGTAGGGGGGATTTACACGTTATTTTTTTTGCTTAATGTTTCCGATTCTAGGGGGGTGTAAAAATGGCGAAACCATGTTAAGAACTGCAAAAAAGTGTATATAGGCGCTTTTTTGAGGCGTTTTCGTTAGTTTTTATCCAAATGGCAAAACACCCCTAAAACAATAATGGTATCGTCCGTTATAACAGAAAGAGGACTATACCATTATTTTGTAGGGGGGATTTACACGTTATTTTTTTTGCTTAATGTTTCCGATTCTAGGGGGGTGTAAAAATGGCGAAACCATGTTAAGAACTGCAAAAAAGTGTATATAGGCGCTTTTTTGAGGCGTTTTCGTTAGTTTTTATCCAAATGGCAAAACACCCCTAAAACAATAATGGTATCGTCCGTTATAACAGAAAGAGGACTATACCATTATTTTGTAGGGGGGATTTACACGTTATTTTTTTTGCTTAATGTTTCCGATTCTAGGGGGGTGTAAAAATGGCGAAACCATGTTAAGAACTGCAAAAAAGTGTATATAGGCGCTTTTTTGAGGCGTTTTCGTTAGTTTTTATCCAAATGGCAAAACACCCCTAAAACAATAATGGTATCGTCCGTTATAACAGAAAGAGGACTATACCATTATTTTGTAGGGGGGATTTACACGTTATTTTTTTTGCTTAATGTTTCCGATTCTAGGGGGGTGTAAAAATGGCGAAACCATGTTAAGAACTGCAAAAAAGTGTATATAGGCGCTTTTTTGAGGCGTTTTCGTTAGTTTTTATCCAAATGGCAAAACACCCCTAAAACAATAATGGTATCGTCCGTTATAACAGAAAGAGGACTATACCATTATTTTGTAGGGGGGATTTACACGTTATTTTTTTTGCTTAATGTTTCCGATTCTAGGGGGGTGTAAAAATGGCGAAACCATGTTAAGAACTGCAAAAAAGTGTATATAGGCGCTTTTTTGAGGCGTTTTCGTTAGTTTTTATCCAAATGGCAAAACACCCCTAAAACAATAATGGTATCGTCCGTTATAACAGAAAGAGGACTATACCATTATTTTGTAGGGGGGATTTACACGTTATTTTTTTGCTTAATGTTTCCGATTCTAGGGGGGTGTAAAAATGGCGAAACCATGTTAAGAACTGCAAAAAAGTGTATATAGGCGCTTTTTTGAGGCGTTTTCGTTAGTTTTTATCCAAATGGCAAAACACCCCTAAAACAATAATGGTATCGTCCGTTATAACAGAAAGAGGACTATACCATTATTTTGTAGGGGGGATTTACACGTTATTTTTTTTGCTTAATGTTTCCGATTCTAGGGGGGTGTAAAAATGGCGAAACCATGTTAAGAACTGCAAAAAAGTGTATATAGGCGCTTTTTTGAGGCGTTTTCGTTAGTTTTTATCCAAATGGCAAAACACCCCTAAAACAATAATGGTATCGTCCGTTATAACAGAAAGAGGACTATACCATTATTTTGTAGGGGGGATTTACACGTTATTTTTTTTGCTTAATGTTTCCGATTCTAGGGGGGTGTAAAAATGGCGAAACCATGTTAAGAACTGCAAAAAAGTGTATATAGGCGCTTTTTTGAGGCGTTTTCGTTAGTTTTTATCCAAATGGCAAAACACCCCTAAAACAATAATGGTATCGTCCGTTATAACAGAAAGAGGACTATACCATTATTTTGTAGGGGGGATTTACACGTTATTTTTTTTGCTTAATGTTTCCGATTCTAGGGGGGTGTAAAAATGGCGAAACCATGTTAAGAACTGCAAAAAAGTGTATATAGGCGCTTTTTTGAGGCGTTTTCGTTAGTTTTTATCCAAATGGCAAAACACCCCTAAAACAATAATGGTATCGTCCGTTATAACAGAAAGAGGACTATACCATTATTTTGTAGGGGGGATTTACACGTTATTTTTTTTGCTTAATGTTTCCGATTCTAGGGGGGTGTAAAAATGGCGAAACCATGTTAAGAACTGCAAAAAAGTGTATATAGGCGCTTTTTTGAGGCGTTTTCGTTAGTTTTTATCCAAATGGCAAAACACCCCTAAAACAATAATGGTATCGTCCGTTATAACAGAAAGAGGACTATACCATTATTTTGTAGGGGGGATTTACACGTTATTTTTTTGCTTAATGTTTCCGATTCTAGGGGGGTGTAAAAATGGCGAAACCATGTTAAGAACTGCAAAAAAGTGTATATAGGCGCTTTTTTGAGGCGTTTTCGTTAGTTTTTATCCAAATGGCAAAACACCCCTAAAACAATAATGGTATCGTCCGTTATAACAGAAAGAGGACTATACCATTATTTTGTAGGGGGGATTTACACGTTATTTTTTTTGCTTAATGTTTCCGATTCTAGGGGGGTGTAAAAATGGCGAAACCATGTTAAGAACTGCAAAAAAGTGTATATAGGCGCTTTTTTGAGGCGTTTTCGTTAGTTTTTATCCAAATGGCAAAACACCCCTAAAACAATAATGGTATCGTCCGTTATAACAGAAAGAGGACTATACCATTATTTTGTAGGGGGGATTTACACGTTATTTTTTTTGCTTAATGTTTCCGATTCTAGGGGGGTGTAAAAATGGCGAAACCATGTTAAGAACTGCAAAAAAGTGTATATAGGCGCTTTTTTGAGGCGTTTTCGTTAGTTTTTATCCAAATGGCAAAACACCCCTAAAACAATAATGGTATCGTCCGTTATAACAGAAAGAGGACTATACCATTATTTTGTAGGGGGGATTTACACGTTATTTTTTTTGCTTAATGTTTCCGATTCTAGGGGGGTGTAAAAATGGCGAAACCATGTTAAGAACTGCAAAAAAGTGTATATAGGCGCTTTTTTGAGGCGTTTTCGTTAGTTTTTATCCAAATGGCAAAACACCCCTAAAACAATAATGGTATCGTCCGTTATAACAGAAAGAGGACTATACCATTATTTTGTAGGGGGGATTTACACGTTATTTTTTTTGCTTAATGTTTCCGATTCTAGGGGGGTGTAAAAATGGCGAAACCATGTTAAGAACTGCAAAAAAGTGTATATAGGCGCTTTTTTGAGGCGTTTTCGTTAGTTTTTATCCAAATGGCAAAACACCCCTAAAACAATAATGGTATCGTCCGTTATAACAGAAAGAGGACTATACCATTATTTTGTAGGGGGGATTTACACGTTATTTTTTTTGCTTAATGTTTCCGATTCTAGGGGGGTGTAAAAATGGCGAAACCATGTTAAGAACTGCAAAAAAGTGTATATAGGCGCTTTTTTGAGGCGTTTTCGTTAGTTTTTATCCAAATGGCAAAACACCCCTAAAACAATAATGGTATCGTCCGTTATAACAGAAAGAGGACTATACCATTATTTTGTAGGGGGGATTTACACGTTATTTTTTTTGCTTAATGTTTCCGATTCTAGGGGGGTGTAAAAATGGCGAAACCATGTTAAGAACTGCAAAAAAGTGTATATAGGCGCTTTTTTGAGGCGTTTTCGTTAGTTTTTATCCAAATGGCAAAACACCCCTAAAACAATAATGGTATCGTCCGTTATAACAGAAAGAGGACTATACCATTATTTTGTAGGGGGGATTTACACGTTATTTTTTTTGCTTAATGTTTCCGATTCTAGGGGGGTGTAAAAATGGCGAAACCATGTTAAGAACTGCAAAAAAGTGTATATAGGCGCTTTTTTGAGGCGTTTTCGTTAGTTTTTATCCAAATGGCAAAACACCCCTAAAACAATAATGGTATCGTCCGTTATAACAGAAAGAGGACTATACCATTATTTTGTAGGGGGGATTTACACGTTATTTTTTTTGCTTAATGTTTCCGATTCTAGGGGGGTGTAAAAATGGCGAAACCATGTTAAGAACTGCAAAAAAGTGTATATAGGCGCTTTTTTGAGGCGTTTTCGTTAGTTTTTATCCAAATGGCAAAACACCCCTAAAACAATAATGGTATCGTCCGTTATAACAGAAAGAGGACTATACCATTATTTTGTAGGGGGGATTTACACGTTATTTTTTTGCTTAATGTTTCCGATTCTAGGGGGGTGTAAAAATGGCGAAACCATGTTAAGAACTGCAAAAAAGTGTATATAGGCGCTTTTTTGAGGCGTTTTCGTTAGTTTTTATCCAAATGGCAAAACACCCCTAAAACAATAATGGTATCGTCCGTTATAACAGAAAGAGGACTATACCATTATTTTGTAGGGGGGATTTACACGTTATTTTTTTTGCTTAATGTTTCCGATTCTAGGGGGGTGTAAAAATGGCGAAACCATGTTAAGAACTGCAAAAAAGTGTATATAGGCGCTTTTTTGAGGCGTTTTCGTTAGTTTTTATCCAAATGGCAAAACACCCCTAAAACAATAATGGTATCGTCCGTTATAACAGAAAGAGGACTATACCATTATTTTGTAGGGGGGATTTACACGTTATTTTTTTTGCTTAATGTTTCCGATTCTAGGGGGGTGTAAAAATGGCGAAACCATGTTAAGAACTGCAAAAAAGTGTATATAGGCGCTTTTTTGAGGCGTTTTCGTTAGTTTTTATCCAAATGGCAAAACACCCCTAAAACAATAATGGTATCGTCCGTTATAACAGAAAGAGGACTATACCATTATTTTGTAGGGGGGATTTACACGTTATTTTTTTTGCTTAATGTTTCCGATTCTAGGGGGGTGTAAAAATGGCGAAACCATGTTAAGAACTGCAAAAAAGTGTATATAGGCGCTTTTTTGAGGCGTTTTCGTTAGTTTTTATCCAAATGGCAAAACACCCCTAAAACAATAATGGTATCGTCCGTTATAACAGAAAGAGGACTATACCATTATTTTGTAGGGGGGATTTACACGTTATTTTTTTTGCTTAATGTTTCCGATTCTAGGGGGGTGTAAAAATGGCGAAACCATGTTAAGAACTGCAAAAAAGTGTATATAGGCGCTTTTTTGAGGCGTTTTCGTTAGTTTTTATCCAAATGGCAAAACACCCCTAAAACAATAATGGTATCGTCCGTTATAACAGAAAGAGGACTATACCATTATTTTGTAGGGGGGATTTACACGTTATTTTTTTGCTTAATGTTTCCGATTCTAGGGGGGTGTAAAAATGGCGAAACCATGTTAAGAACTGCAAAAAAGTGTATATAGGCGCTTTTTTGAGGCGTTTTCGTTAGTTTTTATCCAAATGGCAAAACACCCCTAAAACAATAATGGTATCGTCCGTTATAACAGAAAGAGGACTATACCATTATTTTGTAGGGGGGATTTACACGTTATTTTTTTTGCTTAATGTTTCCGATTCTAGGGGGGTGTAAAAATGGCGAAACCATGTTAAGAACTGCAAAAAAGTGTATATAGGCGCTTTTTTGAGGCGTTTTCGTTAGTTTTTATCCAAATGGCAAAACACCCCTAAAACAATAATGGTATCGTCCGTTATAACAGAAAGAGGACTATACCATTATTTTGTAGGGGGGATTTACACGTTATTTTTTTTGCTTAATGTTTCCGATTCTAGGGGGGTGTAAAAATGGCGAAACCATGTTAAGAACTGCAAAAAAGTGTATATAGGCGCTTTTTTGAGGCGTTTTCGTTAGTTTTTATCCAAATGGCAAAACACCCCTAAAACAATAATGGTATCGTCCGTTATAACAGAAAGAGGACTATACCATTATTTTGTAGGGGGGATTTACACGTTATTTTTTTTGCTTAATGTTTCCGATTCTAGGGGGGTGTAAAAATGGCGAAACCATGTTAAGAACTGCAAAAAAGTGTATATAGGCGCTTTTTTGAGGCGTTTTCGTTAGTTTTTATCCAAATGGCAAAACACCCCTAAAACAATAATGGTATCGTCCGTTATAACAGAAAGAGGACTATACCATTATTTTGTAGGGGGGATTTACACGTTATTTTTTTTGCTTAATGTTTCCGATTCTAGGGGGGTGTAAAAATGGCGAAACCATGTTAAGAACTGCAAAAAAGTGTATATAGGCGCTTTTTTGAGGCGTTTTCGTTAGTTTTTATCCAAATGGCAAAACACCCCTAAAACAATAATGGTATCGTCCGTTATAACAGAAAGAGGACTATACCATTATTTTGTAGGGGGGATTTACACGTTATTTTTTTTGCTTAATGTTTCCGATTCTAGGGGGGTGTAAAAATGGCGAAACCATGTTAAGAACTGCAAAAAAGTGTATATAGGCGCTTTTTTGAGGCGTTTTCGTTAGTTTTTATCCAAATGGCAAAACACCCCTAAAACAATAATGGTATCGTCCGTTATAACAGAAAGAGGACTATACCATTATTTTGTAGGGGGGATTTACACGTTATTTTTTTTGCTTAATGTTTCCGATTCTAGGGGGGTGTAAAAATGGCGAAACCATGTTAAGAACTGCAAAAAAGTGTATATAGGCGCTTTTTTGAGGCGTTTTCGTTAGTTTTTATCCAAATGGCAAAACACCCCTAAAACAATAATGGTATCGTCCGTTATAACAGAAAGAGGACTATACCATTATTTTGTAGGGGGGATTTACACGTTATTTTTTTTGCTTAATGTTTCCGATTCTAGGGGGGTGTAAAAATGGCGAAACCATGTTAAGAACTGCAAAAAAGTGTATATAGGCGCTTTTTTGAGGCGTTTTCGTTAGTTTTTATCCAAATGGCAAAACACCCCTAAAACAATAATGGTATCGTCCGTTATAACAGAAAGAGGACTATACCATTATTTTGTAGGGGGGATTTACACGTTATTTTTTTTGCTTAATGTTTCCGATTCTAGGGGGGTGTAAAAATGGCGAAACCATGTTAAGAACTGCAAAAAAGTGTATATAGGCGCTTTTTTGAGGCGTTTTCGTTAGTTTTTATCCAAATGGCAAAACACCCCTAAAACAATAATGGTATCGTCCGTTATAACAGAAAGAGGACTATACCATTATTTTGTAGGGGGGATTTACACGTTATTTTTTTTGCTTAATGTTTCCGATTCTAGGGGGGTGTAAAAATGGCGAAACCATGTTAAGAACTGCAAAAAAGTGTATATAGGCGCTTTTTTGAGGCGTTTTCGTTAGTTTTTATCCAAATGGCAAAACACCCCTAAAACAATAATGGTATCGTCCGTTATAACAGAAAGAGGACTATACCATTATTTTGTAGGGGGGATTTACACGTTATTTTTTTTGCTTAATGTTTCCGATTCTAGGGGGGTGTAAAAATGGCGAAACCATGTTAAGAACTGCAAAAAAGTGTATATAGGCGCTTTTTTGAGGCGTTTTCGTTAGTTTTTATCCAAATGGCAAAACACCCCTAAAACAATAATGGTATCGTCCGTTATAACAGAAAGAGGACTATACCATTATTTTGTAGGGGGGATTTACACGTTATTTTTTTTGCTTAATGTTTCCGATTCTAGGGGGGTGTAAAAATGGCGAAACCATGTTAAGAACTGCAAAAAAGTGTATATAGGCGCTTTTTTGAGGCGTTTTCGTTAGTTTTTATCCAAATGGCAAAACACCCCTAAAACAATAATGGTATCGTCCGTTATAACAGAAAGAGGACTATACCATTATTTTGTAGGGGGGATTTACACGTTATTTTTTTTGCTTAATGTTTCCGATTCTAGGGGGGTGTAAAAATGGCGAAACCATGTTAAGAACTGCAAAAAAGTGTATATAGGCGCTTTTTTGAGGCGTTTTCGTTAGTTTTTATCCAAATGGCAAAACACCCCTAAAACAATAATGGTATCGTCCGTTATAACAGAAAGAGGACTATACCATTATTTTGTAGGGGGGATTTACACGTTATTTTTTTTGCTTAATGTTTCCGATTCTAGGGGGGTGTAAAAATGGCGAAACCATGTTAAGAACTGCAAAAAAGTGTATATAGGCGCTTTTTTGAGGCGTTTTCGTTAGTTTTTATCCAAATGGCAAAACACCCCTAAAACAATAATGGTATCGTCCGTTATAACAGAAAGAGGACTATACCATTATTTTGTAGGGGGGATTTACACGTTATTTTTTTTGCTTAATGTTTCCGATTCTAGGGGGGTGTAAAAATGGCGAAACCATGTTAAGAACTGCAAAAAAGTGTATATAGGCGCTTTTTTGAGGCGTTTTCGTTAGTTTTTATCCAAATGGCAAAACACCCCTAAAACAATAATGGTATCGTCCGTTATAACAGAAAGAGGACTATACCATTATTTTGTAGGGGGGATTTACACGTTATTTTTTTTGCTTAATGTTTCCGATTCTAGGGGGGTGTAAAAATGGCGAAACCATGTTAAGAACTGCAAAAAAGTGTATATAGGCGCTTTTTTGAGGCGTTTTCGTTAGTTTTTATCCAAATGGCAAAACACCCCTAAAACAATAATGGTATCGTCCGTTATAACAGAAAGAGGACTATACCATTATTTTGTAGGGGGGATTTACACGTTATTTTTTTTGCTTAATGTTTCCGATTCTAGGGGGGTGTAAAAATGGCGAAACCATGTTAAGAACTGCAAAAAAGTGTATATAGGCGCTTTTTTGAGGCGTTTTCGTTAGTTTTTATCCAAATGGCAAAACACCCCTAAAACAATAATGGTATCGTCCGTTATAACAGAAAGAGGACTATACCATTATTTTGTAGGGGGGATTTACACGTTATTTTTTTTGCTTAATGTTTCCGATTCTAGGGGGGTGTAAAAATGGCGAAACCATGTTAAGAACTGCAAAAAAGTGTATATAGGCGCTTTTTTGAGGCGTTTTCGTTAGTTTTTATCCAAATGGCAAAACACCCCTAAAACAATAATGGTATCGTCCGTTATAACAGAAAGAGGACTATACCATTATTTTGTAGGGGGGATTTACACGTTATTTTTTTTGCTTAATGTTTCCGATTCTAGGGGGGTGTAAAAATGGCGAAACCATGTTAAGAACTGCAAAAAAGTGTATATAGGCGCTTTTTTGAGGCGTTTTCGTTAGTTTTTATCCAAATGGCAAAACACCCCTAAAACAATAATGGTATCGTCCGTTATAACAGAAAGAGGACTATACCATTATTTTGTAGGGGGGATTTACACGTTATTTTTTTTGCTTAATGTTTCCGATTCTAGGGGGGTGTAAAAATGGCGAAACCATGTTAAGAACTGCAAAAAAGTGTATATAGGCGCTTTTTTGAGGCGTTTTCGTTAGTTTTTATCCAAATGGCAAAACACCCCTAAAACAATAATGGTATCGTCCGTTATAACAGAAAGAGGACTATACCATTATTTTGTAGGGGGGATTTACACGTTATTTTTTTTGCTTAATGTTTCCGATTCTAGGGGGGTGTAAAAATGGCGAAACCATGTTAAGAACTGCAAAAAAGTGTATATAGGCGCTTTTTTGAGGCGTTTTCGTTAGTTTTTATCCAAATGGCAAAACACCCCTAAAACAATAATGGTATCGTCCGTTATAACAGAAAGAGGACTATACCATTATTTTGTAGGGGGGATTTACACGTTATTTTTTTTGCTTAATGTTTCCGATTCTAGGGGGGTGTAAAAATGGCGAAACCATGTTAAGAACTGCAAAAAAGTGTATATAGGCGCTTTTTTGAGGCGTTTTCGTTAGTTTTTATCCAAATGGCAAAACACCCCTAAAACAATAATGGTATCGTCCGTTATAACAGAAAGAGGACTATACCATTATTTTGTAGGGGGGATTTACACGTTATTTTTTTTGCTTAATGTTTCCGATTCTAGGGGGGTGTAAAAATGGCGAAACCATGTTAAGAACTGCAAAAAAGTGTATATAGGCGCTTTTTTGAGGCGTTTTCGTTAGTTTTTATCCAAATGGCAAAACACCCCTAAAACAATAATGGTATCGTCCGTTATAACAGAAAGAGGACTATACCATTATTTTGTAGGGGGGATTTACACGTTATTTTTTTTGCTTAATGTTTCCGATTCTAGGGGGGTGTAAAAATGGCGAAACCATGTTAAGAACTGCAAAAAAGTGTATATAGGCGCTTTTTTGAGGCGTTTTCGTTAGTTTTTATCCAAATGGCAAAACACCCCTAAAACAATAATGGTATCGTCCGTTATAACAGAAAGAGGACTATACCATTATTTTGTAGGGGGGATTTACACGTTATTTTTTTTGCTTAATGTTTCCGATTCTAGGGGGGTGTAAAAATGGCGAAACCATGTTAAGAACTGCAAAAAAGTGTATATAGGCGCTTTTTTGAGGCGTTTTCGTTAGTTTTTATCCAAATGGCAAAACACCCCTAAAACAATAATGGTATCGTCCGTTATAACAGAAAGAGGACTATACCATTATTTTGTAGGGGGGATTTACACGTTATTTTTTTTGCTTAATGTTTCCGATTCTAGGGGGGTGTAAAAATGGCGAAACCATGTTAAGAACTGCAAAAAAGTGTATATAGGCGCTTTTTTGAGGCGTTTTCGTTAGTTTTTATCCAAATGGCAAAACACCCCTAAAACAATAATGGTATCGTCCGTTATAACAGAAAGAGGACTATACCATTATTTTGTAGGGGGGATTTACACGTTATTTTTTTTGCTTAATGTTTCCGATTCTAGGGGGGTGTAAAAATGGCGAAACCATGTTAAGAACTGCAAAAAAGTGTATATAGGCGCTTTTTTGAGGCGTTTTCGTTAGTTTTTATCCAAATGGCAAAACACCCCTAAAACAATAATGGTATCGTCCGTTATAACAGAAAGAGGACTATACCATTATTTTGTAGGGGGGATTTACACGTTATTTTTTTTGCTTAATGTTTCCGATTCTAGGGGGGTGTAAAAATGGCGAAACCATGTTAAGAACTGCAAAAAAGTGTATATAGGCGCTTTTTTGAGGCGTTTTCGTTAGTTTTTATCCAAATGGCAAAACACCCCTAAAACAATAATGGTATCGTCCGTTATAACAGAAAGAGGACTATACCATTATTTTGTAGGGGGGATTTACACGTTATTTTTTTTGCTTAATGTTTCCGATTCTAGGGGGGTGTAAAAATGGCGAAACCATGTTAAGAACTGCAAAAAAGTGTATATAGGCGCTTTTTTGAGGCGTTTTCGTTAGTTTTTATCCAAATGGCAAAACACCCCTAAAACAATAATGGTATCGTCCGTTATAACAGAAAGAGGACTATACCATTATTTTGTAGGGGGGATTTACACGTTATTTTTTTTGCTTAATGTTTCCGATTCTAGGGGGGTGTAAAAATGGCGAAACCATGTTAAGAACTGCAAAAAAGTGTATATAGGCGCTTTTTTGAGGCGTTTTCGTTAGTTTTTATCCAAATGGCAAAACACCCCTAAAACAATAATGGTATCGTCCGTTATAACAGAAAGAGGACTATACCATTATTTTGTAGGGGGGATTTACACGTTATTTTTTTTGCTTAATGTTTCCGATTCTAGGGGGGTGTAAAAATGGCGAAACCATGTTAAGAACTGCAAAAAAGTGTATATAGGCGCTTTTTTGAGGCGTTTTCGTTAGTTTTTATCCAAATGGCAAAACACCCCTAAAACAATAATGGTATCGTCCGTTATAACAGAAAGAGGACTATACCATTATTTTGTAGGGGGGATTTACACGTTATTTTTTTTGCTTAATGTTTCCGATTCTAGGGGGGTGTAAAAATGGCGAAACCATGTTAAGAACTGCAAAAAAGTGTATATAGGCGCTTTTTTGAGGCGTTTTCGTTAGTTTTTATCCAAATGGCAAAACACCCCTAAAACAATAATGGTATCGTCCGTTATAACAGAAAGAGGACTATACCATTATTTTGTAGGGGGGATTTACACGTTATTTTTTTTGCTTAATGTTTCCGATTCTAGGGGGGTGTAAAAATGGCGAAACCATGTTAAGAACTGCAAAAAAGTGTATATAGGCGCTTTTTTGAGGCGTTTTCGTTAGTTTTTATCCAAATGGCAAAACACCCCTAAAACAATAATGGTATCGTCCGTTATAACAGAAAGAGGACTATACCATTATTTTGTAGGGGGGATTTACACGTTATTTTTTTTGCTTAATGTTTCCGATTCTAGGGGGGTGTAAAAATGGCGAAACCATGTTAAGAACTGCAAAAAAGTGTATATAGGCGCTTTTTTGAGGCGTTTTCGTTAGTTTTTATCCAAATGGCAAAACACCCCTAAAACAATAATGGTATCGTCCGTTATAACAGAAAGAGGACTATACCATTATTTTGTAGGGGGGATTTACACGTTATTTTTTTTGCTTAATGTTTCCGATTCTAGGGGGGTGTAAAAATGGCGAAACCATGTTAAGAACTGCAAAAAAGTGTATATAGGCGCTTTTTTGAGGCGTTTTCGTTAGTTTTTATCCAAATGGCAAAACACCCCTAAAACAATAATGGTATCGTCCGTTATAACAGAAAGAGGACTATACCATTATTTTGTAGGGGGGATTTACACGTTATTTTTTTTGCTTAATGTTTCCGATTCTAGGGGGGTGTAAAAATGGCGAAACCATGTTAAGAACTGCAAAAAAGTGTATATAGGCGCTTTTTTGAGGCGTTTTCGTTAGTTTTTATCCAAATGGCAAAACACCCCTAAAACAATAATGGTATCGTCCGTTATAACAGAAAGAGGACTATACCATTATTTTGTAGGGGGGATTTACACGTTATTTTTTTTGCTTAATGTTTCCGATTCTAGGGGGGTGTAAAAATGGCGAAACCATGTTAAGAACTGCAAAAAAGTGTATATAGGCGCTTTTTTGAGGCGTTTTCGTTAGTTTTTATCCAAATGGCAAAACACCCCTAAAACAATAATGGTATCGTCCGTTATAACAGAAAGAGGACTATACCATTATTTTGTAGGGGGGATTTACACGTTATTTTTTTTGCTTAATGTTTCCGATTCTAGGGGGGTGTAAAAATGGCGAAACCATGTTAAGAACTGCAAAAAAGTGTATATAGGCGCTTTTTTGAGGCGTTTTCGTTAGTTTTTATCCAAATGGCAAAACACCCCTAAAACAATAATGGTATCGTCCGTTATAACAGAAAGAGGACTATACCATTATTTTGTAGGGGGGATTTACACGTTATTTTTTTTGCTTAATGTTTCCGATTCTAGGGGGGTGTAAAAATGGCGAAACCATGTTAAGAACTGCAAAAAAGTGTATATAGGCGCTTTTTTGAGGCGTTTTCGTTAGTTTTTATCCAAATGGCAAAACACCCCTAAAACAATAATGGTATCGTCCGTTATAACAGAAAGAGGACTATACCATTATTTTGTAGGGGGGATTTACACGTTATTTTTTTTGCTTAATGTTTCCGATTCTAGGGGGGTGTAAAAATGGCGAAACCATGTTAAGAACTGCAAAAAAGTGTATATAGGCGCTTTTTTGAGGCGTTTTCGTTAGTTTTTATCCAAATGGCAAAACACCCCTAAAACAATAATGGTATCGTCCGTTATAACAGAAAGAGGACTATACCATTATTTTGTAGGGGGGATTTACACGTTATTTTTTTTGCTTAATGTTTCCGATTCTAGGGGGGTGTAAAAATGGCGAAACCATGTTAAGAACTGCAAAAAAGTGTATATAGGCGCTTTTTTGAGGCGTTTTCGTTAGTTTTTATCCAAATGGCAAAACACCCCTAAAACAATAATGGTATCGTCCGTTATAACAGAAAGAGGACTATACCATTATTTTGTAGGGGGGATTTACACGTTATTTTTTTTGCTTAATGTTTCCGATTCTAGGGGGGTGTAAAAATGGCGAAACCATGTTAAGAACTGCAAAAAAGTGTATATAGGCGCTTTTTTGAGGCGTTTTCGTTAGTTTTTATCCAAATGGCAAAACACCCCTAAAACAATAATGGTATCGTCCGTTATAACAGAAAGAGGACTATACCATTATTTTGTAGGGGGGATTTACACGTTATTTTTTTTGCTTAATGTTTCCGATTCTAGGGGGGTGTAAAAATGGCGAAACCATGTTAAGAACTGCAAAAAAGTGTATATAGGCGCTTTTTTGAGGCGTTTTCGTTAGTTTTTATCCAAATGGCAAAACACCCCTAAAACAATAATGGTATCGTCCGTTATAACAGAAAGAGGACTATACCATTATTTTGTAGGGGGGATTTACACGTTATTTTTTTTGCTTAATGTTTCCGATTCTAGGGGGGTGTAAAAATGGCGAAACCATGTTAAGAACTGCAAAAAAGTGTATATAGGCGCTTTTTTGAGGCGTTTTCGTTAGTTTTTATCCAAATGGCAAAACACCCCTAAAACAATAATGGTATCGTCCGTTATAACAGAAAGAGGACTATACCATTATTTTGTAGGGGGGATTTACACGTTATTTTTTTTGCTTAATGTTTCCGATTCTAGGGGGGTGTAAAAATGGCGAAACCATGTTAAGAACTGCAAAAAAGTGTATATAGGCGCTTTTTTGAGGCGTTTTCGTTAGTTTTTATCCAAATGGCAAAACACCCCTAAAACAATAATGGTATCGTCCGTTATAACAGAAAGAGGACTATACCATTATTTTGTAGGGGGGATTTACACGTTATTTTTTTTGCTTAATGTTTCCGATTCTAGGGGGGTGTAAAAATGGCGAAACCATGTTAAGAACTGCAAAAAAGTGTATATAGGCGCTTTTTTGAGGCGTTTTCGTTAGTTTTTATCCAAATGGCAAAACACCCCTAAAACAATAATGGTATCGTCCGTTATAACAGAAAGAGGACTATACCATTATTTTGTAGGGGGGATTTACACGTTATTTTTTTTGCTTAATGTTTCCGATTCTAGGGGGGTGTAAAAATGGCGAAACCATGTTAAGAACTGCAAAAAAGTGTATATAGGCGCTTTTTTGAGGCGTTTTCGTTAGTTTTTATCCAAATGGCAAAACACCCCTAAAACAATAATGGTATCGTCCGTTATAACAGAAAGAGGACTATACCATTATTTTGTAGGGGGGATTTACACGTTATTTTTTTTGCTTAATGTTTCCGATTCTAGGGGGTGTAAAAATGGCGAAACCATGTTAAGAACTGCAAAAAAGTGTATATAGGCGCTTTTTTGAGGCGTTTTCGTTAGTTTTTATCCAAATGGCAAAACACCCCTAAAACAATAATGGTATCGTCCGTTATAACAGAAAGAGGACTATACCATTATTTTGTAGGGGGGATTTACACGTTATTTTTTTTGCTTAATGTTTCCGATTCTAGGGGGGTGTAAAAATGGCGAAACCATGTTAAGAACTGCAAAAAAGTGTATATAGGCGCTTTTTTGAGGCGTTTTCGTTAGTTTTTATCCAAATGGCAAAACACCCCTAAAACAATAATGGTATCGTCCGTTATAACAGAAAGAGGACTATACCATTATTTTGTAGGGGGGATTTACACGTTATTTTTTTTGCTTAATGTTTCCGATTCTAGGGGGGTGTAAAAATGGCGAAACCATGTTAAGAACTGCAAAAAAGTGTATATAGGCGCTTTTTTGAGGCGTTTTCGTTAGTTTTTATCCAAATGGCAAAACACCCCTAAAACAATAATGGTATCGTCCGTTATAACAGAAAGAGGACTATACCATTATTTTGTAGGGGGGATTTACACGTTATTTTTTTTGCTTAATGTTTCCGATTCTAGGGGGGTGTAAAAATGGCGAAACCATGTTAAGAACTGCAAAAAAGTGTATATAGGCGCTTTTTTGAGGCGTTTTCGTTAGTTTTTATCCAAATGGCAAAACACCCCTAAAACAATAATGGTATCGTCCGTTATAACAGAAAGAGGACTATACCATTATTTTGTAGGGGGGATTTACACGTTATTTTTTTTGCTTAATGTTTCCGATTCTAGGGGGGTGTAAAAATGGCGAAACCATGTTAAGAACTGCAAAAAAGTGTATATAGGCGCTTTTTTGAGGCGTTTTCGTTAGTTTTTATCCAAATGGCAAAACACCCCTAAAACAATAATGGTATCGTCCGTTATAACAGAAAGAGGACTATACCATTATTTTGTAGGGGGGATTTACACGTTATTTTTTTTGCTTAATGTTTCCGATTCTAGGGGGGTGTAAAAATGGCGAAACCATGTTAAGAACTGCAAAAAAGTGTATATAGGCGCTTTTTTGAGGCGTTTTCGTTAGTTTTTATCCAAATGGCAAAACACCCCTAAAACAATAATGGTATCGTCCGTTATAACAGAAAGAGGACTATACCATTATTTTGTAGGGGGGATTTACACGTTATTTTTTTTGCTTAATGTTTCCGATTCTAGGGGGGTGTAAAAATGGCGAAACCATGTTAAGAACTGCAAAAAAGTGTATATAGGCGCTTTTTTGAGGCGTTTTCGTTAGTTTTTATCCAAATGGCAAAACACCCCTAAAACAATAATGGTATCGTCCGTTATAACAGAAAGAGGACTATACCATTATTTTGTAGGGGGGATTTACACGTTATTTTTTTTGCTTAATGTTTCCGATTCTAGGGGGGTGTAAAAATGGCGAAACCATGTTAAGAACTGCAAAAAAGTGTATATAGGCGCTTTTTTGAGGCGTTTTCGTTAGTTTTTATCCAAATGGCAAAACACCCCTAAAACAATAATGGTATCGTCCGTTATAACAGAAAGAGGACTATACCATTATTTTGTAGGGGGGATTTACACGTTATTTTTTTTGCTTAATGTTTCCGATTCTAGGGGGGTGTAAAAATGGCGAAACCATGTTAAGAACTGCAAAAAAGTGTATATAGGCGCTTTTTTGAGGCGTTTTCGTTAGTTTTTATCCAAATGGCAAAACACCCCTAAAACAATAATGGTATCGTCCGTTATAACAGAAAGAGGACTATACCATTATTTTGTAGGGGGGATTTACACGTTATTTTTTTTGCTTAATGTTTCCGATTCTAGGGGGTGTAAAAATGGCGAAACCATGTTAAGAACTGCAAAAAAGTGTATATAGGCGCTTTTTTGAGGCGTTTTCGTTAGTTTTTATCCAAATGGCAAAACACCCCTAAAACAATAATGGTATCGTCCGTTATAACAGAAAGAGGACTATACCATTATTTTGTAGGGGGGATTTACACGTTATTTTTTTTGCTTAATGTTTCCGATTCTAGGGGGGTGTAAAAATGGCGAAACCATGTTAAGAACTGCAAAAAAGTGTATATAGGCGCTTTTTTGAGGCGTTTTCGTTAGTTTTTATCCAAATGGCAAAACACCCCTAAAACAATAATGGTATCGTCCGTTATAACAGAAAGAGGACTATACCATTATTTTGTAGGGGGGATTTACACGTTATTTTTTTTGCTTAATGTTTCCGATTCTAGGGGGGTGTAAAAATGGCGAAACCATGTTAAGAACTGCAAAAAAGTGTATATAGGCGCTTTTTTGAGGCGTTTTCGTTAGTTTTTATCCAAATGGCAAAACACCCCTAAAACAATAATGGTATCGTCCGTTATAACAGAAAGAGGACTATACCATTATTTTGTAGGGGGGATTTACACGTTATTTTTTTTGCTTAATGTTTCCGATTCTAGGGGGGTGTAAAAATGGCGAAACCATGTTAAGAACTGCAAAAAAGTGTATATAGGCGCTTTTTTGAGGCGTTTTCGTTAGTTTTTATCCAAATGGCAAAACACCCCTAAAACAATAATGGTATCGTCCGTTATAACAGAAAGAGGACTATACCATTATTTTGTAGGGGGGATTTACACGTTATTTTTTTTGCTTAATGTTTCCGATTCTAGGGGGTTGTAAAAATGGCGAAACCATGTTAAGAACTGCAAAAAAGTGTATATAGGCGCTTTTTTGAGGCGTTTTCGTTAGTTTTTATCCAAATGGCAAAACACCCCTAAAACAATAATGGTATCGTCCGTTATAACAGAAAGAGGACTATACCATTATTTTGTAGGGGGGATTTACACGTTATTTTTTTTGCTTAATGTTTCCGATTCTAGGGGGGTGTAAAAATGGCGAAACCATGTTAAGAACTGCAAAAAAGTGTATATAGGCGCTTTTTTGAGGCGTTTTCGTTAGTTTTTATCCAAATGGCAAAACACCCCTAAAACAATAATGGTATCGTCCGTTATAACAGAAAGAGGACTATACCATTATTTTGTAGGGGGGATTTACACGTTATTTTTTTTGCTTAATGTTTCCGATTCTAGGGGGTGTAAAAATGGCGAAACCATGTTAAGAACTGCAAAAAAGTGTATATAGGCGCTTTTTTGAGGCGTTTTCGTTAGTTTTTATCCAAATGGCAAAACACCCCTAAAACAATAATGGTATCGTCCGTTATAACAGAAAGAGGACTATACCATTATTTTGTAGGGGGGATTTACACGTTATTTTTTTTGCTTAATGTTTCCGATTCTAGGGGGGTGTAAAAATGGCGAAACCATGTTAAGAACTGCAAAAAAGTGTATATAGGCGCTTTTTTGAGGCGTTTTCGTTAGTTTTTATCCAAATGGCAAAACACCCCTAAAACAATAATGGTATCGTCCGTTATTACAGAAAGAGGACTATACCATTATTTTGTAGGGGGGATTTACACGTTATTTTTTTTTGCTTAATGTTTCCGATTCTAGGGGGGTGTAAAAATGGCGAAACCATGTTAAGAACTGCAAAAAAGTGTATATAGGCGCTTTTTTGAGGCGTTTTCGTTAGTTTTTATCCAAATGGCAAAACACCCCTAAAACAATAATGGTATCGTCCGTTATAACAGAAAGAGGACTATACCATTATTTTGTAGGGGGGATTTACACGTTTTTTTTTTGCTTAATGTTTCCGATTCTAGGGGGGTGTAAAAATGGCGAAACCATGTTAAGAACTGCAAAAAAGTGTATATAGGCGCTTTTTTGAGGCGTTTTCGTTAGTTTTTATCCAAATGGCAAAACACCCCTAAAACAATAATGGTATCGTCCGTTATAACAGAAAGAGGACTATACCATTATTTTGTAGGGGGGATTTACACGTTATTTTTTTTGCTTAATGTTTCCGATTCTAGGGGGGTGTAAAAATGGCGAAACCATGTTAAGAACTGCAAAAAAGTGTATATAGGCGCTTTTTTGAGGCGTTTTCGTTAGTTTTTATCCAAATGGCAAAACACCCCTAAAACAATAATGGTATCGTCCGTTATAACAGAAAGAGGACTATACCATTATTTTGTAGGGGGGATTTACACGTTATTTTTTTTGCTTAATGTTTCCGATTCTAGGGGGGTGTAAAAATGGCGAAACCATGTTAAGAACTGCAAAAAAGTGTATATAGGCGCTTTTTTGAGGCGTTTTCGTTAGTTTTTATCCAAATGGCAAAACACCCCTAAAACAATAATGGTATCGTCCGTTATAACAGAAAGAGGACTATACCATTATTTTGTAGGGGGGATTTACACGTTATTTTTTTTGCTTAATGTTTCCGATTCTAGGGGGGTGTAAAAATGGCGAAACCATGTTAAGAACTGCAAAAAAGTGTATATAGGCGCTTTTTTGAGGCGTTTTCGTTAGTTTTTATCCAAATGGCAAAACACCCCTAAAACAATAATGGTATCGTCCGTTATAACAGAAAGAGGACTATACCATTATTTTGTAGGGGGGATTTACACGTTATTTTTTTTGCTTAATGTTTCCGATTCTAGGGGGTTAAAAATGGCGAAACCATGTTAAGAACTGCAAAAAAGTGTATATAGGCGCTTTTTTGAGGCGTTTTCGTTAGTTTTTATCCAAATGGCAAAACACCCCTAAAACAATAATGGTATCGTCCGTTATAACAGAAAGAGGACTATACCATTATTTTGTAGGGGGGATTTACACGTTATTTTTTTTGCTTAATGTTTCCGATTCTAGGGGGGTGTAAAAATGGCGAAACCATGTTAAGAACTGCAAAAAAGTGTATATAGGCGCTTTTTTGAGGCGTTTTCGTTAGTTTTTATCCAAATGGCAAAACACCCCTAAAACAATAATGGTATCGTCCGTTATAACAGAAAGAGGACTATACCATTATTTTGTAGGGGGGATTTACACGTTATTTTTTTTGCTTAATGTTTCCGATTCTAGGGGGGTGTAAAAATGGCGAAACCATGTTAAGAACTGCAAAAAAGTGTATATAGGCGCTTTTTTGAGGCGTTTTCGTTAGTTTTTATCCAAATGGCAAAACACCCCTAAAACAATAATGGTATCGTCCGTTATAACAGAAAGAGGACTATACCATTATTTTGTAGGGGGGATTTACACGTTATTTTTTTTGCTTAATGTTTCCGATTCTAGGGGGGTGTAAAAATGGCGAAACCATGTTAAGAACTGCAAAAAAGTGTATATAGGCGCTTTTTTGAGGCGTTTTCGTTAGTTTTTATCCAAATGGCAAAACACCCCTAAAACAATAATGGTATCGTCCGTTATAACAGAAAGAGGACTATACCATTATTTTGTAGGGGGGATTTACACGTTATTTTTTTTTGCTTAATGTTTCCGATTCTAGGGGGGTGTAAAAATGGCGAAACCATGTTAAGAACTGCAAAAAAGTGTATATAGGCGCTTTTTTGAGGCGTTTTCGTTAGTTTTTATCCAAATGGCAAAACACCCCTAAAACAATAATGGTATCGTCCGTTATAACAGAAAGAGGACTATACCATTATTTTGTAGGGGGGATTTACACGTTTTTTTTTTTGCTTAATGTTTCCGATTCTAGGGGGGTGTAAAAATGGCGAAACCATGTTAAGAACTGCAAAAAAGTGTATATAGGCGCTTTTTTGAGGCGTTTTCGTTAGTTTTTATCCAAATGGCAAAACACCCCTAAAACAATAATGGTATCGTCCGTTATTACAGAAAGAGGACTATACCATTATTTTTTAGGGGGATTTACACGTTATTTTTTTTGCTTAATGTTTCCGATTCTAGGGGGGTGTAAAAATGGCGAAACCATGTTAAGAACTGCAAAAAAGTGTATATAGGCGCTTTTTTGAGGCGTTTTCGTTAGTTTTTATCCAAATGGCAAAACACCCCTAAAACAATAATGGTATCGTCCGTTATAACAGAAAGAGGACTATACCATTATTTTGTAGGGGGGATTTACACGTTATTTTTTTTGCTTAATGTTTCCGATTCTAGGGGGGTGTAAAAATGGCGAAACCATGTTAAGAACTGCAAAAAAGTGTATATAGGCGCTTTTTTGAGGCGTTTTCGTTAGTTTTTATCCAAATGGCAAAACACCCCTAAAACAATAATGGTATCGTCCGTTATAACAGAAAGAGGACTATACCATTATTTTGTAGGGGGGATTTACACGTTATTTTTTTTGCTTAATGTTTCCGATTCTAGGGGGTTTAAAAATGGCGAAACCATGTTAAGAACTGCAAAAAAGTGTATATAGGCGCTTTTTTGAGGCGTTTTCGTTAGTTTTTATCCAAATGGCAAAACACCCCTAAAACAATAATGGTATCGTCCGTTATAACAGAAAGAGGACTATACCATTATTTTGTAGGGGGGATTTACACGTTATTTTTTTTTGCTTAATGTTTCCGATTCTAGGGGGGTGTAAAAATGGCGAAACCATGTTAAGAACTGCAAAAAAGTGTATATAGGCGCTTTTTTGAGGCGTTTTCGTTAGTTTTTATCCAAATGGCAAAACACAACTAAAAAAATAATGGTATCGTCCGTTATAACAAAAAGAGGACTATAGGGGGATTTACACGTTAATTTTTTTGGTTAATGTTTCCGATTCCTTGGCCAGTGAGTAGTCATCTGGCCCTGAAATTTCTACCTTATGCTCAGGAGGATAGCTCCCACAGTCTAAGACAACTTTTTGCCCGATCTGAATTGTTCAAGCCATCCGTAGAGCAGCCCTTCCTAAGGCATTCCGATCGAGTTACGTTTTTTCAAAAGATCAATCATTCTGATTAGTACAATTAATAATTAGGGAATGCCCCTACGCAGAGTCAGTTTCCTGGCCATTGAGTAGTCATCTGGCCCTGAAAATTTTACCTTATTCTCGGGAGGATAGCCCCCACAGTCTAAAACAACTTTTGGCCCGATCTGAATTGTTCAAGCCATCCGTAGAGCAGTCCTTCCTAAGGCATTCCGATCGAGTTCCTTTTTTTCAAAAGATCAATCATTCTGATTAGAACAAATACTAATTAGGGAATGCCCCTACGCGGCGTCAGTTTCCTGATCAGTGAGTCGTCATCTGGCCCTGAAAATTCTACCTTATTCTCGGGAGGATAGCTCCCACAGTCTAAGACAACTTTTTGCCCGATCTGAATTGTTCAAGCCATCCGTAGAGCAGCCCTTCCTAAGGCATTCCGATCGAGTTACGTTTTTTCAAAAACTCAATATGCTGATAAGTACAATTAATTACGGAATGCCTCTACGCGGCGTCAGTTTCCTGTTTAGTGAGAAGTCATTCGGCCCTGAAATTTCTAACTTATGCTCGGGAGGATAGTCCCCAAAATCTAAGGCAACTTTTGATCCGATCTGAATTGTTCAAGCCATTCGTAGAGCAGCCCTTCCTAAGGCATTCCGATCGAGTTCCTTTTTTTCAAAAGATCAATCATTCTGATTAGAACAATTACTAATTACGGAATGCCCCTACGCGGCGTCAGTTTCCTGTTTAGTGAGTAGTCATTTGGCCCTGAAATTTCTACCTTATTCTCGGGAGGATAGCTCCCACAGTCTAAGACAACTTTTGGCCCGATCTGAATTGTTCAAGCCATCCGTAGAGCAGTCCTTCCTAAGGCATTCCGATCGAGTTACGTTTTTTCAAAAGATCAATCATTCTGATTAGTACAATTAATAATTAGGGAATGCCCCTACGCAGAGTCAGTTTCCTGGCCATTGAGTAGTCATCTGGCCCTGAAAATTTTACCTTATTCTCGGGAGGATAGCCCCCACAGTCTAAGACAACTTTTGACCCGATCTGAATTGTTCAAGCCATCCGTAGAGCAGTCCTTCCTAAGGCATTCCGATCGAGTTACGTTTTTTCAAAAACTCAATTAATTACGGAATGCCTCTACGCGGCGTCAGTTTCCTGTTTAGTGAGAAGTCATTTGGCCCTGAAATTTCTACCTTATGCTCGGGAGGATAGCCCCAAAAGTTTAAGGGAAATTTTGGCACGATCTGAATTGTTCGAGCCATCCCTAGCGCCGCCCTTCCAAAGGCATTCTGATCGAGATTCGTTTTTTCAAAAGATCAATCATTCTGATTAGAACAATTAATAATTAGGGAATGCTCCTACGTGGAGTCAGTTTCCTGGCCATTGAGTAGTCATCTGGCCCTGAAATTTCTAACTTATGCTCGGGAGGATAGTACCCAAAGTCTAAGACAACTTTTGATCCGATATGAATTGTTCAAGCCATCCGTAGAACAGCCCTTCCTAAGGCATTCCGATCGAGTTACGTTTTTTCAAAAACTCAATATGCTGATAAGTACAATTAATTACGGAATGCCTCTACGCGGCGTCAGTTTCCTGTTTAGTGAGAAGTCATTTGGCCCTGAAATTTCTACCTTATGCTCGGGAGGATAGCCCCAAAAGTTTAAGGGAAATTTTGGCACGATCTGAATTGTTCGAGCCATCCCTAGCGCCGCCCTTCCAAAGGCATTCTGATCGAGATTCGTTTTTTCAAAAGATCAATCATTCTGATTAGAACAATTAATAATTAGGGAATGCTCCTACGTGGAGTCAGTTTCCTGGCCATTGAGTAGTCATCTGGCCCTGAAATTTCTACCTTATGCTCGGGAGGATAGTCCCCAAAGTCTAAGACAACTTTTGATCCGATATGAATTGTTCAAGCCATCCGTAGAACAGCCCTTCCTAAGGCATTCCGATCGAGTTACGTTTTTTCAAAAACTCAATATGCTGATAAGTACAATTAATTACGGAATGCCTCTACGCGGCGTCAGTTTCCTGTTTAGTGAGAAGTCATTTGGCCCTGAAATTTCTAACTTATGCTCGGGAGGATAGTACCCAAAGTCTAAGGCAACTTTTGATCCGATCTGAATTGTTCAAGCCATTCGTAGAACAGCCCTTCCTAAGGCATTCCGATCGAGTTACGTTTTTTCAAAAACTCAATATGCTGATAAGTACAATTAATTACGGAATGCCTCTACGCGGCGTCAGTTTCCTGTTTAGTGAGAAGTCATTTGGCCCTGAAATTTCTAACTTATGCTCGGGAGGATAGTACCCAAAGTCTAAGGCAACTTTTGATCCGATCTGAATTGTTCAAGCCATTCGTAGAACAGCCCTTCCTAAGGCATTCCGATCGAGTTACGTTTTTTCAAAAACTCAATATGCTGATAAGTACAATTAATTACGGAATGCCTCTACGCGGCGTCAGTTTCCTGTATAGTGAGTAGTCATTTGGCCCTGAAATTTCTACCTTATGCTCGGGAGGATAGCCCCCAAAGTCTAAGGAAAGTTTGGCACGATCTGAATTGTTCGAGCCATCCCTAGCGCCGCCCTTCCAAAGGCATTCCGATCGAGATTCGTTTTTTCAAAAGATCAATTATTCTGTTTATTACAGTTAGTTAGGGAATGCCCCTTCGCGGCGTCAGTTTCCTGGTCAGTGAGTAGTCATTTGGCTCTGAAATTTCTAACTTATGCTCGGGAGGATAGTCCCCAAAGTGTAAGACAATTTTTGGCCCGATCTGAATTGTTCAAGCCATCCGTAGAGCAGCCCTTCCTAAAGCATTCCGATCGAGTTACGTTTTTTCAAAAACTCAATTATTCTGATTAGTACAATTAATAATTAGGCAATGCCCCTACGCGGCGTCAGTTTCCTGGCCATTGAGTAGTCATCTGGCCCTGAAAATTCTACCTTATTCTCGGGAGGATAGCCCCCACAGTCTAAGACAACTTTCGGCCCGATTTGATTTGTTCAAGTCATCCTTAGCGCCGCCCTTCCAAAGGCATTCCGAACGAGTAACGTTTTTTTCAAAAACTCAAATATTCTGATTAGTACAATTACTAATTAGGGAATGCCCCTACGCGGCGTCAGTTTCCTGACCAGTGAGTCGTCATCTGGCCCTGACTTTCTACTTAATGTTTGGAGGATAGCTCCCACAGTCTAAGACAACTTTTGGCCCGATCTAAATTGTTCAAGCCATCCGTAGAGCAGCCCTACTTAAGGCATTCCGATCGAGTTACGTTTTTTCAAAAGATCAATCATTCTGATTAGTACAATTAACAATTAGGGAATGCCCCTACGCGGAGTCAGTTTCCTGGCCATTGAGTAGTCATCTGGCCCTGAAATTTCTACCTTATGCTCGGGAGGATAGTCCCCAAAGTCTAAGACAACTTTTGATCCGATATGAATTGTTCAAGCCATCCGTAGAACAGCCCTTCCTAAGGCATTCCGATCGAGTTACGTTTTTCAAAAACTCAATATGCTGATAAGTACAATTAATTACGGAATGCCTCTACGCGGCGTCAGTTTCCTGTTTAGTGAGAAGTCATTTGGCCCTGAAATTTCTACCTTATGCTTGGGAGGATAGCCCCAAAAGTTTAAGGGAAATTTTGGCACGATCTGAATTGTTCGAGCCATCCCTAGCGCCGCCCTTCCAAAGGCATTCTGATCGAGATTCGTTTTTTCAAAAGATCAATCATTCTGATTAGAACAATTAATAATTAGGGAATGCCCCTACGCGGCGTCAGTTTCCTGACCAGTGAGTCGTCATCTGGCCCTGACTTTCTACTTAATGTTTGGAGGATAGCTCCCACAGTCTAAGACAATTTTTGGCCCGATCTGAATTGTTCAAGCCATCCGTAGAGCAGCCCTACTTAAGGCATTCCGATCGAGTTACGTTTTTTCAAAAGATCAATTATTCTGTTTATTACAGTTAATTAGGGAATGCCCCTTCGCGGCTTCAGTTTCCTGGCCATTGAGTAGTCATCTGGCCCTGAAATTTCTACCTTATGCTCGGGAGGATAGTCCCCAAAGTCTATAACAACTATTGGCCCGATCTGAATTGTTCGAGCCATCCCTAGCGCCGCCCTTACAATTGCATTCCGATCGAGTTTCGTTTTTTCAAAAGATCAATCATTCTGATTAGTACAGTTAATTAGGGAATGCCCCTTCGCGGCGTCAGTTTCCTGGTCAGTGAGAAGTCATTTTGCCCTGAAATTTCTAACTTATGCTCGGGAGGATAGCTCCCACAGTCTCAGACAACTTTTGGCCCGATCTGAATTGTTCAAGCCATCCGTAGAGTAGACCTTCCTAAAGCATTCCGATCGAATAACGTTTTTTCAAAAACTCAATATGCTGATTAGTACAATTAATTGGGGAATGCCCCTACGCGGCGTCAACTTTCCTTGGCCAGTGAGAAGTCATCTGGCCCTGAAATTTCTACCTTATGCTCGGGAGGATAGTCCCTAAAGTCTAAGACAACTTTTGGCCCGATCTGAATTGTTCAAGCCATCCGTAGAGCAGCCCTCCCTAAGGCATTCCGATCGAGTTACGTTTTTTTCAAAAACTCAAATCTTCTGATTAGTACAATTAATAATTAGGGAATGCCACTACGTGGCGTCAGTTTCCTGGCCATCTTGCCCTGAAATTTCTACCTTATGCTCGGAAGGATATCCCAAAAGTCTAAGACAACTTTTGGCCCGATCTGAATTGTTCACGCCATCGGTAGAGCAACCCTTCTTAAGGCATTCTGATCGAGTTTAGTTTTTCAAAATATCAATATGCTGATAAGTACAATTAATTACGGAATGCCTCTACGCGGCGTCAGTTTCCTGTTTAGTGAGAAGTCATTTGGCCCTGAAATTTCTACCTTATGCTTGGGAGGATAGCCCCAAAAGTTTAAGGGAAATTTTGGCACGATCTGAATTGTTCGAGCCATCCCTAGCGCCGCCCTTCCAAAGGCATTCTGATCGAGATTCGTTTTTTCAAAAGATCAATCATTCTGATTAGAACAATTAATAATTAGGGAATGCCCCTACGCGGCGTCAGTTTCCTGACCAGTGAGTCGTCATCTGGCCCTGACTTTCTACTTAATGTTTGGAGGATAGCTCCCACAGTCTAAGACAATTTTTGGCCCGATCTGAATTGTTCAAGCCATCCGTAGAGCAGCCCTACTTAAGGCATTCCGATCGAGTTACGTTTTTTCAAAAGATCAATTATTCTGTTTATTACAGTTAATTAGGGAATGCCCCTTCGCGGCTTCAGTTTCCTGGCCATTGAGTAGTCATCTGGCCCTGAAATTTCTACCTTATGCTCGGGAGGATAGTCCCCAAAGTCTATAACAACTATTGGCCCGATCTGAATTGTTCGAGCCATCCCTAGCGCCGCCCTTACAATTGCATTCCGATCGAGTTTCGTTTTTTCAAAAGATCAATCATTCTGATTAGTACAGTTAATTAGGGAATGCCCCTTCGCGGCGTCAGTTTCCTGGTCAGTGAGAAGTCATTTTGCCCTGAAATTTCTAACTTATGCTCGGGAGGATAGCTCCCACAGTCTCAGACAACTTTTGGCCCGATCTGAATTGTTCAAGCCATCCGTAGAGTAGACCTTCCTAAAGCATTCCGATCGAATAACGTTTTTTCAAAAACTCAATATGCTGATTAGTACAATTAATTGGGGAATGCCCCTACGCGGCGTCAACTTTCCTTGGCCAGTGAGAAGTCATCTGGCCCTGAAATTTCTACCTTATGCTCGGGAGGATAGTCCCTAAAGTCTAAGACAACTTTTGGCCCGATCTGAATTGTTCAAGCCATCCGTAGAGCAGCCCTCCCTAAGGCATTCCGATCGAGTTACGTTTTTTTCAAAAACTCAAATCTTCTGATTAGTACAATTAATAATTAGGGAATGCCACTACGTGGCGTCAGTTTCCTGGCCATCTTGCCCTGAAATTTCTACCTTATGCTCGGAAGGATATCCCAAAAGTCTAAGACAACTTTTGGCCCGATCTGAATTGTTCACGCCATCGGTAGAGCAACCCTTCTTAAGGCATTCTGATCGAGTTTAGTTTTTCAAAATATCAATTATTCTGATTAGTACAATTAATAATTAGGGAATGCCCCTACGCGGCGTCAGTTTCCTGGCCATTGAGTAGTCATCTGGCCCTGAAATTTCTACCTTATGCTCGGGAGGATAGTCCCCAAAGTCTAAGACATTTTTTGGCCCGATCTGAATTTTTCAAGCCATCCGTAGAGTAGCCCTTCCTCAGGCATTGTGATCGAGTTCAGTTTTTCAAAACATCAATTATTCTGCTTATTACCGTTAATTAGGGAATGCCCTTTCGCGTCGTCAGTTTCCTGACCAGTGAGTCGTCATCTGGCCCTGAAATTTCTACTTAATGCTCGGGAGGATAGCCCCCAAAGTCAAAGACATTTTTTGGCCCGATCTGAATTGTTCAAGCCATCCGTAGAGCAGCCCTTCCTCAGGCATTGTGATCGAGTTTAGTTTTTCAAAACATCAATTATTCTGCTTATTACCGTTAATTAGGGAATGCCCTTTCGCGTCGTCAGTTTCCTGACCAGTGAGTCGTCATCTGGCCCTGAAATTTCTACTTAATGCTCGGGAGGATAGCCCCCACAGTCTAAGACAACTTTTGGCCCGATCTGAATTGTTCACGCCATCCGTAGAGCAGCCCTTCTTAAGGCATTCTGATCGAGTTTCGTTTTTCAAAATATCAATTATTCTGTTTATTACAGTTAATTAGGGAATGCCCCTTCGCGGCGTCAGTTTCCTGGTCAGTGAGTAGTCATTTTGCCCTGAAATTTCTAACTTATGCTGGGGAGGATAGCTCCCACAGTCTCAAACAACTTTTGGCCCGATCTGAATTGTTCAAGCCATCCGTAGAGTAGACCTTCCTAAAGCATTCCGATCGAATAACGTTTTTTCAAAAACTCAATTTGCTGATTAGTACAATTAATTGGGGAATGCCCCTACGCGGCGTCACTTTCCTTGGCCAGTGAGAAGTCATCTGGCCCTGAAATTTCTACCTTATGCTCGGGAGGATAGTCCCTAAAGTCTAAGACAACTTTTGGCCTGATCTGAATTGTTCAAGCCATCCCTAGAGCAGACCTTCCTAAGGCATTCCGATCGAGTTACGTTTTTACAAAAACTAAATTATTCTGATTAGTACATTAATAATTAGGCAATGCCCCTACGCGGCGTCAGTTTCCTGGCCATTGAGTAGTCATCTGGCCCTGAAAATTCTACCTTATGCTCGGGAGGATAGTCCCCAATGTCTAAGACAACTTTTGGCCCGATCTGAATTGTTCAAGCCATCTGTAGAGCAGCCCTTCCTAAGGACATTCCGATCGAGTTACATTTTTTCAAAAACTCAATATGCTGATTAGTACAATTAATTGGGGAATGCCCCTACGCGGCGTCAATTTTCCTTGGCCAGTGAGTCGTCATCTGGCCCTGAAATTTCTACCTCATGCTCAGGAGGATAGCCCCCACAGTCTAAGACAATTTTCGGCCCGATTTGAATTGTTCAAGTCATCCGTAGAGCAGCCCTTCCAAAGGCATTCCGATCGAGTAACTTTTTTTCAAAAGATCAATTATTCTGATTAGTACAATTAATAATTAGGGAATGCCCCTACGCGGCGTCAGTTTCCTGACCATTGAGTAGTCATCTGGCCCTGAAATTTCTACCTTATGCTCGGGAGGATAGTCCCCAAAGTCTAAGACATTTTTTGGCCCGATCTGAATTGTTCAAGCCATCCGTAGAGCAGCCCTTCCAAAGGCATTCCGATCGAGTAACTTTTTTTCAAAAGATCAATTATTCTGATTAGTACAATTAATAATTAGGGAATGCCCCTACGCGGCGTCAGTTTCCTGACCATTGAGTAGTCATCTGGCCCTGAAATTTCTACCTTATGCTCGGGAGGATAGCCCCCAAAGTCTATAACAACTTTTGGCCCGATCTGAATTGTTCGAGCCATCCCTAGCGCCGCCCTTACAATTGCATTCCGATCGAGTTTCGTTTTTTCAAAAGATCAATCATTCTGATTAGTACAATTAATAATTAGGGAATGCCCCTACGCGGCGTCAGTTTCCTGGCCATTGAGTAGTCATCTGGCCCTGAAATTTCTACCTTATGCTCGGGAGGATAGTCCCCAAAGTCTAAGACATTTTTTGGCCCGATCTGAATTGTTCAAGCCATCCGTAGAGCAGCCCTTCCTCAGGCATTGTGATCGAGTTTAGTTTTTCAAAACATCAATTATTCTGTTTATTACCGTTAATTAGGGAATGCCCTTTCGCGTCGTCAGTTTCCTGACCAGTGAGTCGTCATCTGGCCCTGAAATTTCTACTTAATGCTCGGGAGGATAGCCCCCACAGTCTAAGACAACTTTTGGCCCGATCTGAATTGTTCAAGCCATCCGTAGAGCAGCCCTTCTTAAGGCATTCTGATCGAGTTTCGTTTTTCAAAATATCAATTATTCTGTTTATTACAGTTAATTAGGGAATGCCCCTTCGCGGCGTCAGTTTCCTGGTCAGTGAGTAGTCATTTTGCCCTGAAATTTCTAACTTATGCTCGGGAGGATAGCTCCCACAGTCTCAGACAACTTTTGGCCCGATCTGAATTGTTCAAGCCATCCGTAGAGTAGACCTTCCTAAAGCATTCCGATCGAATAACGTTTTTTCAAAAACTCAATATGCTGATTAGTACAATTAATTGGGGAATGCCCCTACGCGGCGTCAACTTTCCTTGGCCAGTGAGAAGTCATCTGGCCCTGAAATTTCTACCTTATGCTCGGGAGGATAGTCCCTAAAGTCTAAGACAACTTTTGGCCCGATCTGAATTGTTCAAGCCATCCGTAGAGCAGCCCTCCCTAAGGCATTCCGATCGAGTTACGTTTTTTTCAAAAACTCAAATCTTCTGATTAGTACAATTAATAATTAGGGAATGCCCCTACGTGGCGTCAGTTTCCTGGCCATCTTGCCCTGAAATTTCTACCTTATGCTCGGAAGGATATCCCAAAAGTCTAAGACAACTTTTGGCCCGATCTGAATTGTTCACGCCATCGGTAGAGCAGCCCTTCTTAAGGCATTCTGATCGAGTTTAGTTTTTCAAAATATCAATTATTCTGTTTATTACAGTTAATTAGGGAATGCCCCTTCGCGGCGTCAGTTTCCTGGTCAGAGAGTAGTCATTTGGCTCTGAAATTTCTAACTTATGCTCGGGAGGATAGCTCCCACAGTCTAAGACATTTTTTGGCCCGATCTGAATTGTTCAAGCCATCCGTAGAGCAGCCTTTCCTCAGGCATTCTGATCGAGTTAAGTTTTTCAAAACATCAATTATTCTGATTATTACAATTAATTAGGGAATGCCCCTTCGCGGCGTCAGTTTCCTGGTCAGTGAGTAGTCATTTTGCCCTGAAATTTCTACCTTATGCTCGGGAGGATAGTCCCCAAAGTCTATGACAACTTTTGGCCCTATCTGAATTGTTCGAGCCATCCCTAGCGCCCCTCTTACAATTGCATTCCGATCGAGTTTCGTTTTTTCAAAAGATCAATTATTCTGATTAGTACAATTAATAATTAGGCAATGCCCCTACGCGGCTCAGTTTCCTCGCCATTGAGTAGTCATCTGGCCCTGAAATTTCTACCTTATACTCGGGAGGATAGTCCCCAAAGTCAAAGACATTTTTTGGCCCGATCTGAATTGTTCAAGCCATCCGTAGAGCAGCCCTTCCTCAGGCATTGTGATCGAGTTTAGTTTTTCAAAACATCAATTATTCTGCTTATTACAGTTAATTAGGGAATGCCCTTTCGCGTCGTCAGTTTCCTGACCAGTGAGTAGTCATCTGGCCCTGAAATTTCTACTTAATGCTCGGGAGGATAGCTCCCACAGTCTAAGACAACTTTTGGCCCGATCTGAATTGTTCAAGCCATCCGTAGAGCAGCCATTCCTAAGGCATTCTGATCGAGTTTCGTTTTTTCAAAATATCAATTATTCTGTTTATTACAATTAATTAGGGAATGCCCCTTCGCGGCGTCAGTTTCCTGGTCAGTGAGTAGTCATTTTGTCCTGAATTTTCTAACTTATGCTCGGGAGGATAGTCCCAAAAGTCTAAGACAACTTTTGGCCCGATCTGAATTGTTCAAGCCATCCCTAGAGCAGACCTTCCTAAGGCATTCCGATCGAGTTACGTTTTTACAAAAACTAAATTATTCTGATTAGTACATTTAATAATTAGGCAATGCCCCTACGCGGCCTCAGTTTCCTGGCCATTGAGTAGTCATCTGGCCCTGAAAATTCTACCTTATGCTCGGGAGGATAGTCCCCAAAGTCTAAGACAACTTTTGGCACGATCTGAATTGTTCAAGCCATCTGTAGAGCAGCCCTTCCTAAGGACATTCCGATCGAGTTACATTATTTCAAAAACTCAATATGCTGATTAGTACAATTAATTGGGGAATGCCCCTACGCGGCGTCAATTTTCCTTGGCCAGTGAGTCGTCATCTGGCCCTGAAATTTCTACCTCATGCTCAGGAGGATAGCCCCCACAGTCTAAGACAACTTTCTGCCCGATTTGAATTGTTCAAGTCATCCGTAGAGCAGCCCTTCCAAAGGCATTCCGATCGAGTAACTTTTTTTCAAAAGATCAATTATTCTGATTAGTACAATTAATAATTAGGGAATGCCCCTACGCGGCGTCAGTTTCCTGACCATTGAGTAGTCATCTGGCCCTGAAATTTCTACCTTATGCTCGGGAGGATAGCCCCCAAAGTCTATAACAACTATTGGCCCGATCTGAATTGTTCGAGCCATCCCTAGCGCCGCCCTTACAATTGCATTCCGATCGAGTTTCGTTTTTTTCAAAAGATCAATCATTCTGATTAGTACAATTAATAATTAGGGAATGCCCCTACGCGGCGTCAGTTTCCTGGCCATTGAGTAGTCATCTGGCCCTGAAATTTCTACCTTATGCTCGGGAGGATAGTCCCCAAAGTCTAAGACATTTTTTGGCCCGATCTGAATTGTTCAAGCCATCCGTAGAGCAGCCCTTCCTCAGGCATTGTGATCGAGTTTAGTTTTTCAAAACATCAATTATTCTGTTTATTACCGTTAATTAGGGAATGCCCTTTCGCGTCGTCAGTTTCCTGACCAGTGAGTCGTCATCTGGCCCTGAAATTTCTACTTAATGCTCGGGAGGATAGCCCCCACAGTCTAAGACAACTTTTGGCCCGATCTGAATTGTTCACGCCATCCATAGAGCAGCCCTTCTTAAGGCATTCTGATCGAGTTTCGTTTTTCAAAATATCAATTATTCTGTTTATTACAGTTAATTAGGGAATGCCCCTTCGCGGCGTCAGTTTCCTGGTCAGTGAGTAGTCATTTTGCCCTGAAATTTCTAACTTATGCTGGGAGGATAGCTCCCACAGTCTCAAACAACTTTTGGCCCGATCTGAATTGTTCAAGCCATCCGTAGAGTAAACCTTCCTAAAGCATTCCGATCGAATAACGTTTTTTCAAAAACTCAATTTGCTGATTAGTACAATTAATTGGGGAATGCCCCTACGCGGCGTCAACTTTCCTTGGCCAGTGAGAAGTCATCTGGCCCTCAAATTTCTACCTTATGCTCGGGAGGATAGTCCCTAAAGTCTAAGACAACTTTTGGCCTGATCTGAATTGTTCAAGCCATCCCTAGAGCAGACCTTCCTAAGGCATTCCGATCGAGTTACGTTTTTACAAAAACTAAATTATTCTGATTAGTACATTTAATAATTAGGCAATGCCCCTACGCGGCCTCAGTTTCCTGGCCATTGAGTAGTCATCTGGCCCTGAAAATTCTACCTTATGCTCGGGAGGATAGTCCCCAATGTCTAAGACAACTTTTGGCCCGATCTGAATTGTTCAAGCCATCTGTAGAGCAGCCCTTCCTAAGGACATTCCGATCGAGTTACATTTTTTCAAAAACTCAATATGCTGATTAGTACAATTAATTGGGGAATGCCCCTACGCGGCGTCAATTTTCCTTGGCCAGTGAGTCGTCATCTGGCCCTGAAATTTCTACCTCATGCTCAGGAGGATAGCCCCCACAGTCTAAGACAATTTTCGGCCCGATTTGAATTGTTCAAGTCATCCGTAGAGCAGCCCTTCCAAAGGCATTCCGATCGAGTAACTTTTTTTCAAAAGATCAATTATTCTGATTAGTACAATTAATAATTAGGGAATGCCCCTACGCGGCGTCAGTTTCCTGACCATTGAGTAGTCATCTGGCCCTGAAATTTCTACCTTATGCTCGGGAGGATAGCCCCCAAAGTCTATAACAACTATTGGCCCGATCTGAATTGTTCGAGCCATCCCTAGCGCCGCCCTTACAATTGCATTCCGATCGAGTTTCGTTTTTTCAAAAGATCAATCATTCTGATTAGTACAATTAATAATTAGGGAATGCCCCTACGCGGCGTCAGTTTCCTGGCCATTGAGTAGTCATCTGGCCCTGAAATTTCTACCTTATGCTCGGGAGGATAGTCCCCAAAGTCTAAGACATTTTTTGGCCCGATCTGAATTGTTCAAGCCATCCGTAGAGCAGCCCTTCCTCAGGCATTGTGATCGAGTTTAGTTTTTCAAAACATCAATTATTCTGTTTATTACCGTTAATTAGGGAATGCCCTTTCGCGTCGTCAGTTTCCTGACCAGTGAGTCGTCATCTGGCCCTGAAATTTCTACTCAATGCTCGGGAGGATAGCCCCCACAGTCTAAGACAACTTTTGGCCCGATCTGAATTGTTCACGCCATCCATAGAGCAGCCCTTCTTAAGGCATTCTGATCGAGTTTCGTTTTTCAAAATATCAATTATTCTGTTTATTACAGTTAATTAGGGAATGCCCCTTCGCGGCGTCAGTTTCCTGGTCAGTGAGTAGTCATTTTGCCCTGAAATTTCTAACTTATGCTGGGAGGATAGCTCCCACAGTCTCAAACAACTTTTGGCCCGATCTGAATTGTTCAAGCCATCCGTAGAGTAAACCTTCCTAAAGCATTCCGATCGAATAACGTTTTTTCAAAAACTCAATTTGCTGATTAGTACAATTAATTGGGGAATGCCCCTACGCGGCGTCAACTTTCCTTGGCCAGTGAGAAGTCATCTGGCCCTCAAATTTCTACCTTATGCTCGGGAGGATAGTCCCTAAAGTCTAAGACAACTTTTGGCCTGATCTGAATTGTTCAAGCCATCCCTAGAGCAGACCTTCCTAAGGCATTCCGATCGAGTTACGTTTTTACAAAAACTAAATTATTCTGATTAGTACATTTAATAATTAGGCAATGCCCCTACGCGGCCTCAGTTTCCTGGCCATTGAGTAGTCATCTGGCCCTGAAAATTCTACCTTATGCTCGGGAGGATAGTCCCCAATGTCTAAGACAACTTTTGGCCCGATCTGAATTGTTCAAGCCATCTGTAGAGCAGCCCTTCCTAAGGACATTCCGATCGAGTTACATTATTTCAAAAACTCAATATGCTGATTAGTACAATTAATTGGGGAATGCCCCTACGCGGCGTCAATTTTCCTTGGCCAGTGAGTCGTCATCTGGCCCTGAAATTTCTACCTCATGCTCAGGAGGATAGCCCCCACAGTCTAAGACAATTTTCGGCCCGATTTGAATTGTTCAAGTCATCCGTAGAGCAGCCCTTCCAAAGGCATTCCGATCGAGTAACTTTTTTTCAAAAGATCAATTATTCTGATTAGTACAATTAATAATTAGGGAATGCCCCTACGCGGCGTCAGTTTCCTGACCATTGAGTAGTCATCTGGCCCTGAAATTTCTACCTTATGCTCGGGAGGATAGCCCCCAAAGTCTATAACAACTATTGGCCCGATCTGAATTGTTCGAGCCATCCCTAGCGCCGCCCTTACAATTGCATTCCGATCGAGTTTCGTTTTTTCAAAAGATCAATCATTCTGATTAGTACAATTAATAATTAGGGAATGCCCCTACGCGGCGTCAGTTTCCTGGCCATTGAGTAGTCATCTGGCCCTGAAATTTCTACCTTATGCTCGGGAGGATAGTCCCCAAAGTCTAAGACATTTTTTGGCCCGATCTGAATTGTTCAAGCCATCCGTAGAGCAGCCCTTCCTCAGGCATTGTGATCGAGTTTAGTTTTTCAAAACATCAATTATTCTGTTTATTACCGTTAATTAGGGAATGCCCTTTCGCGTCGTCAGTTTCCTGACCAGTGAGTCGTCATCTGGCCCTGAAATTTCTACTTAATGCTCGGGAGGATAGCCCCCACAGTCTAAGACAACTTTTGGCCCGATCTGAATTGTTCACGCCATCCGTAGAGCAGCCCTTCTTAAGGCATTCTGATCGAGTTTCGTTTTTCAAAATATCAATTATTCTGTTTATTACAGTTAATTAGGGAATGCCCCTTCGCGGCGTCAGTTTCCTGGTCAGTGAGTAGTCATTTTGCCCTGAAATTTCTAACTTATGCTCGGGAGGATAGCTCCCACAGTCTCAGACAACTTTTGGCCCGATCTGAATTGTTCAAGCCATCCGTAGAGTAGACCTTCCTAAAGCATTCCGATCGAATAACGTTTTTTCAAAAACTCAATATGCTGATTAGTACAATTAATTGGGGAATGCCCCTACGCGGCGTCAACTTTCCTTGGCCAGTGAGAAGTCATCTGGCCCTGAAATTTCTACCTTATGCTCGGGAGGATAGTCCCTAAAGTCTAAGACAACTTTTGGCCCGATCTGAATTGTTCAAGCCATCCGTAGAGCAGCCCTCCCTAAGGCATTCCGATCGAGTTACGTTTTTTTCAAAAACTCAAATCTTCTGATTAGTACAATTAATAATTAGGGAATGCCCCTACGTGGCGTCAGTTTCCTGGCCATCTTGCCCTGAAATTTCTACCTTATGCTCGGAAGGATATCCCAAAAGTCTAAGACAACTTTTGGCCCGATCTGAATTGTTCACGCCATCGGTAGAGCAGCCCTTCTTAAGGCATTCTGATCGAGTTTAGTTTTTCAAAATATCAATTATTCTGTTTATTACAGTTAATTAGGGAATGCCCCTTCGCGGCGTCAGTTTCCTGGTCAGAGAGTAGTCATTTGGCTCTGAAATTTTTAACTTATGCTCGGGAGGATAGCTCCCACAGTCTCAGACAACTTTTGGCCCGATCTGAATTGTTCAAGCCATCCGTAGAGTAGACCTTCCTAAAGCATTCCGATCGAGTTACGTTTTTACAAAAACTAAATTATTCTGATTAGTACAATTAATAATTAGGCAATGCCCCTACGCGGCCTCAGTTTCCTGGCCATTGAGTAGTCATCTGGCCCTGAAAATTCTACCTGATGCTCGGGAGGATAGTCCCCTAAGTCTATGCCAACTTTTGGCCCGATCTGAATTGTTCAAGCCATCCGTAGAGCATCCCTTCCTAAGGACATTCCGATCGAGTAATGTTTTTTCAAAAACTCAATATGCTGATTAGTACAATTAATTGGGGAATGCCCCTACGCGGCGTCAATTTTTCTTGGCCAGTGAGAAGTCATCTGGCCCTGAAATTTCTACCTCATGCTCAGGAGGATAGCCCCCACAGTCTAAGACAACTTTCGGCCCGATTTGAATTGTTCAAGTCATCCTTAGCGCCGCCCTTCCAAAGGCATTCCGATCGAGTTACGTTTTTTCAAAAACTCAAATATTCTGATTAGTACAATTACTAATTAGGGAATGCCCCTACGCGGCGTCAGTTTCCAGGCCATTGAGTAGTCATCTTCTGAATTTTCTACCTTATGCTCGGGAGGATAGTCCCCAAAGTCTATGACAACTTTTGGCCCGATCTGAATTGTTCGAGCCATTCCTAGCGCCGCCCTTACAATTGCATTCCGATCGAGTTTCGTTTTTTCAAAAGATCAATCATTTTGATTAGTACAATTAATTGGGGAATGCCCCTACGCGGCGTCAGTTTCCTGGCCATTGAGTAGTCATCTGGCCCTTAAATTTCTACCTTATGCTCGGGAGGATAGTCCCCAAAGTCTAAGACATTTTTTGGCCCGATCTGAATTGTTCAAGCCATCCGTAGAGCAGCCCTTCCTCAGGCATTCTGATCGAGTTAAGTTTTTCAAAACATCAATTATTCTGCTTATTACAGTTAATTAGGGAATGCCCTTTCGCGTCGTCAGTTTCCTGACCAGTGAGTCGTCATCTGGCCCTGAAATTTCTACTTAATGCTCGGGAGGATAGCCCCCACAGTCTAAGACATTTTTTAGCCCGATCTGAATTGTTCAAGCCATCCGTAGAGCAGCCTTTCCTCAGGCATTCTGATCGAGTTAAGTTTTTCAAAACATCAATTATTCTGCTTATTACAATTAATTAGGGAATGCCCCTTCGCGGCGTCAGTTTCCTGGTCAGTGAGTAGTCATTTTGCCCTGAAATTTCTACCTTATGCTCGGGAGGATAGTCCCCAAAGTCTATGACAACTTTTGGCCCTATCTGAATTGTTCGAGCCATCCCTAGCGCCCCTCTTACAATTGCATTCCGATCGAGTTTCGTTTTTTCAAAAGATCAATCATTCTGATTAGTACAATTAATAATTAGGCAATGCCCCTACGCGGCCTCAGTTTCCTGGCCATTGAGTAGTCATCTGGCCCTGAAATTTCTACCTTATACTCGGGAGGATAGTCCCCAAAGTCTAAGACATTTTTTGGCCCGATCTGAATTGTTCAAGCCATCCGTAGAGCAGC
Source organism: Strongylocentrotus purpuratus (assembly GCF_000002235.5). Classification (NCBI taxonomy): domain Eukaryota; kingdom Metazoa; phylum Echinodermata; class Echinoidea; order Camarodonta; family Strongylocentrotidae; genus Strongylocentrotus; species Strongylocentrotus purpuratus. The sequence goes on along the minus strand of NW_022145613.1, from coordinate 22,141,991 downwards.
CCTTCCTCAGGCATTCTGATCGAGTTTAGTTTTTCAAAACATCAATTATTCTGCTTATTACAGTTAATTAGGGAATGCCCTTTCGCGTCGTCAGTTTCCTGACCAGTGAGTAGTCATCTGGCCCTGAAATTTCTACTTAATGCTTGGGAGGATAGCTCCCACAGTCTAAGACAACTTTTGGCCCGATCTGAATTGTTCAAGCCATCCGTAGAGCAGCCCTTCCTAAGGCATTCTGATCGAGTTTCGTTTTTCAAAATATCAATTATTCTGTTTGTTACAATTTATTAGGGAATGCCCCTTCGCGGCGTCAGTTTCCTGGTCAGTGAGTAGTCATTTTGTCCTGAAATTTCTACCTTATACTCGGGAGGATAGTCCCCAAAGTCTAAGACATTTTTTGCCCGATCTGAATTGTTCACGCCATCCGTAGAGCAGCCCTTCCTCAGGCATTCTGATCGAGTTTAGTTTTTCAAAACATCAATTATTCTGCTTATTACAATTAATTAGGGAATGCCCCTTCGCGGCGTCAGTTTCCTGGTCAGTGAGTAGTCATTTGCCCTGAAATTTCTACCTCATGCTCGGGAGGATAGTCCCCAAAGTCTATGACAACTTTTGGCCCTATCTGAATTGTTCGAGCCATCCCTAGCGCCCCTCTTACAATTGCATTCCGATCGAGTTTCGTTTTTTCAAAAGATCAATCATTCTGATTAGTACAATTAATAATTAGGCAATGCCCCTACGCGGCCTCAGTTTCCTGGCCATTGAGTAGTCATCTGGCCCTGAAATTTCTACCTTATGCTCGGGAGGATAGTCCCCAAAGTCTAAGACATTTTTTGGCCCGATCTGAATTGTTCAAGCCATCCGTAGAGCAGCCCTTCCTCAGGCATTGTGATCGAGTTTAGTTTTTCAAAACATCAATTATTCTGCTTATTACAGTTAATTAGGGAATGCCCTTTCGCGTCGTCAGTTTCCTGACCAGTGAGTAGTCATCTGGCCCTGAAATTTCTACTTAATGCTTGGGAGGATAGCTCCCACAGTCTAAGACAACTTTTGGCCCGATCTGAATTGTTCAAGCCATCCGTAGAGCAGCCCTTCCTAAGGCATTCTGATCGAGTTTCGTTTTTTCAAAATATCAATTATTCTGTTTGTTACAATTTATTAGGGAATGCCCCTTCGCGGCGTCAGTTTCCTGGTCAGTGAGTAGTCATTTTGTCCTGAAATTTCTACCTTATACTCGGGAGGATAGTCCCCAAAGTCTAAGACATTTTTTGCCCGATCTGAATTGTTCAAGCCATCCGTAGAGCAGCCCTTCCTCAGGCATTCTGATCGAGTTTAGTTTTTCAAAACATCAATTATTCTGCTTATTACAGTTAATTAGGGAATGCCCTTTCGCGTCGTCAGTTTCCTGACCAGTGAGTAGTCATCTGGCCCTGAAATTTCTACTTAATGCTTGGGAGGATAGCTCCCACAGTCTAAGACAACTTTCGGCCCGATCTGAATTGTTCAAGCCATCCGTAGAGCAGCCCTTCGTAAGGCATTCTGATCGAGTTTAGTTTTTCAAAATATCAATTATTCTGTTTATTACAGTTAATTAGGGAATGCCCCTTCGCGGCGTCAGTTTCCTGGTCAGAGAGTAGTCATTTGGCTCTGAAATTTCTAACTTATGCTCGGGAGGATAGCTCCCACAGTCTCAGACAACTTTTGGCCCGATCTGAATTGTTCAAGCCATCCGTAGAGTAGACCTTCCTAAAGCATTCCGATCGAGTTACGTTTTTACAAAAACTAAATTATTCTGATTAGTACAATTAATAATTAGGCAATGCCCCTACGCGGCCTCAGTTTCCTGGCCATTGAGTAGTCATCTGGCCCTGAAAATTCTACCTGATGCTCGGGAGGATAGTCCCCTAAGTCTATGCCAACTTTTGGCCCGATCTGAATTGTTCAAGCCATCCGTAGAGCATCCCTTCCTAAGGACATTCCGATCGAGTAATGTTTTTTCAAAAACTCAATATGCTGATTAGTACAATTAATTGGGGAATGCCCCTACGCGGCGTCAATTTTTCTTGGCCAGTGAGAAGTCATCTGGCCCTGAAATTTCTACCTCATGCTCAGGAGGATAGCCCCCACAGTCTAAGACAACTTTCGGCCCGATTTGAATTGTTCAAGTCATCCTTAGCGCCGCCCTTCCAAAGGCATTCCGATCGAGTTACGTTTTTTCAAAAACTCAAATATTCTGATTAGTACAATTACTAATTAGGGAATGCCCCTACGCGGCGTCAGTTTCCAGGCCATTGAGTAGTCATCTTCTGAATTTTCTACCTTATGCTCGGGAGGATAGTCCCCAAAGTCTATGACAACTTTTGGCCCGATCTGAATTGTTCGAGCCATTCCTAGCGCCGCCCTTACAATTGCATTCCGATCGAGTTTCGTTTTTTCAAAAGATCAATCATTTTGATTAGTACAATTAATTGGGGAATGCCCCTACGCGGCGTCAGTTTCCTGGCCATTGAGTAGTCATCTGGCCCTTAAATTTCTACCTTATGCTCGGGAGGATAGTCCCCAAAGTCTAAGACATTTTTTGGCCCGATCTGAATTGTTCAAGCCATCCGTAGAGCAGCCCTTCCTCAGGCATTCTGATCGAGTTAAGTTTTTCAAAACATCAATTATTCTGCTTATTACAGTTAATTAGGGAATGCCCTTTCGCGTCGTCAGTTTCCTGACCAGTGAGTCGTCATCTGGCCCTGAAATTTCTACTTAATGCTCGGGAGGATAGCCCCCACAGTCTAAGACATTTTTTAGCCCGATCTGAATTGTTCAAGCCATCCGTAGAGCAGCCTTTCCTCAGGCATTCTGATCGAGTTAAGTTTTTCAAAACATCAATTATTCTGCTTATTACAATTAATTAGGGAATGCCCCTTCGCGGCGTCAGTTTCCTGGTCAGTGAGTAGTCATTTTGCCCTGAAATTTCTACCTTATGCTCGGGAGGATAGTCCCCAAAGTCTATGACAACTTTTGGCCCTATCTGAATTGTTCGAGCCATCCCTAGCGCCCCTCTTACAATTGCATTCCGATCGAGTTTCGTTTTTTCAAAAGATCAATCATTCTGATTAGTACAATTAATAATTAGGCAATGCCCCTACGCGGCCTCAGTTTCCTGGCCATTGAGTAGTCATCTGGCCCTGAAATTTCTACCTTATACTCGGGAGGATAGTCCCCAAAGTCTAAGACATTTTTTGGCCCGATCTGAATTGTTCAAGCCATCCGTAGAGCAGCCCTTCCTCAGGCATTGTGATCGAGTTTAGTTTTTCAAAACATCAATTATTCTGCTTATTACAGTTAATTAGGGAATGCCCTTTCGCGTCGTCAGTTTCCTGACCAGTAGTAGTCATCTGGCCCTGAAATTTCTACTTAATGCTTGGGAGGATAGCTCCCACAGTCTAAGACAACTTTTGGCCCGATCTGAATTGTTCAAGCCATCCGTAGAGCAGCCCTTCCTAAGGCATTCTGATCGAGTTTCGTTTTTCAAAATATCAATTATTCTGTTTGTTACAATTTATTAGGGAATGCCCCTTCGCGGCGTCAGTTTCCTGGTCAGTGAGTAGTCATTTTGTCCTGAAATTTCTACCTTATACTCGGGAGGATAGTCCCCAAAGTCTAAGACATTTTTTGCCCGATCTGAATTGTTCACGCCATCCGTAGAGCAGCCCTTCCTCAGGCATTCTGATCGAGTTTAGTTTTTCAAAACATCAATTATTCTGCTTATTACAGTTAATTAGGGAATGCCCTTTCGCGTCGTCAGTTTCCTGACCAGTGAGTAGTCATCTGGCCCTGAAATTTCTACTTAATGCTTGGGAGGATAGCTCCCACAGTCTAAGACAACTTTCGGCCCGATCTGAATTGTTCAAGCCATCCGTAGAGCAGCCCTTCGTAAGGCATTCTGATCGAGTTTCGTTTTTCAAAATATCAATTATTCTGCTTATTACAATTAATTAGGGAATGCCCCTTCGCGGCGTCAGTTTCCTGGTCAGTGAGTAGTCATTTTGTCCTGAAATTTCTAACTTTTGCTCGGGAGGATAGTCCCAAAAATCTAAGACAACTTTTGGCCCGATCTGAATTGTTCAAGCCATCCCTAGAGCAGACCTTCCTAAGGCATTCCGATCGAGTTACGTTTTTACAAAAACTAAATTATTCTGATTAGTACATTTAATAATTAGGCAATGCCCCTACGCGGCCTCAGTTTCCTGGCCATTGAGTAGTCATCTGGCCCTGAAAATTCTACCTTATACTCGGGAGGATAGTCCCCAAAGTCTAAGACATTTTTTGGCCCGATCTGAATTGTTCAAGCCATCCGTAGAGCAGCCCTTCCTCAGGCATTGTGATCGAGTTTAGTTTTTCAAAACATCAATTATTCTGCTTATTACAGTTAATTAGGGAATGCCCTTTCGCGTCGTCAGTTTCCTGACCAGTGAGTAGTCATCTGGCCCTGAAATTTCTACTTAATGCTTGGGAGGATAGCTCCCACAGTCTAAGACAACTTTTGGCCCGATCTGAATTGTTCAAGCCATCCGTAGAGCAGCCATTCCTAAGGCATTCTGATCGAGTTTCGTTTTTCAAAATATCAATTATTCTGTTTATTACAATTAATTAGGGAATGCCCCTTCGCGGCGTCAGTTTCCTGGTCAGTGAGTAGTCATTTTGTCCTGAATTTTCTAACTTATGCTCGGGAGGATAGTCCCAAAAATCTAAGACAACTTTTGGCCCGATCTGAATTGTTCAAGCCATCCCTAGAGCAGACCTTCCTAAGGCATTCCGATCGAGTTACGTTTTTACAAAAACTAAATTATTCTGATTAGTACATTAATAATTAGGCAATGCCCCTACGCGGCCTCAGTTTCCTGGCCATTGAGTAGTCATCTGGCCCTGAAAATTCTACCTTATGCTCGGGAGGATAGTCCCCAAAGTCTAAGACAACTTTTGGCCCGATCTGAATTGTTCAAGCCATCTGTAGAGCAGCCCTTCCTAAGGACATTCCGATCGAGTTACATTATTTCAAAAACTCAATATGCTGATTAGTACAATTAATTGGGGAATGCCCCTACGCGGCGTCAATTTTCCTGGCCAGTGAGTCGTCATCTGGCCCTGAAATTTCTACCTCATGCTCAGGAGGATAGCCCCCACAGTCTAAGACAACTTTCTGCCCGATCTGAATTGTTCAAGCCATCCGTAGAGCAGCCCTTCCAAAGGCATTCCGATCGAGTAACTTTTTTTCAAAAGATCAATTATTCTGATTAGTACAATAATAATTAGGGAATGCCCCTACGCGGCGTCAGTTTCCTGACCATTGAGTAGTCATCTGGCCCTGAAATTTCTACCTTATGCTCGGGAGGATAGCCCCAAAGTCTATAACAACTTTTGGCCCGATCTGAATTGTTCGAGCCATCCCTAGCGCCGCCCTTACAATTGCATTCCGATCGAGTTTCGTTTTTTCAAAAGATCAATCATTCTGATTAGTACAATTAATAATTAGGGAATGCCCCTACGCGGCGTCAGTTTCCTGGCCATTGAGTAGTCATCTGGCCCTGAAATTTCTACCTTATGCTCGGGAGGATAGTCCCCAAAGTCTAAGACATTTTTTGGCCCGATCTGAATTGTTCAAGCCATCCGTAGAGCAGCCCTTCCTCAGGCATTGTGATCGAGTTTAGTTTTTCAAAACATCAATTATTCTGTTTATTACCGTTAATTAGGGAATGCCCTTTCGCGTCGTCAGTTTCCTGACCAGTGAGTCGTCATCTGGCCCTGAAATTTCTACTTAATGCTCGGGAGGATAGCCCCCACAGTCTAAGACAACTTTTGGCCCGATCTGAATTGTTCAAGCCATCCGTAGAGCAGCCCTTCCTAAGGCATTCTGATCGAGTTTCGTTTTTCAAAATATCAATTATTCTGTTTATTACAGTTAATTAGGGAATGCCCCTTCGCGGCGTCAGTTTCCTGGTCAGTGAGTAGTCATTTTGCCCTGAAATTTCTAACTTATGCTCGGGAGGATAGTCCCAAAGTCTAAGACAACTTTTGGCCCGATCTGAATTGTTCAAGCCATCCCTAGAGCAGACCTTCCTAAGGCATTCCGATCGAGTTACGTTTTTTCAAAAACTCAATTATTCTGATTAGTACATTTAATAATTAGGCAATGCCCCTACGCGGCCTCAGTTTCCTGGCCATTGAGTAGTCATCTGGCCCTGAAATTTCTACCTTATGCTCGGGAGGATAGTCCCCAAGTCTAAGACAACTTTTGGCCCGATCTGAATTGTTCAAGCCATCCGTAGAGCAGCCCTTCCTAAGGCATTCCGATCGAGTTACATTTTTCAAAACTCAATATTCTGATTAGTACAATTAATTGGGGAATGCCCCTACGCGGCGTCAGTTTCCTGGCCAGTGAGTCGTCATCTGGCCCTGAAATTTCTACCTCATGCTCAGGAGGATAGCCCCCACAGTCTAAGACAACTTTTGGCCCGATCTGAATTGTTCAAGCCATCCGTAGAGCAGCCCTTCCAAAGGCATTCCGATCGAGTAACTTTTTTTCAAAAGATCAATTATTCTGATTAGTACAATTAATAATTAGGGAATGCCCCTACGCGGCGTCAGTTTCCTGACCATTGAGTAGTCATCTGGCCCTGAAATTTCTACCTTATGCTCGGGAGGATAGCCCCCAAAGTCTATAACAACTTTGGCCCGATCTGAATTGTTCGAGCCATCCCTAGCGCCGCCCTTACAATTGCATTCCGATCGAGTTTCGTTTTTTCAAAAGATCAATCATTCTGATTAGTACAATTAATAATTAGGGAATGCCCCTACGCGGCGTCAGTTTCCTGGCCATTGAGTAGTCATCTGGCCCTGAAATTTCTACCTTATGCTCGGGAGGATAGTCCCCAAAGTCTAAGACATTTTTTGGCCCGATCTGAATTGTTCAAGCCATCCGTAGAGCAGCCCTTCCTCAGGCATTGTGATCGAGTTTAGTTTTTCAAAACATCAATTATTCTGTTTATTACCGTTAATTAGGGAATGCCCTTTCGCGGCGTCAGTTTCCTGACCAGTGAGTCGTCATCTGGCCCTGAAATTTCTACTTAATGCTCGGGAGGATAGCCCCCACAGTCTAAGACAACTTTTGGCCCGATCTGAATTGTTCACGCCATCCGTAGAGCAGCCCTTCTTAAGGCATTCTGATCGAGTTTCGTTTTTCAAAATATCAATTATTCTGTTTATTACAGTTAATTAGGGAATGCCCCTTCGCGGCGTCAGTTTCCTGGTCAGTGAGTAGTCATTTTGCCCTGAAATTTCTAACTTATGCTGGGGAGGATAGCTCCCACAGTCTCAAACAACTTTTGGCCCGATCTGAATTGTTCAAGCCATCCGTAGAGCAAACCTTCCTAAAGCATTCCGATCGAATAACGTTTTTTCAAAAACTCAATTTGCTGATTAGTACAATTAATTGGGGAATGCCCCTACGCGGCGTCAACTTTCCTGGCCAGTGAGAAGTCATCTGGCCCTGAAATTTCTACCTTATGCTCGGGAGGATAGTCCCTAAAGTCTAAGACAACTTTTGGCCCGATCTGAATTGTTCAAGCCATCCCTAGAGCAGACCTTCCTAAGGCATTCCGATCGAGTTACGTTTTTCAAAAACTAAATTATTCTGATTAGTACATTTAATAATTAGGCAATGCCCCTACGCGGCCTCAGTTTCCTGGCCATTGAGTAGTCATCTGGCCCTGAAATTTCTACCTTATGCTCGGGAGGATAGTCCCCAAGTCTAAGACAACTTTTGGCCCGATCTGAATTGTTCAAGCCATCTGTAGAGCAGCCCTTCCTAAGGACATTCCGATCGAGTTACATTTTTCAAAAACTCAATATGCTGATTAGTACAATTAATTGGGGAATGCCCCTACGCGGCGTCAATTTTCCTTGGCCAGTGAGTCGTCATCTGGCCCTGAAATTTCTACCTCATGCTCAGGAGGATAGCCCCCACAGTCTAAGACAATTTTCGGCCCGATTTGAATTGTTCAAGTCATCCGTAGAGCAGCCCTTCCAAAGGCATTCCGATCGAGTAACTTTTTTTCAAAAGATCAATTATTCTGATTAGTACAATTAATAATTAGGGAATGCCCCTACGCGGCGTCAGTTTCCTGACCATTGAGTAGTCATCTGGCCCTGAAATTTCTACCTTATGCTCGGGAGGATAGCCCCCAAAGTCTATAACAACTTTTGGCCCGATCTGAATTGTTCGAGCCATCCCTAGCGCCGCCCTTACAATTGCATTCCGATCGAGTTTCGTTTTTTCAAAAGATCAATCATTCTGATTAGTACAATTAATAATTAGGGAATGCCCCTACGCGGCGTCAGTTTCCTGGCCATTGAGTAGTCATCTGGCCCTGAAATTTCTACCTTATGCTCGGGAGGATAGTCCCCAAAGTCTAAGACATTTTTTGGCCCGATCTGAATTGTTCAAGCCATCCGTAGAGCAGCCCTTCCTCAGGCATTGTGATCGAGTTTAGTTTTTCAAAACATCAATTATTCTGTTTATTACCGTTAATTAGGGAATGCCCTTTCGCGTCGTCAGTTTCCTGACCAGTGAGTCGTCATCTGGCCCTGAAATTTCTACTTAATGCTCGGGAGGATAGCCCCCACAGTCTAAGACAACTTTTGGCCCGATCTGAATTGTTCAAGCCATCCGTAGAGCAGCCCTTCTTAAGGCATTCTGATCGAGTTTCGTTTTTCAAAATATCAATTATTCTGTTTATTACAGTTAATTAGGGAATGCCCCTTCGCGGCGTCAGTTTCCTGGTCAGTGAGTAGTCATTTTGCCCTGAAATTTCTAACTTATGCTGGGAGGATAGCTCCCACAGTCTAAACAACTTTTGGCCCGATCTGAATTGTTCAAGCCATCCGTAGAGTAAACCTTCCTAAAGCATTCCGATCGAGTAACGTTTTTTCAAAAACTCAATTTGCTGATTAGTACAATTAATTGGGGAATGCCCCTACGCGGCGTCAGTTTCCTGGCCAGTGAGTAGTCATCTGGCCCTGAAATTTCTACCTTATGCTCGGGAGGATAGTCCCCAAAGTCTAAGACAACTTTTGGCCCGATCTGAATTGTTCAAGCCATCCCTAGAGCAGACCTTCCTAAGGCATTCCGATCGAGTTACGTTTTTCAAAAACTAAATTATTCTGATTAGTACATTTAATAATTAGGGAATGCCCCTACGCGGCTCAGTTTCCTGGCCATTGAGTAGTCATCTGGCCCTGAAATTTCTACCTTATGCTCGGGAGGATAGTCCCCAATGTCTAAGACAACTTTTGGCCCGATCTGAATTGTTCAAGCCATCCGTAGAGCAGCCCTTCCTAAGGCATTCCGATCGAGTTACGTTTTTCAAAAACTCAATATTCTGATTAGTACAATTAATTGGGGAATGCCCCTACGCGGCGTCAGTTTTCCTGGCCAGTGAGTCGTCATCTGGCCCTGAAATTTCTACCTCATGCTCAGGAGGATAGCCCCCACAGTCTAAGACAATTTTCGGCCCGATTTGAATTGTTCAAGCCATCCGTAGAGCAGCCCTTCCAAAGGCATTCCGATCGAGTAACTTTTTTTCAAAAGATCAATTATTCTGATTAGTACAATTAATAATTAGGGAATGCCCCTACGCGGCGTCAGTTTCCTGACCATTGAGTAGTCATCTGGCCCTGAAATTTCTACCTTATGCTCGGGAGGATAGCCCCCAAAGTCTATAACAACTTTTGGCCCGATCTGAATTGTTCAAGCCATCCCTAGCGCCGCCCTTACAATTGCATTCCGATCGAGTTTCGTTTTTTCAAAAGATCAATCATTCTGATTAGTACAATTAATAATTAGGGAATGCCCCTACGCGGCGTCAGTTTCCTGGCCATTGAGTAGTCATCTGGCCCTGAAATTTCTACCTTATGCTCGGGAGGATAGTCCCCAAAGTCTAAGACATTTTTGGCCCGATCTGAATTGTTCAAGCCATCCGTAGAGCAGCCCTTCCTCAGGCATTCTGATCGAGTTTAGTTTTTCAAAACATCAATTATTCTGTTTATTACAGTTAATTAGGGAATGCCCTTCGCGTCGTCAGTTTCCTGACCAGTGAGTAGTCATCTGGCCCTGAAATTTCTACTTATGCTCGGGAGGATAGCCCCCACAGTCTAAGACAACTTTTGGCCCGATCTGAATTGTTCACGCCATCCGTAGAGCAGCCCTTCTTAAGGCATTCTGATCGAGTTTCGTTTTTCAAAATATCAATTATTCTGTTTATTACAGTTAATTAGGGAATGCCCCTTCGCGGCGTCAGTTTCCTGGTCAGTGAGTAGTCATTTTGCCCTGAAATTTCTAACTTATGCTCGGGAGGATAGCTCCCACAGTCTAAGACAACTTTTGGCCCGATCTGAATTGTTCAAGCCATCCGTAGAGCAACCTTCCTAAAGCATTCCGATCGAATAACGTTTTTTCAAAAACTCAATTTGCTGATTAGTACAATTAATTGGGGAATGCCCCTACGCGGCGTCAACTTTCCTGGCCAGTGAGAAGTCATCTGGCCCTGAAATTTCTACCTTATGCTCGGGAGGATAGTCCCCAAAGTCTAAGACAACTTTTGGCCCGATCTGAATTGTTCAAGCCATCCGTAGAGCAGCCCTTCCTAAGGCATTCCGATCGAGTTACGTTTTTTCAAAAACTCAAATTATTCTGATTAGTACATTTAATAATTAGGGAATGCCCCTACGCGGCGTCAGTTTCCTGGCCATTGAGTAGTCATCTGGCCCTGAAATTTCTACCTTATGCTCGGGAGGATAGTCCCCAAAGTCTAAGACAACTTTTGGCCCGATCTGAATTGTTCAAGCCATCCGTAGAGCAGCCCTTCCTAAGGCATTCCGATCGAGTTACGTTTTTCAAAAATCAATATTCTGATTAGTACAATTAATTAGGGAATGCCCCTACGCGGCGTCAGTTTCCTGGTCAGTGAGTAGTCATCTGGCCCTGAAATTTCTACCTTATGCTCGGGAGGATAGCCCCCACAGTCTAAGACAACTTTTGGCCCGATCTGAATTGTTCAAGCCATCCGTAGAGCAGCCCTTCCAAAGGCATTCCGATCGAGTTACGTTTTTTCAAAAACTCAATTATTCTGATTAGTACAATTAATAATTAGGGAATGCCCCTACGCGGCGTCAGTTTCCTGGCCATTGAGTAGTCATCTGGCCCTGAAATTTCTACCTTATGCTCGGGAGGATAGTCCCCAAAGTCTAAACAACTTTTGGCCCGATCTGAATTGTTCAAGCCATCCGTAGAGCAGCCCTTCCTAAGGCATTCCGATCGAGTTTCGTTTTTTCAAAAATCAATATTCTGATTAGTACAATTAATTAGGGAATGCCCCTACGCGGCGTCAGTTTCCTGGCCAGTGAGTAGTCATCTGGCCCTGAAATTTCTACCTTATGCTCGGGAGGATAGTCCCCAAAGTCTAAGACAACTTTTGGCCCGATCTGAATTGTTCAAGCCATCCGTAGAGCAGCCCTTCCAAAGGCATTCTGATCGAGTTAGTTTTTCAAAACATCAATTATTCTGTTTATTACAATTTAATTAGGGAATGCCCCTACGCGGCGTCAGTTTCCTGACCATTGAGTAGTCATCTGGCCCTGAAATTTCTACCTTATGCTCGGGAGGATAGCCCCCACAGTCTAAGACAACTTTTGGCCCGATCTGAATTGTTCAAGCCATCCGTAGAGCAGCCCTTCAAGGCATTCCGATCGAGTTTCGTTTTTTCAAAAGATCAATTATTCTGATTAGTACAATTAATTAGGGAATGCCCCTACGCGGCGTCAGTTTCCTGGCCATTGAGTAGTCATCTGGCCCTGAAATTTCTAACTTATGCTCGGGAGGATAGTCCCCAAAGTCTAAGACAACTTTTGGCCCGATCTGAATTGTTCAAGCCATCCGTAGAGCAGCCCTTCCTAAGCATTCCGATCGAGTAACGTTTTTTCAAAAACTCAATATTCTGATTAGTACAATTAATTAGGGAATGCCCCTACGCGGCGTCAGTTTCCTGGCCAGTGAGAAGTCATCTGGCCCTGAAATTTCTACCTTATGCTCGGGAGGATAGCCCCCAAGTCTAAGACAACTTTTGGCCCGATCTGAATTGTTCAAGCCATCCGTAGAGCAGCCCTTCCTAAGGCATTCCGATCGAGTTACGTTTTTTTCAAAACTCAAATATTCTGATTAGTACAATTAATAATTAGGGAATGCCCCTACGCGGCGTCAGTTTCCTGGCCATCTTGCCCTGAAATTTCTACCTTATGCTCGGGAGGATATCCCAAAGTCTAAGACAACTTTTGGCCCGATCTGAATTGTTCAAGCCATCCGTAGAGCAGCCCTTCTTAAGGCATTCTGATCGAGTTTAGTTTTTCAAAATATCAATTATTCTGTTTATTACAGTTAATTAGGGAATGCCCCTTCGCGGCGTCAGTTTCCTGGTCAGTGAGTAGTCATTTGGCTCTGAAATTTCTAACTTATGCTCGGGAGGATAGTCCCACAGTCTAAGACAACTTTTGGCCCGATCTGAATTGTTCAAGCCATCCGTAGAGCAGACCTTCCTAAGCATTCCGATCGAGTTACGTTTTTACAAAAACTAAATTATTCTGATTAGTACAATTAATAATTAGGCAATGCCCCTACGCGGCCTCAGTTTCCTGGCCATTGAGTAGTCATCTGGCCCTGAAAATTCTACCTTATGCTCGGGAGGATAGTCCCCAAGTCTAAGACAACTTTTGGCCCGATCTGAATTGTTCAAGCCATCCGTAGAGCAGCCCTTCCTAAGGACATTCCGATCGAGTAATGTTTTTTCAAAAACTCAATATGCTGATTAGTACAATTAATTGGGGAATGCCCCTACGCGGCGTCAATTTTTCTTGGCCAGTGAGAGTCATCTGGCCCTGAAATTTCTACCTCATGCTCAGGAGGATAGCCCCCACAGTCTAAGACAACTTTCGGCCCGATTTGAATTGTTCAAGTCATCCTTAGCGCCGCCCTTCCAAAGGCATTCCGATCGAGTTACGTTTTTTCAAAAACTCAAATATTCTGATTAGTACAATTACTAATTAGGGAATGCCCCTACGCGGCGTCAGTTTCCTGGCCATTGAGTAGTCATCTGGCCCTGAATTTTCTACCTTATGCTCGGGAGGATAGTCCCCAAAGTCTATGACAACTTTTGGCCCGATCTGAATTGTTCGAGCCATCCTAGCGCCGCCCTTACAATTGCATTCCGATCGAGTTTCGTTTTTTCAAAAGATCAATCATTCTGATTAGTACAATTAATTGGGGAATGCCCCTACGCGGCGTCAGTTTCCTGGCCATTGAGTAGTCATCTGGCCCTGAAATTTCTACCTTATGCTCGGGAGGATAGTCCCCAAAGTCTAAGACATTTTTTGGCCCGATCTGAATTGTTCAAGCCATCCGTAGAGCAGCCCTTCCTCAGGCATTCTGATCGAGTTAAGTTTTTCAAAACATCAATTATTCTGCTTATTACAGTTAATTAGGGAATGCCCTTTCGCGTCGTCAGTTTCCTGACCAGTGAGTCGTCATCTGGCCCTGAAATTTCTACTTAATGCTCGGGAGGATAGCCCCCACAGTCTAAGACAACTTTTGGCCCGATCTGAATTGTTCACGCCATCCATAGAGCAGCCCTTCTTAAGGCATTCTGATCGAGTTTCGTTTTTCAAAATATCAATTATTCTGTTTATTACAGTTAATTAGGGAATGCCCCTTCGCGGCGTCAGTTTCCTGGTCAGTGAGTAGTCATTTTGCCCTGAAATTTCTAACTTATGCTGGGGAGGATAGCTCCCACAGTCTCAAACAACTTTTGGCCCGATCTGAATTGTTCAAGCCATCCGTAGAGTAAACCTTCCTAAAGCATTCCGATCGAATAACGTTTTTTCAAAAACTCAATTTGCTGATTAGTACAATTAATTGGGGAATGCCCCTACGCGGCGTCAACTTTCCTTGGCCAGTGAGAAGTCATCTGGCCCTCAAATTTCTACCTTATGCTCGGGAGGATAGTCCCTAAAGTCTAAGACAACTTTTGGCCTGATCTGAATTGTTCAAGCCATCCCTAGAGCAGACCTTCCTAAGGCATTCCGATCGAGTTACGTTTTTACAAAAACTAAATTATTCTGATTAGTACATTTAATAATTAGGCAATGCCCCTACGCGGCTCAGTTTCCTGGCCATTGAGTAGTCATCTGGCCCTGAAAATTCTACCTTATGCTCGGGAGGATAGTCCCCAATGTCTAAGACAACTTTTGGCCCGATCTGAATTGTTCAAGCCATCTGTAGAGCAGCCCTTCCTAAGGACATTCCGATCGAGTTACATTATTTCAAAAACTCAATATGCTGATTAGTACAATTAATTGGGGAATGCCCCTACGCGGCGTCAATTTTCCTTGGCCAGTGAGTCGTCATCTGGCCCTGAAATTTCTACCTCATGCTCAGGAGGATAGCCCCCACAGTCTAAGACAATTTTCGGCCCGATTTGAATTGTTCAAGTCATCCGTAGAGCAGCCCTTCCAAAGGCATTCCGATCGAGTAACTTTTTTTCAAAAGATCAATTATTCTGATTAGTACAATTAATAATTAGGGAATGCCCCTACGCGGCGTCAGTTTCCTGACCATTGAGTAGTCATCTGGCCCTGAAATTTCTACCTTATGCTCGGGAGGATAGCCCCCAAAGTCTATAACAACTATTGGCCCGATCTGAATTGTTCGAGCCATCCCTAGCGCCGCCCTTACAATTGCATTCCGATCGAGTTTCGTTTTTTCAAAAGATCAATCATTCTGATTAGTACAATTAATAATTAGGGAATGCCCCTACGCGGCGTCAGTTTCCTGGCCATTGAGTAGTCATCTGGCCCTGAAATTTCTACCTTATGCTCGGGAGGATAGTCCCCAAAGTCTAAGACATTTTTTGGCCCGATCTGAATTGTTCAAGCCATCCGTAGAGCAGCCCTTCCTCAGGCATTGTGATCGAGTTTAGTTTTTCAAAACATCAATTATTCTGTTTATTACCGTTAATTAGGGAATGCCCTTTCGCGTCGTCAGTTTCCTGACCAGTGAGTCGTCATCTGGCCCTGAAATTTCTACTTAATGCTCGGGAGGATAGCCCCCACAGTCTAAGACAACTTTTGGCCCGATCTGAATTGTTCACGCCATCCGTAGAGCAGCCCTTCTTAAGGCATTCTGATCGAGTTTCGTTTTTCAAAATATCAATTATTCTGTTTATTACAGTTAATTAGGGAATGCCCCTTCGCGGCGTCAGTTTCCTGGTCAGTGAGTAGTCATTTTGCCCTGAAATTTCTAACTTATGCTCGGGAGGATAGCTCCCACAGTCTCAGACAACTTTTGGCCCGATCTGAATTGTTCAAGCCATCCGTAGAGTAGACCTTCCTAAAGCATTCCGATCGAATAACGTTTTTTCAAAAACTCAATATGCTGATTAGTACAATTAATTGGGGAATGCCCCTACGCGGCGTCAACTTTCCTTGGCCAGTGAGAAGTCATCTGGCCCTGAAATTTCTACCTTATGCTCGGGAGGATAGTCCCTAAAGTCTAAGACAACTTTTGGCCCGATCTGAATTGTTCAAGCCATCCGTAGAGCAGCCCTCCCTAAGGCATTCCGATCGAGTTACGTTTTTTTCAAAAACTCAAATCTTCTGATTAGTACAATTAATAATTAGGGAATGCCCCTACGTGGCGTCAGTTTCCTGGCCATCTTGCCCTGAAATTTCTACCTTATGCTCGGAAGGATATCCCCAAAGTCTAAGACAACTTTTGGCCCGATCTGAATTGTTCACGCCATCGGTAGAGCAGCCCTTCTTAAGGCATTCTGATCGAGTTTAGTTTTTCAAAATATCAATTATTCTGTTTATTACAGTTAATTAGGGAATGCCCCTTCGCGGCGTCAGTTTCCTGGTCAGAGAGTAGTCATTTGGCTCTGAAATTTTAACTTATGCTCGGGAGGATAGCTCCCACAGTCTCAGACAACTTTTGGCCCGATCTGAATTGTTCAAGCCATCCGTAGAGTAGACCTTCCTAAAGCATTCCGATCGAGTTACGTTTTTACAAAAACTAAATTATTCTGATTAGTACAATTAATAATTAGGCAATGCCCCTACGCGGCCTCAGTTTCCTGGCCATTGAGTAGTCATCTGGCCCTGA
Organism: Strongylocentrotus purpuratus; assembly: GCF_000002235.5. NCBI lineage: Eukaryota > Metazoa > Echinodermata > Echinoidea > Camarodonta > Strongylocentrotidae > Strongylocentrotus > Strongylocentrotus purpuratus. The sequence continues at coordinate 22,125,739 of NW_022145613.1, read as the reverse complement.
AAATTCTACCTGATGCTCGGGAGGATAGTCCCCTAAGTCTATGCCAACTTTTGGCCCGATCTGAATTGTTCAAGCCATCCGTAGAGCATCCCTTCCTAAGGACATTCCGATCGAGTAATGTTTTTTCAAAAACTCAATATGCTGATTAGTACAATTAATTGGGAATGCCCCTACGCGGCGTCAATTTTTCTTGGCCAGTGAGAAGTCATCTGGCCCTGAAATTTCTACCTCATGCTCAGGAGGATAGCCCCCACAGTCTAAGACAACTTTCGGCCCGATTTGAATTGTTCAAGTCATCCTTAGCGCCGCCCTTCCAAAGGCATTCCGATCGAGTTACGTTTTTTCAAAAACTCAAATATTCTGATTAGTACAATTACTAATTAGGGAATGCCCCTACGCGGCGTCAGTTTCCAGGCCATTGAGTAGTCATCTTCTGAATTTTCTACCTTATGCTCGGGAGGATAGTCCCCAAAGTCTATGACAACTTTTGGCCCGATCTGAATTGTTCGAGCCATTCCTAGCGCCGCCCTTACAATTGCATTCCGATCGAGTTTCGTTTTTTCAAAAGATCAATCATTTTGATTAGTACAATTAATTGGGGAATGCCCCTACGCGGCGTCAGTTTCCTGGCCATTGAGTAGTCATCTGGCCCTTAAATTTCTACCTTATGCTCGGGAGGATAGTCCCCAAAGTCTAAGACATTTTTTGGCCCGATCTGAATTGTTCAAGCCATCCGTAGAGCAGCCCTTCCTCAGGCATTCTGATCGAGTTAAGTTTTTCAAAACATCAATTATTCTGCTTATTACAGTTAATTAGGGAATGCCCTTTCGCGTCGTCAGTTTCCTGACCAGTGAGTCGTCATCTGGCCCTGAAATTTCTACTTAATGCTCGGGAGGATAGCCCCCACAGTCTAAGACATTTTTTAGCCCGATCTGAATTGTTCAAGCCATCCGTAGAGCAGCCTTTCCTCAGGCATTCTGATCGAGTTAAGTTTTTCAAAACATCAATTATTCTGCTTATTACAATTAATTAGGGAATGCCCCTTCGCGGCGTCAGTTTCCTGGTCAGTGAGTAGTCATTTTGCCCTGAAATTTCTACCTTATGCTCGGGAGGATAGTCCCCAAAGTCTATGACAACTTTTGGCCCTATCTGAATTGTTCGAGCCATCCCTAGCGCCCCTCTTACAATTGCATTCCGATCGAGTTTCGTTTTTTCAAAAGATCAATCATTCTGATTAGTACAATTAATAATTAGGCAATGCCCCTACGCGGCCTCAGTTTCCTGGCCATTGAGTAGTCATCTGGCCCTGAAATTTCTACCTTATACTCGGGAGGATAGTCCCCAAAGTCTAAGACATTTTTTGGCCCGATCTGAATTGTTCAAGCCATCCGTAGAGCAGCCCTTCCTCAGGCATTCTGATCGAGTTTAGTTTTTCAAAACATCAATTATTCTGCTTATTACAGTTAATTAGGGAATGCCCTTTCGCGTCGTCAGTTTCCTGACCAGTGAGTAGTCATCTGGCCCTGAAATTTCTACTTAATGCTTGGGAGGATAGCTCCCACAGTCTAAGACAACTTTTGGCCCGATCTGAATTGTTCAAGCCATCCGTAGAGCAGCCCTTCCTAAGGCATTCTGATCGAGTTTCGTTTTTCAAAATATCAATTATTCTGTTTGTTACAATTTATTAGGGAATGCCCCTTCGCGGCGTCAGTTTCCTGGTCAGTGAGTAGTCATTTTGTCCTGAAATTTCTACCTTATACTCGGGAGGATAGTCCCCAAAGTCTAAGACATTTTTTGCCCGATCTGAATTGTTCACGCCATCCGTAGAGCAGCCCTTCCTCAGGCATTCTGATCGAGTTTAGTTTTTCAAAACATCAATTATTCTGCTTATTACAATTAATTAGGGAATGCCCCTTCGCGGCGTCAGTTTCCTGGTCAGTGAGTAGTCATTTTGCCCTGAAATTTCTACCTCATGCTCGGGAGGATAGTCCCCAAAGTCTATGACAACTTTTGGCCCGATCTGAATTGTTCGAGCCATCCCTAGCGCCCCTCTTACAATTGCATTCCGATCGAGTTTCGTTTTTTCAAAAGATCAATCATTCTGATTAGTACAATTAATAATTAGGCAATGCCCCTACGCGGCCTCAGTTTCCTGGCCATTGAGTAGTCATCTGGCCCTGAAATTTCTACCTTATACTCGGGAGGATAGTCCCCAAAGTCTAAGACATTTTTTGGCCCGATCTGAATTGTTCAAGCCATCCGTAGAGCAGCCCTTCCTCAGGCATTGTGATCGAGTTTAGTTTTTCAAAACATCAATTATTCTGCTTATTACAGTTAATTAGGGAATGCCCTTTCGCGTCGTCAGTTTCCTGACCAGTGAGTAGTCATCTGGCCCTGAAATTTCTACTTAATGCTGGGAGGATAGCTCCCACAGTCTAAGACAACTTTTGGCCCGATCTGAATTGTTCAAGCCATCCGTAGAGCAGCCCTTCCTAAGGCATTCTGATCGAGTTTCGTTTTTCAAAATATCAATTATTCTGTTTGTTACAATTTATTAGGGAATGCCCCTTCGCGGCGTCAGTTTCCTGGTCAGTGAGTAGTCATTTTGTCCTGAAATTTCTACCTTATGCTCGGGAGGATAGTCCCCAAAGTCTAAGACATTTTTTGCCCGATCTGAATTGTTCACGCCATCCGTAGAGCAGCCCTTCCTCAGGCATTCTGATCGAGTTTAGTTTTTCAAAACATCAATTATTCTGCTTATTACAGTTAATTAGGGAATGCCCTTTCGCGTCGTCAGTTTCCTGACCAGTGAGTAGTCATCTGGCCCTGAAATTTCTACTTAATGCTTGGGAGGATAGCTCCCACAGTCTAAGACAACTTTCGGCCCGATCTGAATTGTTCAAGCCATCCGTAGAGCAGCCCTTCGTAAGGCATTCTGATCGAGTTTAGTTTTTCAAAATATCAATTATTCTGTTTATTACAGTTAATTAGGGAATGCCCCTTCGCGGCGTCAGTTTCCTGGTCAGAGAGTAGTCATTTGGCTCTGAAATTTCTAACTTATGCTCGGGAGGATAGCTCCCACAGTCTCAGACAACTTTTGGCCCGATCTGAATTGTTCAAGCCATCCGTAGAGTAGACCTTCCTAAAGCATTCCGATCGAGTTACGTTTTTACAAAAACTAAATTATTCTGATTAGTACAATTAATAATTAGGCAATGCCCCTACGCGGCCTCAGTTTCCTGGCCATTGAGTAGTCATCTGGCCCTGAAAATTCTACCTGATGCTCGGGAGGATAGTCCCCTAAGTCTATGCCAACTTTTGGCCCGATCTGAATTGTTCAAGCCATCCGTAGAGCATCCCTTCCTAAGGACATTCCGATCGAGTAATGTTTTTTCAAAAACTCAATATGCTGATTAGTACAATTAATTGGGGAATGCCCCTACGCGGCGTCAATTTTTCTTGGCCAGTGAGAAGTCATCTGGCCCTGAAATTTCTACCTCATGCTCAGGAGGATAGCCCCCACAGTCTAAGACAACTTTCGGCCCGATTTGAATTGTTCAAGTCATCCTTAGCGCCGCCCTTCCAAAGGCATTCCGATCGAGTTACGTTTTTTCAAAAACTCAAATATTCTGATTAGTACAATTACTAATTAGGGAATGCCCCTACGCGGCGTCAGTTTCCAGGCCATTGAGTAGTCATCTTCTGAATTTTCTACCTTATGCTCGGGAGGATAGTCCCCAAAGTCTATGACAACTTTTGGCCCGATCTGAATTGTTCGAGCCATTCCTAGCGCCGCCCTTACAATTGCATTCCGATCGAGTTTCGTTTTTTCAAAAGATCAATCATTTTGATTAGTACAATTAATTGGGGAATGCCCCTACGCGGCGTCAGTTTCCTGGCCATTGAGTAGTCATCTGGCCCTTAAATTTCTACCTTATGCTCGGGAGGATAGTCCCCAAAGTCTAAGACATTTTTTGGCCCGATCTGAATTGTTCAAGCCATCCGTAGAGCAGCCCTTCCTCAGGCATTCTGATCGAGTTAAGTTTTTCAAAACATCAATTATTCTGCTTATTACAGTTAATTAGGGAATGCCCTTTCGCGTCGTCAGTTTCCTGACCAGTGAGTCGTCATCTGGCCCTGAAATTTCTACTTAATGCTCGGGAGGATAGCCCCCACAGTCTAAGACATTTTTTAGCCCGATCTGAATTGTTCAAGCCATCCGTAGAGCAGCCTTTCCTCAGGCATTCTGATCGAGTTAAGTTTTTCAAAACATCAATTATTCTGCTTATTACAATTAATTAGGGAATGCCCCTTCGCGGCGTCAGTTTCCTGGTCAGTGAGTAGTCATTTTGCCCTGAAATTTCTACCTTATGCTCGGGAGGATAGTCCCCAAAGTCTATGACAACTTTTGGCCCTATCTGAATTGTTCGAGCCATCCCTAGCGCCCCTCTTACAATTGCATTCCGATCGAGTTTCGTTTTTTCAAAAGATCAATCATTCTGATTAGTACAATTAATAATTAGGCAATGCCCCTACGCGGCCTCAGTTTCCTGGCCATTGAGTAGTCATCTGGCCCTGAAATTTCTACCTTATACTCGGGAGGATAGTCCCCAAAGTCTAAGACATTTTTTGGCCCGATCTGAATTGTTCAAGCCATCCGTAGAGCAGCCCTTCCTCAGGCATTGTGATCGAGTTTAGTTTTTCAAAACATCAATTATTCTGCTTATTACAGTTAATTAGGGAATGCCCTTTCGCGTCGTCAGTTTCCTGACCAGTAGGTAGTCATCTGGCCCTGAAATTTCTACTTAATGCTTGGGAGGATAGCTCCCACAGTCTAAGACAACTTTTGGCCCGATCTGAATTGTTCAAGCCATCCGTAGAGCAGCCCTTCCTAAGGCATTCTGATCGAGTTTCGTTTTTCAAAATATCAATTATTCTGTTTGTTACAATTTATTAGGGAATGCCCCTTCGCGGCGTCAGTTTCCTGGTCAGTGAGTAGTCATTTTGTCCTGAAATTTCTACCTTATACTCGGGAGGATAGTCCCCAAAGTCTAAGACATTTTTTGCCCGATCTGAATTGTTCACGCCATCCGTAGAGCAGCCCTTCCTCAGGCATTCTGATCGAGTTTAGTTTTTCAAAACATCAATTATTCTGCTTATTACAGTTAATTAGGGAATGCCCTTTCGCGTCGTCAGTTTCCTGACCAGTGAGTCGTCATCTGGCCCTGAAATTTCTACTTAATGCTTGGGAGGATAGCTCCCACAGTCTAAGACAACTTTCGGCCCGATCTGAATTGTTCAAGCCATCCGTAGAGCAGCCCTTCGTAAGGCATTCTGATCGAGTTTAGTTTTTCAAATATCAATTATTCTGTTTATTACAATTAATTAGGGAATGCCCCTTCGCGGCGTCAGTTTCCTGGTCAGAGAGTAGTCATTTGGCTCTGAAATTTCTAACTTATGCTCGGGAGGATAGCTCCCACAGTCTCAGACAACTTTTGGCCCGATCTGAATTGTTCAAGCCATCCGTAGAGTAGACCTTCCTAAAGCATTCCGATCGAGTTACGTTTTTACAAAAACTAAATTATTCTGATTAGTACAATTAATAATTAGGCAATGCCCCTACGCGGCCTCAGTTTCCTGGCCATTGAGTAGTCATCTGGCCCTGAAAATTCTACCTTATGCTCGGGAGGATAGTCCCCTAAGTCTAAGACAACTTTTGGCCCGATCTGAATTGTTCAAGCCATCCGTAGAGCATCCCTTCCTAAGGCATTCCGATCGAGTAATGTTTTTTCAAAAACTCAATATTCTGATTAGTACAATTAATTGGGAATGCCCCTACGCGGCGTCAATTTTTCTTGGCCAGTGAGAAGTCATCTGGCCCTGAAATTTCTACCTCATGCTCAGGAGGATAGCCCCCACAGTCTAAGACAACTTTCGGCCCGATTGAATTGTTCAAGTCATCCTTAGCGCCGCCCTTCCAAAGGCATTCCGATCGAGTTACGTTTTTTCAAAAACTCAAATATTCTGATTAGTACAATTACTAATTAGGGAATGCCCCTACGCGGCGTCAGTTTCCTGGCCATTGAGTAGTCATCTTCTGAATTTTCTACCTTATGCTCGGGAGGATAGTCCCCAAAGTCTATGACAACTTTTGGCCCGATCTGAATTGTTCGAGCCATTCCTAGCGCCGCCCTTACAATTGCATTCCGATCGAGTTTCGTTTTTTCAAAAGATCAATCATTTTGATTAGTACAATTAATTGGGGAATGCCCCTACGCGGCGTCAGTTTCCTGGCCATTGAGTAGTCATCTGGCCCTTAAATTTCTACCTTATGCTCGGGAGGATAGTCCCCAAAGTCTAAGACATTTTTTGGCCCGATCTGAATTGTTCAAGCCATCCGTAGAGCAGCCCTTCCTCAGGCATTCTGATCGAGTTAAGTTTTTCAAAACATCAATTATTCTGCTTATTACAGTTAATTAGGGAATGCCCTTTCGCGTCGTCAGTTTCCTGACCAGTGAGTCGTCATCTGGCCCTGAAATTTCTACTTAATGCTCGGGAGGATAGCCCCCACAGTCTAAGACATTTTTTGGCCCGATCTGAATTGTTCAAGCCATCCGTAGAGCAGCCTTTCCTCAGGCATTCTGATCGAGTTAAGTTTTTCAAAACATCAATTATTCTGCTTATTACAATTAATTAGGGAATGCCCCTTCGCGGCGTCAGTTTCCTGGTCAGTGAGTAGTCATTTTGCCCTGAAATTTCTACCTTATGCTCGGGAGGATAGTCCCCAAAGTCTATGACAACTTTTGGCCCGATCTGAATTGTTCGAGCCATCCCTAGCGCCCCTCTTACAATTGCATTCCGATCGAGTTTCGTTTTTTCAAAAGATCAATCATTCTGATTAGTACAATTAATAATTAGGCAATGCCCCTACGCGGCGTCAGTTTCCTGGCCATTGAGTAGTCATCTGGCCCTGAAATTTCTACCTTATGCTCGGGAGGATAGTCCCCAAAGTCTAAGACATTTTTTGGCCCGATCTGAATTGTTCAAGCCATCCGTAGAGCAGCCCTTCCTCAGGCATTGTGATCGAGTTTAGTTTTTCAAAACATCAATTATTCTGCTTATTACAGTTAATTAGGGAATGCCCTTTCGCGTCGTCAGTTTCCTGACCAGTGAGTAGTCATCTGGCCCTGAAATTTCTACTTAATGCTCGGGAGGATAGCTCCCACAGTCTAAGACAACTTTTGGCCCGATCTGAATTGTTCAAGCCATCCGTAGAGCAGCCCTTCCTAAGGCATTCTGATCGAGTTTCGTTTTTCAAAATATCAATTATTCTGTTTGTTACAATTTATTAGGGAATGCCCCTTCGCGGCGTCAGTTTCCTGGTCAGTGAGTAGTCATTTTGTCCTGAAATTTCTACCTTATGCTCGGGAGGATAGTCCCCAAAGTCTAAGACATTTTTTGCCCGATCTGAATTGTTCAAGCCATCCGTAGAGCAGCCCTTCCTCAGGCATTCTGATCGAGTTTAGTTTTTCAAAACATCAATTATTCTGCTTATTACAGTTAATTAGGGAATGCCCTTTCGCGTCGTCAGTTTCCTGACCAGTGAGTCGTCATCTGGCCCTGAAATTTCTACTTAATGCTCGGGAGGATAGCTCCCACAGTCTAAGACAACTTTCGGCCCGATCTGAATTGTTCAAGCCATCCGTAGAGCAGCCCTTCGTAAGGCATTCTGATCGAGTTTCGTTTTTCAAAATATCAATTATTCTGCTTATTACAATTAATTAGGGAATGCCCCTTCGCGGCGTCAGTTTCCTGGTCAGTGAGTAGTCATTTTGTCCTGAAATTTCTAACTTTTGCTCGGGAGGATAGTCCCAAAATCTAAGACAACTTTTGGCCCGATCTGAATTGTTCAAGCCATCCCTAGAGCAGACCTTCCTAAGGCATTCCGATCGAGTTACGTTTTTACAAAAACTAAATTATTCTGATTAGTACATTTAATAATTAGGCAATGCCCCTACGCGGCCTCAGTTTCCTGGCCATTGAGTAGTCATCTGGCCCTGAAAATTCTACCTTATGCTCGGGAGGATAGTCCCCAAAGTCTAAGACATTTTTTGGCCCGATCTGAATTGTTCAAGCCATCCGTAGAGCAGCCCTTCCTCAGGCATTGTGATCGAGTTTAGTTTTTCAAAACATCAATTATTCTGATTATTACAGTTAATTAGGGAATGCCCTTTCGCGTCGTCAGTTTCCTGACCAGTGAGTAGTCATCTGGCCCTGAAATTTCTACTTAATGCTCGGGAGGATAGCTCCCACAGTCTAAGACAACTTTTGGCCCGATCTGAATTGTTCAAGCCATCCGTAGAGCAGCCCTTCCTAAGGCATTCTGATCGAGTTTCGTTTTTCAAAATATCAATTATTCTGTTTATTACAATTAATTAGGGAATGCCCCTTCGCGGCGTCAGTTTCCTGGTCAGTGAGTAGTCATTTTGTCCTGAAATTTCTAACTTTTGCTCGGGAGGATAGTCCCAAAATCTAAGACAACTTTTTGCCCGATCTGAATTGTTCAAGCCATCCCTAGAGCAGACCTTCCTAAGGCATTCCGATCGAGTTACGTTTTTACAAAAACTAAATTATTCTGATTAGTACATTTAATAATTAGGCAATGCCCCTACGCGGCCTCAGTTTCCTGGCCATTGAGTAGTCATCTGGCCCTGAAAATTCTACCTTATGCTCGGGAGGATAGTCCCCAAAGTCTAAGACAACTTTTGGCCCGATCTGAATTGTTCAAGCCATGTAGAGCAGCCCTTCCTAAGGACATTCCGATCGAGTTACATTTTTCAAAAACTCAATATTCTGATTAGTACAATTAATTGGGGAATGCCCCTACGCGGCGTCAATTTTCCTTGGCCAGTGAGTCGTCATCTGGCCCTGAAATTTCTACCTCATGCTCAGGAGGATAGCCCCCACAGTCTAAGACAACTTTTGGCCCGATCTGAATTGTTTAAGCCATCCGTAGAGCAGCCCTTCCAAAGGCATTCCGATCGAGTAACTTTTTTTCAAAAGATCAATTATTCTGATTAGTACAATTAATAATTAGGGAATGCCCCTACGCGGCGTCAGTTTCCTGACCATTGAGTAGTCATCTGGCCCTGAAATTTCTACCTTATGCTCGGGAGGATAGCCCCCAAAGTCTAAGACAATCTTGGCACGATCTGAATTGTTCGAGCCATCCCTAGCGCCTCCCTTACAAAGGCATTCCGATCGAGTTTCGTTTTTTCAAAACATCAATTATTCTGCTTATTACAGTTAATTAGGGAATGCCCCTACGCGGCGTCAGTTTCCAGGCCATTGAGTAGTCATCTTCTGAATTTTCTACCTTATGCTCGGGAGGATAGTCCCCAAAGTCTATGACAACTTTTGGCCCGATCTGAATTGTTCGAGCCATTCCTAGCGCCGCCCTTACAATTGCATTCCGATCGAGTTTCGTTTTTTCAAAAGATCAATCATTTTGATTAGTACAATTAATTGGGGAATGCCCCTACGCGGCGTCAGTTTCCTGGCCATTGAGTAGTCATCTGGCCCTTAAATTTCTACCTTATGCTCGGGAGGATAGTCCCCAAAGTCTAAGACATTTTTTGGCCCGATCTGAATTGTTCAAGCCATCCGTAGAGCAGCCCTTCCTCAGGCATTCTGATCGAGTTAAGTTTTTCAAAACATCAATTATTCTGCTTATTACAGTTAATTAGGGAATGCCCTTTCGCGTCGTCAGTTTCCTGACCAGTGAGTCGTCATCTGGCCCTGAAATTTCTACTTAATGCTCGGGAGGATAGCCCCCACAGTCTAAGACATTTTTTAGCCCGATCTGAATTGTTCAAGCCATCCGTAGAGCAGCCTTTCCTCAGGCATTCTGATCGAGTTAAGTTTTTCAAAACATCAATTATTCTGCTTATTACAATTAATTAGGGAATGCCCCTTCGCGGCGTCAGTTTCCTGGTCAGTGAGTAGTCATTTTGCCCTGAAATTTCTACCTTATGCTCGGGAGGATAGTCCCCAAAGTCTATGACAACTTTTGGCCCTATCTGAATTGTTCGAGCCATCCCTAGCGCCCCTCTTACAATTGCATTCCGATCGAGTTTCGTTTTTTCAAAAGATCAATCATTCTGATTAGTACAATTAATAATTAGGCAATGCCCCTACGCGGCCTCAGTTTCCTGGCCATTGAGTAGTCATCTGGCCCTGAAATTTCTACCTTATACTCGGGAGGATAGTCCCCAAAGTCTAAGACATTTTTTGGCCCGATCTGAATTGTTCAAGCCATCCGTAGAGCAGCCCTTCCTCAGGCATTGTGATCGAGTTTAGTTTTTCAAAACATCAATTATTCTGCTTATTACAGTTAATTAGGGAATGCCCTTTCGCGTCGTCAGTTTCCTGACCAGTAGGTAGTCATCTGGCCCTGAAATTTCTACTTAATGCTTGGGAGGATAGCTCCCACAGTCTAAGACAACTTTTGGCCCGATCTGAATTGTTCAAGCCATCCGTAGAGCAGCCCTTCCTAAGGCATTCTGATCGAGTTTCGTTTTTCAAAATATCAATTATTCTGTTTGTTACAATTTATTAGGGAATGCCCCTTCGCGGCGTCAGTTTCCTGGTCAGTGAGTAGTCATTTTGTCCTGAAATTTCTACCTTATACTCGGGAGGATAGTCCCCAAAGTCTAAGACATTTTTTGCCCGATCTGAATTGTTCACGCCATCCTTAGAGCAGCCCTTCCTCAGGCATTCTGATCGAGTTTAGTTTTTCAAAACATCAATTATTCTGCTTATTACAGTTAATTAGGGAATGCCCTTTCGCGTCGTCAGTTTCCTGACCAGTGAGTCGTCATCTGGCCCTGAAATTTCTACTTAATGCTTGGGAGGATAGCTCCCACAGTCTAAGACAACTTTCGGCCCGATCTGAATTGTTCAAGCCATCCGTAGAGCAGCCCTTCGTAAGGCATTCTGATCGAGTTTCGTTTTTCAAAATATCAATTATTCTGCTTATTACAATTAATTAGGGAATGCCCCTTCGCGGCGTCAGTTTCCTGGTCAGTGAGTAGTCATTTTGTCCTGAAATTTCTAACTTTTGCTCGGGAGGATAGTCCCAAAAATCTAAGACAACTTTTGGCCCGATCTGAATTGTTCAAGCCATCCCTAGAGCAGACCTTCCTAAGGCATTCCGATCGAGTTACGTTTTTACAAAAACTAAATTATTCTGATTAGTACATTTAATAATTAGGCAATGCCCCTACGCGGCCTCAGTTTCCTGGCCATTGAGTAGTCATCTGGCCCTGAAAATTCTACCTTATACTCGGGAGGATAGTCCCCAAAGTCTAAGACATTTTTTGGCCCGATCTGAATTGTTCAAGCCATCCGTAGAGCAGCCCTTCCTCAGGCATTGTGATCGAGTTTAGTTTTTCAAAACATCAATTATTCTGCTTATTACAGTTAATTAGGGAATGCCCTTTCGCGTCGTCAGTTTCCTGACCAGTGAGTAGTCATCTGGCCCTGAAATTTCTACTTAATGCTTGGGAGGATAGCTCCCACAGTCTAAGACAACTTTTGGCCCGATCTGAATTGTTCAAGCCATCCGTAGAGCAGCCATTCCTAAGGCATTCTGATCGAGTTTCGTTTTTCAAAATATCAATTATTCTGTTTATTACAATTAATTAGGGAATGCCCCTTCGCGGCGTCAGTTTCCTGGTCAGTGAGTAGTCATTTTGTCCTGAAATTTCTAACTTTTGCTCGGGAGGATAGTCCCAAAAATCTAAGACAACTTTTTGCCCGATCTGAATTGTTCAAGCCATCCCTAGAGCAGACCTTCCTAAGGCATTCCGATCGAGTTACGTTTTTACAAAAACTAAATTATTCTGATTAGTACATTTAATAATTAGGCAATGCCCCTACGCGGCCTCAGTTTCCTGGCCATTGAGTAGTCATCTGGCCCTGAAAATTCTACCTTATGCTCGGGAGGATAGTCCCCAAAGTCTAAGACAACTTTTGGCCCGATCTGAATTGTTCAAGCCATCTGTAGAGCAGCCCTTCCTAAGGACATTCCGATCGAGTTACATTATTTCAAAAACTCAATATGCTGATTAGTACAATTAATTGGGGAATGCCCCTACGCGGCGTCAATTTTCCTTGCCAGTGAGTCGTCATCTGGCCCTGAAATTTCTACCTCATGCTCAGGAGGATAGCCCCCACAGTCTAAGACAACTTTCGGCCCGATTTGAATTGTTTAAGTCATCCGTAGAGCAGCCCTTCCAAAGGCATTCCGATCGAGTAACTTTTTTTCAAAAGATCAATTATTCTGATTAGTACAATTAATAATTAGGGAATGCCCCTACGCGGCGTCAGTTTCCTGACCATTGAGTAGTCATCTGGCCCTGAAATTTCTACCTTATGCTCGGGAGGATAGCCCCCAAAGTCTAAGACTAATCTTGGCACGAACTGAATTGTTCGAGCCATCCCTAGCGCCTCCCTTACAAAGGCATTCCGATCGAGTTTCGTTTTTTCAAAACATCAATTATTCTGCTTATTACAGTTAATTAGGGAATGCCCTTTCGCGTCGTCAGTTTCCTGACCAGTGAGTAGTCATCTGGCCCTGAAATTTCTACTTAATGCTTGGGAGGATAGCTCCCACAGTCTAAGACAACTTTTGGCCCGATCTGAATTGTTCAAGCCATCCGTAGAGCAGCCATTCCTAAGGCATTCTGATCGAGTTTCGTTTTTCAAAATATTAATTATTCTGTTTATTACAATTAATTAGGGAATGCCCCTTCGCGGCGTCAGTTTCCTGGTCAGTGAGTAGTCATTTTGTCCTGAAATTTCTAACTTTTGCTCGGGAGGATAGTCCCAAAAATCTAAGACAACTTTTGGCCCGATCTGAATTGTTCAAGCCATCCCTAGAGCAGACCTTCCTAAGGCATTCCGATCGAGTTACGTTTTTACAAAAACTAAATTATTCTGATTAGTACATTTAATTATTAGGCAATGCCCCTACGCGGCCTCAGTTTCCTGGCCATTGAGTAGTCATCTGGCCCTGAAATTTCTACCTTATGCTCGGGAGGATAGTCCCCAAAGTCTAAGACAACTTTTGGCCCGATCTGAATTGTTCAAGCCATCTGTAGAGCAGCCCTTCCTAAGGACATTCCGATCGAGTTACATTATTTCAAAAACTCAATATGCTGATTAGTACAATTAATTGGGGAATGCCCCTACGCGGCGTCAATTTTCCTTGGCCAGTGAGTCGTCATCTGGCCCTGAAATTTCTACCTCATGCTCAGGAGGATAGCCCCCACAGTCTAAGACAACTTTCGGCCCGATTTGAATTGTTCAAGTCATCCGTAGAGCAGCCCTTCCAAAGGCATTCCGATCGAGTAACTTTTTTTCAAAAGATCAATTATTCTGATTAGTACAATTAATAATTAGGGAATGCCCCTACGCGGCGTCAGTTTCCTGACCATTGAGTAGTCATCTGGCCCTGAAATTTCTACCTTATGCTCGGGAGGATAGCCCCCAAAGTCTAAGACTAATCTTGGCACGAACTGAATTGTTCGAGCCATCCCTAGCGCCTCCCTTACAAAGGCATTCCGATCGAGTTTCGTTTTTTAAAAAAATCAATCATTCTGATTAGTACAATTAATTGGGGAATGCCCCTACGCGGCGTCATTTTTCCTTGGCCAGTGAGTAGTCATCTGGCCCTGAAATTTCTACTTAATGCTTGGGAGGATAGCTCTCACAATCTAAGACAACTGTTGGCCCGATCTGAATTGTTCAAGCCATCCGTAGAGCAGCCCTTCCAAAGGCATTCCGATCAAGTTATGTTTTTTTCAAAAACTCTAGTATTCTGGTTAGTACAATTAATAATTAGGCAATGCCCCTACGCGGCGTCAATTTCCTGGCCATTGAGTAGTCATCTGGCCCTCAAATTTCTACCTTATGCTCGGGAGGATATCCCCAAAGTCTAAGACAACTTTTGGCCCGATCTGAATTGTTCACGCCATCCTTAGCGCAGCCCTTCCTAAGGCATTCTGATCGAGTTTCGTTTTTCAAAATATCAATTATTCTGTTTATTACAGTTAATTAGGGAATGCCCCTTCGCGGTGTCAGTTTCCTGGTCAGTGAGTAGTCATTTTCCCCTGAAATTTCTAACTTATGCTCGGGAGGATAGTCCCCAAAGTCTAAGACAACTTTTGGCCCGATCTGAATTGTTCAAGCTGTGGGACGCGTGTTCCACGGTTCAAATCATAGCCAACGAAAACGAAGAAGTTGAGACGCCATGGTGAAGTGCAATGAAGTTTATTTCGTTTATAAATAAAAACGGAAAACCCCTGCATTGTACAGAAAAATACAACAAAAGCATCATAAGTACCATAATCACATTTTAAAAATCATGCAAGTCATCATATGGATTGTGATTAAATTTCTGTAGACAAATGCAGTACAGTTCAGTTCAGTTCATATACATTGAAATGCAATTAAGAAACCAAGAAATAAAATACATAGTATTCAATATATCTGTAAATGCATGTATAGATATCAAATAGTCTTGACTACAATAAATTGCATACACAACTTAAATAATCCTACGCAACTCACCCTAGACTAAAATAATGTCACACGGGTAAGAAAAATCATACGTCATCGTCAATTGTAGCTTTGTAGCGTGGTGGTGATAAAGCAACCTCAACTTACGCCTCAGCGGCTAAAGTAGGAAAAAACATGAAACGTCAATTATATACTATGGACTTTTACATTTAAATCAGTATTTGTTGTAAAAATCCCCATGATAAATAAACCGAGTCTGATACTTACAGACTACTCATCAATCCCGTAAATAACAGAAGAATACATTTAACATGCCTCGGTACGTTTCTACCGTACAGTGAATAAAACATCTCATTACATAATATACAATTAATGAACAGACTCTTATATTACGGCATCATAAACACTGGTAGCAAAGTAAAACTCAATAGCATCAAATATATTCAATTATCTCTACATACCTGTTTAAATGGTGCAACACAAACAGGCTACATTGACGGCAAAGCTTAAGCGTGTCGGAGTAAAATGGAGACAACCAGCTTCGCTTAAAGCAAGTGAACGAATGTCCGCTATATAAAATACCCATCAGGGCCTTGCCTGACATAGCGCGCATTCGTAAGGACTACTTTTCGAGCATGAATGCACATCCTTCTGAACTAAGTATAATAATCAAGTTTAGGATAGAACAATAACACATACATGAGAAAATATCATAATTTCATTACGGTCCACTTAACTTTACCTACAAACAATTTATAGATAAATAATCAAGGGACTACTTTGTCCTTAACGTAAGTACACAGACCCACGTGACCATTAAAGTAATGAGGCTTCGGGTCTGACACGTATGTTTTAAATCAGACACACCCAATATGCTGTACGGTGTTCTTAAATAAAAAAAAAAAACAAGTTTTGAAATGGTAAGAACGAGTTTGGTCACTACAAAGCCATCCGTAGAGCAGACCTTCCTAAGGCATTCCGATCGAGTTACGTTTTTACAAAAACTAAATTATTCTGATTAGTACAATCAATAATTAGGCAATGCCCCTACGCGGCCTCAGTTTCCTGGCCATTGAGTAGTCATCTGGCCCTGAAAATTCTACCTTATGCTTGGGAGGATAGTGCCCAAAGTCTAAGACAACTTTTGGCCCGATCTGAATTGTTCAAGCCATCCGTAGAGCAGCCCTTCCTAAGGACATTCCGATCGAGTAACGTTTTTTTCAAAAACTCAATATGCTGATTAGTACAATTAATTGGGGAATGCCCCTACGCGGCGTCAATTTTCCTTGGCCAGTGAGAAGTCATCTGGCCCTGAAATTTTTACCTCATGCTCAGGAGGATAGCCCCCACAGTCTAAGACAACTTTCGGCCCGATTTGAATTGTTCAAGTCATCCGTAGGGCAACCCTTCCTAAGGCATTCTGATCGAGTTTAGTTTTTCAAAACATCAATTATTCCGTTTATTACAGTTAATTAGGGAATGCCCTTTCGCGTCGTCAGTTTCCTGACCAGTGAGTCGTCATCTGGCCCTGACATTTCTACTTAATGCTCGGGAGGATAGCCCCCCTACAGTCTAAGACAACTTTTGGCCCGATCTGAATTGTTCAAGCCATCCGCAGCGCCGCCCTTCCTAAGGACATTCCGATGGAGTAACTTTTATTCAAAAGATCAATTATTCTGATAAGTACAATTAATTAGGGAATGCCCCTACGCGGCGTCAGTTTCCTGTTTAGTGAGTAGTCATTTGGCCCTGAAATTTCTCCCTTATGCTCGGGAGGATAGCCCCCACAGTCTAAGACAAATTTTGGCACGATCTGAATTGTTCGAGCCATCCCTAGCGCCGCCTTTCCAAAGGCATTCCGATCGAGTTTCGTTTTTTCAAAAGATCAATCATTCTGAGTAGTACAATTAATTGGGTAATGCCCCCTACGCGGCGTCAGTTTCCTGGCCATTGAGTAGTCATCTGGCCCTGAAATTTCTACCTTATGCTCGGGAGGATATCCCAAAAGTCTAAGACAACTTTTGGCCCGATCTGAATTGTTCACGCCATCCGTAGAGCAGCCCTTCGTAAGGCATTCTGATCGAGTTTCGTTTTTCAAAATATCAATTATTCTGTTTATTACAGTTAATTAGGGAATGCCCCTTCGCGGCGTCAGTTTCCTGGTCAGTGAGTAGTCATTTTGCCCTGAAATTTCTACCTTATGCTCGGGAGGATAGTCCCCAAAGTCTATGACAACTTTTGGCCCGATCTGAATTGTTCGAGCCATCCCTAGCGCCGCTCTTACAATTGCATTCCGATCGAGTTTCGTTTTTTCAAAAGATCAATCATTCTGATTAGTACAATTAATAATTAGGCAATGCCCCTACGCGGCCTCAGTTTCCTGGCCATTGAGTAGTCATCTGGCCCTGAAATTTCTACCTTATGCTCGGGAGGATAGTCCCCAAAGTCTAAGACAACTTTTGGCCCGATCTGAACTGTTCAAGCCATACGTAGAGCAGCCCTTCCTGAGGCATTCTGATCGAGTTTATTTTTTCAAAACATCAATTATTCTGTTTATTACAGTTAATTAGGGAATGCCCCTTCGCGTCGTCAGTTTCCTGACCAGTGAGTCGTCATCTGGCCCTGAAATGTCTACTTAATGCTCGGGAGGATAGCCCCCACAGTCTAAGACAACTTTTGGCCCGATCTGAATTGTTCAAGCCATCCGCAGCGCCGCCCTTCCTAAAGACATTCCGATGGAGTAACTTTTATTCAAAAGATCAATTATGAGGTATATAATAATCTACATTTCATGTGAGTTTAAGCGCATTTAAGGCAAACGGGAATTAACAGCGAATGTATTAAAGCCCTACCCCTTTCTATATACTCTAGACGTTATATGCCCGAAACGTTTAGGTTTGTTCTGGACATTGGTTGATATGCACTCAAATAAGACCTTTTTAACGTCGGCTGCTTAAAAAATTTGGACCCTGTATTCGATCAGGTATATAATAAATCTACATTTCATGTTAGTTTCAGCGAATTTAAGGCAAATTGGAATTAGCGGCGAATGTATTAAAGCCCGAAACCCCATTCACCGATATGTTCTCCACGTTATTCGCTATGAACGAAAATATTTGTTCTGAACGTTGGTTGATTTGCGCTCAAATAAAACCTTTTTAATGTCGGCTGCTAGAATTTTTGCACGCCGTTTTCGATGAGGTATATAATAATATACATTTCATGTGAGTTTAAGCACATTTAAAGCAAATGGGTATTAGCAACGAATGTATTAACCCCCAACCCCTTCTATATACTGTAGACGTTATATGCGCCAAACGTTTAGGTTTGTTCTGGACATTGGTTGATTTGCGCTCAAATAAAACCTTTTAAATGTCGGCTGCTAGAAATTTTGCACCCCGTATTCGATGAGGTATATAATAATCTACATTTCAGATGAGTTTCAGCACATTTAAAGCAAATTGGAATTAACAACGAATGTATTAACCCCCAACCCCTTTTATATACTGTAGACGTTATATGCGCCAAACGTTTAGGTTTGTTCTGGACATTGGTTGATTTGCGCTCAAATAAAACCCTTTTCAATGTCGGCTGCTAGAATTTGTGCTCCCCGTATTTGATGAGGTATATTATAATCTACATTTCATGTGAGTTTAAGCACATTTAAAGCAAATGGGAAATTAGCAATGCATGTATTAACCTCCCACCTCCTTCTATATATTCTAGATGTTATATGCGCCAAACGTTTAGGTTTGTTCTGGACATTGGTTGATATGCACTCAAATAAGACCTTTTTACTGTCGGCTGCTAGAATATTTGCACCCCGTATTCGATGAGGTATATAAAAATCTACATTTCATGTGATTTTCAGCAAAATTAAGGCAAATGGGAATTAACAACGAATGTATTACAGCCCTAACCCCTTCTATATACTCTAGACGTTATATGCGCCAAACGTTTAGGTTTGTTCTGGACATTGGTTGATATGCACTCAAATAAGACCTTTTTAACGTTAGTTGCTTGAAAATTTGGACCCCGTATTCTATGAGGTACATAATAATCTACATTTCAGATGCGTGTCAGCACATTTAAAGCAAATAAGAAATTAGTAACGAATGTTCTAACCCCCTACCCCCCTTTATATACTCTAGACCTTATATGCGCCAAACGTTTAGGTTTGTTCTGGACGTTGGTTGATATGCGCTCAAATAAGACGTTTTTTTATGTCGGCACCTAGAATTTGTGCACCCCGTATTCGATGAGGTATGTTATAATCTACATTTCATGGGCATTGAAGCACATTTAAAGCAAGTTGGAATTATCGGCGTATGTATTAAAGCCCGAAACCCAATTCACCGATCTACTCTCCACGTTATTCGCTAAGAACGAAAATATTTTTTCTGAACAGTGGTTGATATGCGCTCAAATAAAACTTTTTCAGTGTCGGCTGCTAAAATTTGTGCACCCCGTATTCGATGAGGTATATAATAATCTACATTTCATGTGAGTTTAAGCGCATTTAAAGCAAATGGGAAATTAGCAACGAATATATTAACCCCCCACCCCTTTCTACACTGTATATACTCTAGACGTTATATGCGCGAAACGTTTAGGTTTGTTCTGGACATTGGTTGATATGAACTCAAATAAGACCTTTTTAACGTCAGCTGCTTAAAAAATTTGGACCCTGTATTCGATCAGGTATATAATAAATTTACATTTCATGTGAGTTTCAGCACATTTAAAGCAAATGGGAATTAGCAAAGAATGTATTAACCTCCACCCCCTTCTTTATACTCTAGACGTTATATGCGCCAAACGTTTAGGTTTGTTCTGGACATTGGTTGATATGCGCTCAAAAAAAAACCCTTTTTAACGTCGGCTGCTAGAATATTTGCACCCCGTATTCGATGAGGTATATAATAATCTACATTTCATGTGATTTTCAGCGAATTTAAGGCAAATTGGAATTAGCGGCGAATGTATTAAAGCCCGAAACCCCATTCACCGATATGCTCTCCACGTTATTCGCTATGAACGAAAATATTAGTTCTGGACAGTGGTTGATTATTATGCGCTCAAATAAAACCTTTTTCAATGTCGGCTGCTAGAATTTGTGCTCCCCGTATTCGATGAGGTATATAATAATCTACATTTCATGTGAGTTTAAGCACATTTAAAGCAAATGGGAAATTAGCAACGCATGTATTAACCCCCACCTCCTTCTATATACTCTAGACGTTATAGGCGCCAAACGTTTAGGTTTGTTCTGGACATTGGTTGATTTGCGCTCAAATAAACCTTTTTAATGTCGGCTGCTAGAAATTTTGCACCCCGCATTCGATGAGGTATATAATAATCTACATTTCAGATGAGTTTCAGCACATTTAAAGCTAATGGGAAATCAGCAACGAATGTATTAACCCCCACCCCCTTCTTTATACTCTAGACGTTATATGCGCCAAACTTTTAGGTTTGTTCTGGCATTGGTTGATATGCACTCAAATAAGACCTTTTTAATGTCGGCTGCTAGAATATTTGCACCCCGTATTCGATCAGATATATAATAATCTACATTTCATGAGATTTTCAGCAAAATTAAGGCAAATGGGAATTAACAGCGAATGTATTAAAAGACCAAAACCCCATGAACTCCACGTCTCGGTTTTTACTTGCACGTCCACCGTTTTATTGTAAATAATAGACATCATTCACAGTTTTGAATTACTTCATGCACTGTCACTATGCAAGCACGTTGCACGGACATCCCAGTTTAGCTGTATGATAGCTGCCATCGGGATTATCTCTACAAGTAACAAGTAATATCAACCATTATATACCTCACTTAAGAAATCCAGCCATCTGATTGGTCGAATTGCATTCATAAACTTCAACTGTTCCTGTAAAATTCCCGGTAACCATGCATAAAACATTTAATATTTTTAATAACCATGGTTATTAAAAAAATAGGTCAGCCTCCATGGTTACCCCATAGGTTTACATGTTAAAAAATGGTTTGAGCGATCGAGGATACCGTATGTGTGCGAAGGATTGGTCGGTAATTTCAATACAATTGAATCTCGATCGATCTTACCGACAATTTTATCTTGCATTGTTGACATGAAGACGAAAATAAACTTCCAAAAAACAAAAACAACATCTGCCGATAGATCTTGATCTAAGTTCGTGCCAATATGCATTGCAAAAGTAAAAGAAGGGTGCTTTTGCGAAGCATTCATCACGCCGAAGCCGGTTTCAATCCATTTTAATGTATATATTGTACAAAACTGCCAAGCCTGTGAACAGTGCGCGATGGCCGAGTGGTGTAAGGCGTTGGTGTAAGAATCATCACTCATTGTACGCAAGAGTTCGACTCTCACCTTCGACAAAAAAAAAAGTATTTTTTATTTTTTATTTTTTAGTCTATTTTTTTTCGGCATATAAAAGTATTAATGACTGCTTTAATATTCGAGAAATAGTTGTTTTCATACGCTCTCGGGAAGGTTACAATTGGGCTATTCCCCTCGGCAAGCCTCGGGGAATAGCACAATTCTAACCTTCCCTTGAGCGTAATAAAACAACTATTTCTCTCAAAGCAGTCATTAATACTATAATGTCCAGAACAAACCTTAACGAATAGCGCATACACCTTTCAGAGTATAGGGGGGGGGGGGGGTAATACATTCGCCGGCAATTCCCATTTGTTTTAAATGAGCTGAAACTCACATAAAATGTAGATCATTATAATACCTCATCGAATGCGGGGTGCACAAATTGTAGCAGCCGACGTTAAAAAGGTCTAATTTTAGCGAATATCAACCAATGTCCAGAACAAACCTTAACGAAAAGCGCACATATATATTTCAAAGTATATAAGGAGGGGGGGGGGGGGGTAATACATTCGCCGCCAATTCCTATTTGCTTTAAATGAACTGAAACTCACATGAAATGTAGATTATTATATACCTCATCGAATGCGAGGTGCACAAATGGAAGCAGCCGACATTAAAAAGGTTTAATTTGAGCGAATACTGGGCCATTGTCAAGAACAAAACTGAGCATAACGCATACTTCGTAGGTTAGGCTATTTGGTGTGCATATTTTTGTGTGTATGTGTGTGTGTCTAGGAGGGGTTGACCAATAAAATATAAATTTTAATTTTAATGATAAACATAATTATAAAGATAATAATAAGCAGAAGGGTAATATATTTCTAAATTTTGTTAATTTGGACCTTTCTTATGCTTTTTTCTCACTTTAATGTTGTGATAATTTGCATAGTTTTGATTTAATGGTTTGAAATAATCATTTTATCCATCTTAATTCTCAAAATAATAAATTGTTATCACTTAAAATTTAAGGAGAAAAACAATGACTAGACCGAAGACTACTCCTATCCGTGTCTCCTTGCAGAGACTACGGTTAGCAGCCAAACGGGGTGCGTTCATATTGTTCAACACAGCGTCCGTATGCGATATCGATATCAGTTTGGCTGCTCAATAAAGGAAGTCTGGGGGAAATGTGGAGATAGACTTAATTTACCAATTCTGAAGAAATTATCCTGGAAAGAAATTCATATAGGAATAGATGAAACTACTTTTAAAACAGAGCAATTATTGAACCACATTTTAATTTTGATTAAATATATGATTTTCCACAGTAGAGAGAAGGGAAACCCTCCAAAAGCAAAAGAAATAGAATATAGATTGTTGGAAAATAGAAATGAAGAGAAAAACTTTCAATGGAAAGAGACACACTTTCAATTCATTTAAGGAAATGGGAAGCTTTGGAAAGTTTAGAATAAATGTTTTCAGTTTTTTTTCTCTCAATATACAACTTTCTGACCCTCCTCCCTTCTCTCTTTTTGTTTGTTTTTTTTTTGTTGTTGTTGTTGTCCCCTCTACTTTTGTTTGTTTGTTCGTTCTATGTTAGTGTGTGTTTTGTATACTGTTGTACATGTTATGTGTTTAAATGTTGTGTGGGGTGGGGGGGGGTAGTAGGTGTTTTGTAGCTTTTTCTCTTTTTGTATATATATATATATAATTTTTTTGTCTCCAAAGGAAAATGAAGAGGTGTATCTTTTGTATGTAAATGTGAAAGATCATTGGTAAATTTATAAAGACCTATGTTAAATTATTTTTGTTATTTTGTATCCAATGTTATAAATGTACAATTTTGCTTTGAGAGAAATGAATAAAAACCTATGAAAAAAAAAAAAAAGGGCTCCTAGCTTCTGCTTGGTAACGTACCCTGACCTTTTAGTGGTCGCGAACTAGCGGTCGCCAAATTCAGCGCAGCGGAAACGCGTACGTAACAACAACGCAACAAGTTTTGTTGCAATTAACTGGACACTTAAAGATGCGATTTTTGAATAAGAGATAGTTCCTAAAGCGGTAAGTGTACCCAATATAAATGCGTGTAATAAGTAGATTGTGAAGCATAAGGTAGTTATTACAGTTAGATACGAATCAGTTGGTTTCACAGCCGTCTCTCACTTCGTCTTCAGACTTCAGTCGTGTCAGCTCAGCTCAGTCCCAAGTATGAACTATGATGTTAGTTAAACTTACTCATCCTCCCCCATCATGATCATAACCCAGGGGGGTCACTCCCAACATGACTGGCTACGCACCAGCGTCCAGAAAAAGCTGCGAAAGGGTGTCTTTTTCAGCTATACGGCGGCGTCAACGTTTTCCTTAAAAAGGGGTGTTTTTCAAATACTGATAGTAGACTACAAAAAAAAAAAAGGGGGGGGGGCGCTTGTTCAGAAACCTATCCAAAATTTGACCCGTAACTCCGGCGTGGAGATAAAATATAGACTCTAGGTCTACCCAAAATGAAGCAAATATTCATTAAAATAAATGTCCAAATAAAGATCATGAGTTAAAAGCTGTTATGTTTGTTACCTGTTTCGTGTCAATTTTCTTTTTATTTTTGGAGTATTTTTCGTAACCCTGTAAGTTGGGGCTCTGATCGGATCGGAAGATCGGAGCAACACCCTCGCACCTTTGATCGGTACAAAAAAAATCAGTGATTTTTTTTTTTTTTATGACGAAAATTTTGCCTCTGCATGTTTTGCCTCTGCTCTTAGAGTTAGACCAATATTATTAATTTCAAAGTCATGAAAAGGCACTAAATTTCAACAAACATGGTCTAGACCATCTACAACAACTCTAAATGACAAAATAATCCCAGCCATGAATTTTTTTGAGCATTTGATAGCCAAAAACTTGAAAATTTTCGGCATTAAAAAAAAAAAATAAAAAAAATATCTGCCAATTTTTTTTTCCGATCATTTTAATTGATCGGCGATCGGAAATTATTATCCGATCACCCCTGATCGGATCGGTATCGGCGGCCGATCCGATGATGATAGTTTACAGGGTTAATTTTTCGGAAAAACAATGATATTAGTGTACACTTTTTCACAGGTTTCATGGCAAACCGCTGCACAATACAAGTATGATGGTGGGTTGCAGGGGCGGGCGCCTGTGTGAAGTTCTACCGTAATGTCTAAGATCCTCATTATGGTAGATAACTTCACACAGGGACGCGCGCGCCCGCAACCCACCATCGGCATGCACTTGTATTGTACAGTGGTTTGCCGTGAAACGTGAGAAAAAGAGTATACTAATATCATCATTTTTCCGAAAAATACTCCAAAAATAACGAGAAAACTGACACGAGACAGGTAATAAACATAACAAATTTTATCTCATGATCTTTATTCGGACATTTAATGAATATTTACTTCATTTTGGGTAGGTCTATGTACTTTTAGTAGGGTATCTCAACGCCGGAATTACAGGTCAAATTTTGGATAGGTTTCTGAACAAGCGCCAAAAAGGGTACCTTTTCAGGAACACAGGTTTCGGCGTTTTCTTTAAAAAGGGTAGATCAGTTCAGAAAAAGTGTGATACGCCATTAGGGTCCATTTCAGATGTTGATGGACACAGGTGGGTAGCATTTATGTATGGGAGTGACCCCCCTGGGGATCATAATAGGGTTTTTTTCCACACACTTATCCAGCAGCCCTATTCTACATGTAAGTTCAAGAAGCTCCTCACCAAATATGTCCAGACGTTGTGTGTCCGGACAGGTTGTGTATCTCGACTGTTGTTTAAAACAGCAATTTGAAGAAGTTTACAAGCAATATCAAACTAAGATTCTTATGATGGTAATCATTCAGTGTTAATAAGACTAAGACTAGACTAGAGTAAGATACAGGGAAAAAATACACAGGGGCTCGGGGCGAATTAGCCCTCGAAATGCCAAAAAGAGCCCCCGAAAGTCATACAAGAGCCCCAAAAAATTTGCATAGAGTTCAATGCAAAACTAATTAAAGAGTGTTATTTTCATGCAAGCAAGCTTGTAAAGTAGCCCCCAAAATTTGTAAAGTATTTTTTCCCTGGTAAGATAAGAGATTGAGAATACGTTGGAGTCCTTGGACAATATATTTATATTATAGCATTGTCAAAAAAGCCTTCTCTTTTGCCTTCGATCAGACTCGGAGTGAACAAACATGAATCAAATGGTACTAACCAATAACCATCATGAAGATTTGTCCTAACATAAAGGACAAATATTCAGTGCTAATTGAATATGTTTCTGTTTAACCTGAAAGCAAAAGAGAAGGTTTTATTTTATTTGTGTTAAGTGTTCAGACATCCGACCCCATCATTTAATCTACCACCCCCCCCCCCCCATTACATTAGGCCTAGGGTCTAGACCAGGGCTCAAATTAATTTTTTGTCCACGGGGGCTCTTCCCCCCAAAAAAGAGCCCCCGTGAGAAGGCTCACGGGGGCTCTTTTTTTATACAAATATCCATTGAATTGGTACCTATGATACTCCTCAATTATTTGCTATTTCATCATTATCATTTCAATCAGCATTTTCCCTCTTACAAATTTACAAGCTACATAGCTGTTACTGGCCTGTGTATATAATATATACGCATACAACACTGATCTTTATGATGTCTTTAACGTGACATATCTTCTTCTCCCCTGGCAAACGAGAAAGAAAACAAGGTCATTAAAAGTGATTAGGCGACAAATAATGATTGTGATTCAAATTGATGCGAATATTTGTTTGAATAAGCACTGCTATTCACCCGAATCTTCTTTGTAAAAACAACTTTTACAAATCTCAGCCATGCTTACTGAGTTGAGACGTTCCATTCAATGTAAAATACTCAATAAAGAATACACTTCTCCTAATCTGAAAGTGATCTTACAACACAGTGGCAGATTTGCATGGCTGAGATTTGTAAAAGTCGTTTTTACAAAGAAGATTCTGGTGAAAAGCATTGCTCATTCAAAAAAATCCTTGCATAAATTTGAATTACAATGATTATTTGTCGCTTGATCCTTTTATTAAATAACCTTCTTTTCTTTTTTGTTTGCAGGGGGAAAAGAAGCAATGTCACGTTAAGAAATCATAAAGATCAGTTGTATTATGCGTATATACATTATGATACCAGAACAAATATTGATTATCAGAATGTCATTTTGGAATACCTCTACACAAATACCACATTGTCTTTTAGCCCGTATCAGTATTAGTATGATCCAATATAAAGCTATTATTCTTTATTTAATTCAGTATAATGCTTTTCCTCAAAAATAGTTTTGCCATTTTGTTAGGGTTGAGACGCTAAGAAATGGTTTCAAATGTACATTACATGAACCCTGAACCATTGCAAAATGATGGTGGTTCTCTCTCTCTCTCTCTCTCTTTACTTTAATCATGCATTATCATTTATCAACTACATATAAAGCAGCAACCAAAAACTTAGGGTTATCTGAGATAGGTGAAAGTAAGAGTTAAAAAGAAAGTCATGCTAAAACGGCACTTCACTTGCCCCCCCCCCCCCCATGAAAAAAATTAAAATAGATTAGTAGTCCTCCTCTCCAGCATCCCCCCCCCCCTCCCGCTTTAATATCACATTTTCACTTGGCAGCCCAAGGGGGCCGGGTGGGAGGAGGGGGTTAAACCCCTAAACCCCCCCCCCCCCCCCCCCCCCCCGTAGATCTGCCCATGTTACCATATCATTCCAGGACATCTTCGTCTTCCTCTTCTTCTCAATAGGGACTTTTAGATTTGCGTGGACGTGGACGTGTTACGTCCTTTTAAGGCACTGGCAGTCACATGTGACGTCCTTATAAGCACTGTATGGCACTGCCTTAAAAGGAGGTCACACGTTTCAGTCCACGTTCCCATCGTGCAAATCTAAAAGTCCCTAATATTGATTTACTGGTCAAGGTTCATTATTTGCTAGTCATTTGAAATCACCAGATTTCAGCGGGTTAACACTTTCACAACGAAAAACTTCTCCATGACCATGTTTCTGCCCTTGCGCGATCGCCTCCAGCTCCAGCAGACATAGCGCGGCAGCGTGCACACGTACCGCTACTAAGGGCGCAGTAGGCCTATAACCACTGCTGACGGCGGCATTGCACTGTGAACTGAATCGGTAATAATAGGCCTACTCATCAAACAAGTAATCTTGCACGCTAATCTAAGTTCCATTTCATTTGAAAATTGAAACTCAATATTGTGTTAAAGTTATAACAGAAAAGATAATCTTTATTTTATAATTCCACCCGGCGATTTTTAATTTTGCAATCGCCCCCGTGAGCAACCTGACGGGGGCGATTATGTAGCTCACGGGGGCGAATCGCCCACCGCCCCCGTGTATTTTGAGCGCTGGTCTAAGACCTTGTTTTAAATCTCAAATACTGGAAGAAAGCTGAGTTAGCAGTTGAGCTTCCAGGCTGCTGCCCTACAACATGCAACATTTGGAAGAAATTGGTTAAGAACAAAAATTAGTCTACAACAAAATTATGGATTCTACACTTAAACAGATCTCTGCCAAGTGGAGGAATTCATTAAGAAGAAGTAGAGGATGGAGTGGAGGGTTGTGTATTTTGCCAAAGGAGATCTATCTACAAAAGGGGTATCGCAATGGGTGCAATAATTGTACTATAGGTACAGAGTTTATGAACTTGCACTTCATTATTATTATTATTTTTTTTTTTTTGGGGGGGGGGGGGGGTAGAAAAATCAAAATCAAATTTTCAATGAATTTTACTAATTGTACCCGGCACTGGAATTCACATGATTACGCAGTAAATGGTTTAAAATCTTGAAAATCTTTTGCAACCTATTCAAAATATTTATTCACTGCATCAATACATCTACATGTATGCCATGGATATGAAGCCAAAATACTTTCCCTGGCAATGTTTCTTCAAATATACACAATCTGATGCATTTTAAAGAAGGACATGTCTATCATCATCGTCACTATATAACAATATTAAACCAGCAATGTCAGATTGATTTGTTCATGAGAGTAGAATCTATTGACGAACAAACTGAATTCCTGGAACATGTCTTTGCTTCCATTTTGTTTTTGTCTTTCAGTCCTTTGGTCCTGTCCATCACATAAATATTCATTTCTTCTTTATTCAAACTTCTCTTAATATTACACATCTAAAACTGTTTGTATTGAATGCATGATAATATCATAGCATAATTGATATCATATGAAACTTTAAGTGGAAGAATTGATCTTTGACAATTCACATGAATAACAGTAATTTACTTTGGCAGGATCAATTAGTGAGTTATTAATGGGAAAGTTCAGGATTTGAATTTTTTCCTTTAAACAAAAACAAGTTAATATATTTAAGTACTATTTAACATTTGTAAATGTATAAGAAGCAAAAAGTACAAAGAGAAGAAGAAAAAAAGAAGAAACACAAAAAAGTAGAAGAAGAAAATTATTTGCATGCTGTTTTGAAAGCTATTGTAATTTTTCTTGAATGTAATCAATTTTTTTCTATTATTATTTATTGATAATTTCATGAATTTCCGAGGATGTTTTATCTCACATTTTAAGCCAAAAAATACATAGATTACTTTCACCACCATGTCAAATGTTAAGTGGTACCTTTGAGTTATCTTATATCATGTAATGAAGAAAAAAAAAGAGAAACACACACAAACAATCCCCTAAAACAAAATAAATCAGTACAGTATATTATAGAGTATTTGTACTGAGGTATCATTTACTGGCAAAAGTAAAGAAGAAAAAAAGTAAAATAAAGAAACTAGAAACTTTTAAAACTTTGATCTGCAAAAAAATATATTGTATTTATTATGTACATATAGGAGATAAGGAAATTTATGACATGTCTAGGTGCCTGGATTTGAAAAAAAAACCCAAGTTCAGGTGATGAGAAAGATGCACTAATTTTCTTACTTTACACACCCAGTGTCAATCAGTACAGCTGTTGAAACAACAATGTAACAGGAAACTTCTCTATGACAACTATTTCTTTTTTTAAAGTTTGATTTTGATTACAAATCTTTGTTTTCTGCTGAAAAATGAAATACAAAAACTACTCACAAGACCAATGCAGAACACCCCACCATCAGCTAGACAGAAAGTAGAAGTGAACAAAATGGTTTACAAACTTTCTAAAATGCCTAGAACTCATACAAATGTCCTGATTATTCAGAGCATTTGTTGACATGTCTATGCTCTGCTCTCTCCAGCTTGCTCCACTGATTTGAGAATCCAAATCAAGGCTGACTTTTAAGGATTCCTGTTCAAGTTCACTCGACCATGCCAGGGACCTGCGTTCCCACCCTTTTGTTGCCAAACTGGGTTGCCATGACATCATAGTAAGCTATCTCCATATCTGTAGGTCCTCCATAATAAGGGAAATGAGCCATCTTTTGAAGTACAGTCAACTGACTTCAAAAGAGGTGAGATCTCTAGAGAAGATAAGAAGTGTTTTGTTTGACTGGTGGCTTAAATTGAGTTTGTCCTCGTGTATATACCTGTTGCTGAGGGACTTCCATACTTGTCTGCTATTTATTAGCCAGAGCGTTTCATATGTTGTAGAATCCAACCAGCAAATATTGATTTTTGTGATGATGAACAATACCTTCATGGTTTACTGGACTTGTGGTAGATTCTTAAAACAAAGGAGCAACATTTGATTGTCTTGATATAATCAATAATGTAGCTGGAACAGACAGGACAGGACTTCTGGTTGATAGAACAAGAGGACTGTAAAAGATCCCTTCCGCTTCAAGGAGAAAAAGGGAATAGTGACGATGACAGTATTTGGGGATGACAGGACCTGGTTTAACTTCCATCTTGCATGCATGATTACCTGTTGACACATTTAGTTGGATTGTTTTGAGCAAGAGTAATGTTCCACGGAAGGATTCCGTAATGATCACCTATACATGTATGAACTGATAGCAACCAACCGCAGCAATTAATGGATGGATATTTAGTTGAGATCTGACCTTGTTTCAGTTCCAGTTGCAGTTCATTGACAGTTGCTTGATTGAAGATGAATTTGATTGGCAAGCTTTATTGTTTATCGTTCATTATCTTCAATTTAGATATTCTATGTATATAGCTTTAACTTTGTGAGAAAAGTGACAAAGGGATAGTTGGCTACTTTACAGCATCAACAGTTATAATATATCACGCTTCATGTACCGGGTATTGCATTTCCAAAACAAAAACGATACCTCTATCTAAACTGTCATAAATTTTATGGTGCCAGCAGTGCAGGGTTCAATTTTTATTACTGAATTCAGAAATGCTTTATCTACAAAATCTGATATGGAAATTTGAATAACAGTTCAGGCTTCCACATAGGCAATTACCTACATGCTTGACTTACCCTTCATTGGATTGGGGCGAGATTACATACCTTTGTGTTTTGTAATCACTTTGCTCATCCCATGAACAGACAGTGTTGTGATCCAGGATATATGTGCTGCTATAGTATAGACCAGATTCTGGTCGTTTTGAATATTTTACCTTTGAGTGCTTGCCTGCACTCACCCAACGAATGGATATAGTGCTACCAGGGAACAGAGAATTTTTATTCAGAATTCAAAAAGGGAACTCTTCAAGGTACTTATGTGCAACATACACGGATTGAGCTTTTAATAGACCAATTCTGTGAACAACACAAACAAATTGGAATTTGTTAAAGAAGGGATCAGTCTCTTAATTGTCACAGTGATGGAAAAAAAGAGGTTGTCGAAAGTCCAGTCTTTCCTGGAGCGAGAAAAGACGATGACCTATCACGAAAAGATGACCCTCCTGGAAACCTCGCGGGTGTCTTCTTCAGAGGTCATAGATCATCGACCTTTTGGTCTTAACAGTGGCTTAATGGTGCACGTAAAAGCCAATGTGTCATTCAGTAATGATGTCCAAGATCAAGCTCCAGTGAGGACAAGAACAATGACCCAGGGGTCAAAGTTCACAACTTCTAGTCTTGATGCTCATGCTTCTGTCGCAGGTCAGTTTTCTCAAGGATAGATGGAGCTAAACAGAAGAGAGAGAGAGAGAGAGAGAGAGAGAGAGAGAGAGAGAGGCACAGAGATTAAGACAGATTTGAAGGGAAAAAATGATAAAGGGAGAAAAAGTTTTTTTTTTTGAAAGACAAGATATGAAAGTTGAGAGAGAGATAGATCAATAGATCAAGAAAGAGAGAGGGGTTCATGGAAGAGAGGGGAGAGATTAAGAAAGGAATGTCCAGAAACTGTCTTATTATTAAACATAAGCATAATTGTCTAAACGTCCATTGAAAGAAAGAGGAAAGAAATGTGGAGAAAAAAATAAAAGGGGACAAACCCAGGTCTACATTGTTCACTGGGTGTTGTTCTAACTTCACATATGCAGTCTTAGGTCTTTGGAGCCAATAATAATTCATTTCAAAGTAAAAGTATGAACACCCATAAAGTACTTTAATCGACTCGTTTATCTCATTCCCATAGGAATTAATACAGGGACCAACGCTTCCCCGTAGACAATGGGATAACTTTTAAACACATGTACAGAATGTCTTGATTGCAAACTGAATTATCAATTTCAGATACAACAATGGATTTGGTAGAGGCAGCTGCTAAAGGTGACACTGAGATGGTTCGGAAGGCTGTATCCAAGAATCCTTATGGGTCAAAGGGCAATGACCAGGCAATGCAGAAAGCTGTGCAGTACGGCCAGACTGAAGCTCTCCAAGAGCTCCTTAATGTAAGTCTTAAAGACAGCATGATTGGTAATGATAGCATGATGATGGAAATATTGAAAATAGATGTAAATCTTGTGTGAATGACTTCAATAGGTGTATTAAAAAAAGAAAATAATGATTACACAAATGATAATGATCATCCAGGTGATATATATTGTCCATACAATGAACGTGTAGGTAAGTATATATCTTTGACTTAAATCTTTTTCATATTCCTCTTATCATGCCTGTACATATGTTCCTTAATAATGGGGTGGGAGGGGGGGGGGGTCTTTGCTCATTTAACAAAATATATTTATGTCCCTTGTAAAGGTATAAGTTATTCTATGATGAAAATGTCAAGTCTTGTCATCAATACCTTATTATTTCATATGTATTTTGTGATATTGAATGGAATTCCATAATAAAGCTGCTTAAAGCCATCCTTACTTATTTTAAAATATATTGATGCAGGCCGGAGTAGACCCAGACATCAAAGTTCAAGGGGGACGCACCATGCTCCATGAGGCCTGTGTAGGAGGGCACAATGAAGTCCTGAAGCTCTTGCTGATCCATGTAACAGACATGGATGCCACAAACAGCCTCGGCCAGACGGCTTGTCATACAGCTGCTTACCATGGGGAACTGGGCTGTATGAAAGTCTTGGAAGAAGCAGGTAAAATAATAATATGCAAAATGTTTATTTATGATTAGTGTGAGATGGGGTGAGGAAACAACGGATTTGTGTACATTTTCAACTTCTTAGAAAAGAAAGGCCGGATTTTAACCAAACTTGGTAGGGATCATCCTTAGGCAAGGGAGATTGAAAGTTGTTCAAATGGGGCATATGTCCTACAAGGGGGCATGGAGGCAGCCTGGGGGCAGTGCTCCCCTCAGTGGCAGTAATTGCACAGTTTCCTATTCTTTTTGAAAAACCATGGCTGTATTGATCTAACCAAAATTTGTAGGATCACCTGCAGGAAAGGGAGATCTAAAGTTATCTAAAGCCTTCAAAATCCAACATTCAAACAGCAATGCGACCAAGGCAAACTAAAAAATGTGCGGACGCGAGAATCTTGAAACTGTCAAAATTGTAAAAATACTGTGCACATGAAAAAGGTCTGTGTGTTGTGTTATTAATAATGACTGCATATCTTTAGCAACAGAATGTGTCCTCCAGTAACCATCAAGACATAAGAAATCCTTATTTTACCTCCTGTCACTTTGTGATTAGGAGCTGACTGTAGCTTGCAGGACAGTAAGGGGTGCTCTCCGTGCCATCTAGCAGCCCAGCACAATCACCCCTCCATCCTCAACTTCCTGCTCTCCAAAGGAATGGACATAGAGGGCGCTGATGATAACGGACGCAGGCCACAGCATGTAGCAGCTAGACATGGAGGTAAGGATTGAATCAAACTGTTGCAATGTTAGGGGTATCTGGGGTATTTTTTTACTTTCAGCAGATGATTTGGTAATTGATTGAAGCAGTAAAGAAGAAAATCAACAGCTATTAATTGCTAAAGATATTTTAAAGTTTAAGAGCTTGGCATTTATCACCACAGTGAATCCATGCAACATAGCGTTGGTCCTTTTTTCACATCTTTGTGGTGGTTATCTCTTAATTTTGCAATGCGCTGCCAAGCCATGGAATCATAACATATTAGAAGTCAATTCACATGTACGAGGCATTGTTAAACTGCACTATTTAACATTATTCAAATGAAAATGAATACATGAAAAATATTTGAATAAGTTTGAAGCAGAGACATTATCTATAGCTGTACGTCCCATGGAAAATTTAAGGACAAGAATATGGCCAATGGACTTCTGCACATTTCATTTTTTGAGGGAAATATTTACTTTCCCTTTGTTTCCTTCACTTTAGAACTGCCAATCACACATTAGGTTGATCATAGTCTCTACATGAAAACTTTTCTTTCTTTATATTAGCATTGGAATGCCTGGTGCTGTTTCTTCAAAGTGACTGTGATACGACGGTAGAGGATGGGTCAGGCTTCACGGCGGGTCACCATGCTGCTGCCAAAGATCATCTTGATTGCCTGAGGTTTCTTGTAAAGCATGGTAGCGACAAAGAGGTCAGAGAGAACCATGGAAGAACATTAGCTCATCTGGTATATATCTTTGGATTCTTCTCTTTGGATGGGTATCACAGTATCCTACTCACATTAAAGATAAAGACCAGTTATGGTCATGCGATTGCATTGTGAAAGAAACGTTGTGGAATCGATCAGAAAAGGTTGATCATCTAAGTATTGGTGTGTACTGCAAGGTTCTGGAATCATCAAAATGATAAGAAATTTGGCCCAGTTTTCGTAAAGTTACAAGCACTGTACACAGAAAGATGTATATGGGACTACGCACACATGCGCGACACGTGCATTTATCTCTCACAGTCCAATAGATAAACTAATTTATTAAATATATCAATTAGTAGGCAGTTTCCCGGCAAAATTGTTATCATCATCTATTAGTCAAAACATATTCTTTCACATGATTGGTAATAAAGAGCTTCCATTTCATTTTTTTAAATTGGGGCGTTTCCAATACTGGTCTTTACCTTTGAACCCTGGCAATCATTACATTTGCTTTGGGCAAGATCAAAGATAAGATTAACATAGCTGGAGCTTAATCATTGATCTGAATTGATGTATTGTGAAGCTTGAATAAGACTGAGCTTAACTCCAGTATTTGATTTAAATTATAAGTCAAAGAAAGGTGGAGGCTTGAAACTAAATGTAAGAACCAAACCTATTAGTTTGCCTGTTGATTAAATTTATTCAAATTTCATTTATGTACATTTTTTAAAGAAATATTTATACAGGGCCCCTCTTTATAAGCTTTGCTTTCTTATGGGTCCTTCCAATATATTTTTTGTATGTATTTATTACATATTTATTGGGTTGTTAATGGAAAAATATATTGCAAAATATTGAAATTATTTAATTTTGAATAAATTCTTTCTTTTGTCATTGTGCAGGCAGCAGCCAGTGGGTCTATGACATGTCTTCACTGGCTTTTAGAGAAAGGCAGTGATGTCAATGTTCAAGATAGTAAGTAACATCTGGGCCTTGTTTCGTGAAACTTGTTAAATATCAGTAACAAGACACAATAACTGTTATAAGCTACAGAAATCCTTCCATTTGGTGGCTACAAGCAGATTTGTCATAGATCTGTTGCAGATGTAATTGATGACAAGTTTTTATGAAACGGGCCACAGGACTCTCCCCAATCTGTTGTGATGTTGGTTCATATCAGTGGTTTTATCATAATGGCATTAATGTCAGTTCTATAAAAATGCACACACACACATGCACACAAATTCTATATTTGAATGTACATCTTATATTATGCCTCGATCCACCCAGTGCCTGAGGCATTAGTATTTCATATAAAAAAAGTCACATTGCAACAAATTGCATGTACATTTATTTGTCTGTCATTGTCATTTGTTTGCATTTACAACGGAATGGCAATTAGACTAGCAGCTGTTTGAATATTTCAAAAAGTTCTTTTACTTTTGATGATACATGTATATAAAACCGATTCCAGAGAAATCATTATTATTGTATGTTTGGATTGTTCTTTGACATTCATGCACAGTTTACGTTAATGCTTAAGTAGATGTGATGATTTCCCCCAAATTGACCTCATGAGGAGGCGCGATAGCTCAGTTGGTAGAGCAGTGGTCTCGTAATCTGGCAAACCGGGTTCGAAACCAAGGCGATGTGCTAGTGCCCTTTGGTCAGGCATTAATCCTCATTACCAGGTCCCTCTGAGAGTACCTAAAGCCGTCAGCCGTCTGGTTGCTTACTAACGAGCATTCATGCTTTCTTAGCAGTCAGATAAAATAACCACCACTACTACTATTATTTATCCACCTAGAACTTGGCAGCACCCCCGTTCACCTTGCAGCTGCCGGGGGACATCACCTCTGCTTCAACTGTTGCCTTCAGCATGGAGGTAATCTCAACATCTTGAATGATAAGAAGGAGACTCCCATAGACACAGCCAGAAGGTTTGGACATCCAGTCAAGATGAACCAAGCAGGTAGGATCATGCATGGAAGAAGGACAATTACTGGTTTCATAAGTACCTCAAGCCTTTGAGATGAAAAAAGTACTTCTTCTCACAAAATGTATTATTACAACTTTGCTTGCCATATAGGTCGATATAAACTCATTTCCACTGGGATTTCTAGCTTTCTTCCCTTGGAGAATTGAATTGAGTTTATTAAACCATATTAAATGTAAAAGCAAAACATACATTAGAAAATAGAATACATAAAACATACAAAATCAAATTTACAATTTCTCAGACAATGTTTAATTATATTCCGTTCTTGTATAGCACACAACACACTATGATATAACATCCCTATGCGCTTCCAAAGAGCTTTGGAAATTATTAAACTAGGTTTAGCTCCGGCAGCAGTTATCAATGCACAGTGCATTTCAAGGTATTATCCTACCAGTCATCCATTTACCACACTTGGATGGAGTGGGGCAAATGTAGATTAACGTCTTGCCAAAGGACTAAGATATGTCTTAGAACGTGTCTTATTAGAGCAATTACCAAATTTGTTAACTGATGACTTCAAGGAAGTATGCCGAGTGTATCTCACTCTTCTCTATCCTTTTCCTTTCCTAATTCTCTCCATTACAGCGCATAGGGATATATTTGGGATATGCACTATATAAGTATGGTACATTATTAGGTGGTCTGTTGTCAACAGACCACCTATTGATTTCGTCAGAATTTTCTTTCTTTATTTCTTTATTTCTTTATTCTTTATTTTTATTTATTTCTTCACTTTTTTGTGACCAGGATAATTCAAGATCAGTTTAGTCAATTTCTTTAAATTTTGGCACAGTCATAGATTATTGTCATGAGACGTGACAGTAACATTTTCAAGGTCATCAAGTCTTCATGACGTCATTCAGGCGCCATTTTGTGAAATCACATTATCCATCATATCTCTATGATGCATCAGCAAAGGTCATTCATATTCATATCACATTTACTTCAGTTTAAGGGTCAACAGGTCATGTCATCAAAGGTCACATAAAGGTCATGACGCGCGGGTACGCGTGCGTTAAAATTTAAAAATGCTCAAAATCACTTAACTATTAAACGAATCAGGTCATTTTAAGCATTTGAAAAATTTGCTCTCGCGCAGTTTTGCTTGCGCGTTTGGCATTTTGCAACATAGAATCGCCGAATTTTTTTCTGTCA
The DNA here is from genome assembly GCF_000002235.5 of Strongylocentrotus purpuratus. Lineage (NCBI taxonomy): Eukaryota > Metazoa > Echinodermata > Echinoidea > Camarodonta > Strongylocentrotidae > Strongylocentrotus > Strongylocentrotus purpuratus. Next base: position 22,088,850 of record NW_022145613.1, on the reverse strand, counting down.
TCATATTTGGCACATTTTTCCAAGCATTTTGATACCTTCTTCACCTTTTTCTGACCATTAATAACGGAATGAGAGTCCGTTTAAGATACATGTCCGTGCGTGCGAGCTCTTGTAATACATACCATATATGGGCAAAAACATGCCTATACAAAATCCATTGTAGCTCTTTAAGATGCCCGTTGGCCCCTAATTTTATTTTCATATTTGGATAGAGTATGAATCGTAGATATGACTTCATGTCTCATTTGACCCTCAATGAACTCGTCACCATCACCATTACTATCATGATCATCATCATGTTCATCATGATCATCATCATCATCATGTTCATCATGATCATGATCATCATCATGTTCATCATGATCATGATCATCATGATGATCATTGTTTACATGTCTATATAACTTCTCCCATTCTCAAATCTATCATAAGAAGTGAAGACAGACCACCTAATACGTCCCCATGACGAATTAAATTTCTAGTTATTATTATTATTATTATTATTATTTAGAATTAGTTCTATTCCCTGAGCTTGTTCTCCTCCCACCTCAAGCCATCTCAGCCAGCCATTCATCATTAGTTCTCTTCTCCTTCATCTCCTTCTCTTTCCCTCAATATTTCCTGTCAGTGCAAGAGAAGACAGTCATCTCTAATTTCATGTAGAGCCTTCTTACAATGCAGAAAAGTAGCATTTCTCCTAATAGAAATCTCCTGAATGATAGGTTCATGTAAAATCAAATGAATTGAGGATATATGTGAATGCATGTATGAAACTATTTCCTTTTCACCTTCATTTTTACACATTCCAGTGAACAATGAGATCCGCTGTACCCACTGTAATGATAACTATGAGCTCTCATGTTGGGAGGAATCTCACCAACCAAACGTCGTTCAGAGAGCCATCAATTCCTCCAAGACCGCCATCTTCTCCTCTCCTATGCCAAACAACAAGAAGTAAGTATGGCCTTTGGACCTTTGCGCCATCAACCTTTCTTATTTTGCATAGTGTACTTAAATGTTAATCAATGTAGAGGTATTGTAGTCTAGTGGTAAGGTCACCGAACTGTGGATCAGTGGTTCGAGTCCTGCTGCAGCACTAATGTCCCTTGGCAAGGGATTAATCTACGTTTGCCACTCTCGACCCATGGGATGTAAATGTGTACCTGACATTAATAATTTCCTTGAAATACTAGAGTGCCATAATGGCAGCTATGCTAAAGCTAGTGAAAACAATTATGAAGCGACAGGAGTGTTAAGTCTGACAGACATGAGCACTATACAAGACTCCCACTATTATTATTATTATTATTTTAACCTGCTGTGCCAGGTAACAGTTAAATATAAGGATGACCTTTGACCTGTCTTGAATTGTAAATTTCCTTGAAATGCTAGAGCGCCATAATGGCAGCTATGCGAAAGCTAGTGGAAACAATTATGAAGCGACAGGAGTGTTAAGTCTGACAGACATGAGCACTATACAAGACTCCCACTATTATTATTATTATTATTTTAACCTGCTGTGCCAGCTAACAGTTAAAATGTAAGTATGACCTTTGACCTGTCTTGAATTGTATATTCTCCTGAAGTCATAATCTCTTCATATTTCCTGTGCCAATTAAATAGCAATAGGTGATTATATTTGTCACATTAATTTTTTTCATCTCTTGTGACCATTTACAAGAAAAAATATGACCCTTACTTTTTTTGCCCAATGGTATCAGTTCTGATTTGTTTCATTCTAAACAGCTTCATCAGGATAAATGTACACTAATGAGTAAAAGTGAGATGTATTTATACACAAGGCTTTTGGAGTACTCTAATTAACCATTAAAACAAATTTGAGTTCTATTGATATAACCTAGCCGCCTTTCACATTTTATTAAAACATCATCAGATGATATTTCTTAAATACGGATCACAACGTTCATCTTTAACATTGAAGTGTGCAAGATTAATGTACATAGCTACTATTTCTGATCTTTGTTTGCTAAATGTCAGATTACCTTTTGGTCATCATACATTTCAGCATGCAAATGTTACAATGTTCTTTTCTTTCTGTCCATTTCTTGAAATGTCTTTTCTCTCTGTGTTCTATTAATTTTCCAGGAAAGAGACAAAGAAAGTTACCCCAAGAAAGGAACCCACCGTTCCTGGAAGGGGGAAACTCCCTAATCGAGATCTGGCTGTCAGGTACTTTGGGAGAGAGGAAGGAACCTAGCTCAAACCCACTCATTTTGTGCACAGGTCTGGACAGAATACTTCAAACTAGTCACAGAATGTTTGAGTGTGGCTTTGTACTAGTTCTGAGCAATATTTGTGCTGGTAATTGTCTTTACATATTGAATTGAGGTACATGGAACTTAGCGACATTTTGTGGCTCATAAAACCTTCTTTTAAATAAAAGGATGCATCTAGCCATTGAACACTTATTCATGTATTTGGATCTACATGTAACTAGTCTTGGCAGGCATTTATTTGATAATATGATGCAAACGCCAGTTAACCCATTGGCTACTGGATTATTTCATTCCCATAGGCTTAATACAGGGACTTCTTGGTTTCAGTAGGAAATGGGTTAATGACTGCTCTGTTTAGAAAGTCAGAAACAGAGAGAAGATGAATGTTAATGTGCCAGATGCATTCCTTTGCTTAAAAATCCAGTTTGATGAGCCTTTTACTTTGCTATGCAACCTAAAGAAAACTTCACCTTGAAAATGCAAACCACCATATCTTTTTGACAGTTTCAGTATTATATAGCCTAACTTGAGGAAGCAGGGATATAAATTAGTTCTAGATATTTAGATCATCTTAGTTCTGCCTCAACAATATTATTTTGATTTTTAACACATCTAAGCATTCTTGGTGCATCGGTTTGTGGACATCACTTGGCAAAGCTACCTTGGGTCATGGAAGAACAATTTTCTTTGTTGATATATTATCTCACATGCCGTGAACAGTTATAAAAATAAGCTAAATCTGTCGAACAAGTAAAAAACAAAAAGAACAAAAGAACAAAATAACACAGTATTCCTCACGACCATACCAGTGATGCATCACTAATATTTGATGTGCTTGGTTGTATAAGATGATATTGATAGTTTGTAGGAATAAACTTCATGTAGGAGAGTTGAATAATCAGATGAGCTAAATAACAAAACTATCCCCAGTATTACTTTTCAATCATTGAGTTTCTGGTTGGGTCTCAAAGCAAGTCAAGAATCACGAAAAAACATTGAAAAAAAAACATTGTGATCAGTTTCTATGAGGTTGGGTATGTATTCAACAAAAAGGCATATTTCCAACATTCTAAGTGCTATATATGAAGAAGGCACTAATGTCCTTTCCCAAGACATTAATATACATTTGCCACACTCAACCCAGGTAATGTAAATGGGTACCTGGCAGGAATTATATCCTTGAAATGCTAGAGCGCCGCAATGGCAGCCAGGGTAATAATTGTGGAGCACCAGGATTCCTGTCAAGTCTGACAGATATGAGCGCTATACAAAAACCCACTACTATTATTATTAAGAGAAAAAAACTATAGAACAAAACTACACACTATCCATTGTGGCCTTACAAGTGATACTATTTTTTGGAAGGGAGCAGTTTTATTAATTCATATTTGGACATGATAGTTTATGAAATATATGGTTTTTGATACAACTTTAAACAAAAAGTTGTACCACCTATATTTTTATGTATTCATACTTGTACTTTCATCTTGGGAGGTGGAAGGACCAAAGCTTGACATGTCCTGTAACTGTTGAACATCTTGATTCACAACCTCAATAAGAAAGTTTAAGATCATAGTTATAATGCATGTATATAGAAAGAAAGGAAATAAAATAAATATATTTTATGTATGTAAATAAAGAAATAAAATTAAATGTATGGGTGAAAGAGAGAGTGACTCATTTTTATTTGTCTGCAAGATGTAAAAAATAATGAAGGTACATGGATGAGCGTTACTGTGATTACACAAATGAAATAGGGATGAGATGAGAGAAGAGAGAGAGAGAGGGGAGGGGATGGGCAGAAGGGGGGCATTAACATATATATTTAGAACCATGAAACGGACAACCTATCACATGTATTGTACAATAGTTTAAAACTACATAGAAATATACAAGTTGAAATCTGATCAAGATATGAAAACACCAGAAAGTGATATAAAAATCCTTCCAAACAAACCATCTGTAAGTTTGATAGATATGTTAATATTGTGCAGAGTGGAGTGAAATGTAAAACATTCTTCAACAACGGTAAATGTAAAGAATACATCGTGTAATGTTTCCCAGTAACTCACCTTTTCTCAATAAACAAGCGAACAGATACAGGCTTAAAATGATTCTAGACTCGGTAAGGTATTTATAACGTATTGACATATTCACTATTCTCAAAGACTCCAGGTACCTACTCTACCTCCATAATACTAATCATGATGGAGAGTGGTTTAATAAGTATAAATGGATCTACTGCTTCATGCGAAAAAGCTCGATCGCCATTAATGTGTTCATATCAGTATAAGCGTGACAGATAAGAGTTTGTGCATGTAGACTATATTCATGTAGGCCATTTATATTAGGCTGCATGCACACTGTAGAGATGTCTATCTAAAGGCCCGTTTTTTTAAACTGAAATTTAAACCCGTCGCTGGGTTTAGGATTTTGTTCAAATCAGGGTTAACAAAGGAGGTTAGTCTGAAGTCAAAGTTTTCCTTTTGTAAAATGTGATTTTAGATCAAAGGATAAACGGAATAGGCCATTTTCAAAAAGTAATCAAATTCAATGCATTTTTTTTTGTTAAGTGCCTCGTTATAAATTACTTTGTTCACCTGTCGTGAATAAGTGTATTTCAAAAGTCAGAATGCGAATTGCATACATTACGAGTTGTTAGGTAGGACAAGCCATCAGGGGCGTACGCAGGGGGGGGGGGGGGGGGTTTTGGGGGTTCAAACCCCCCCCCTTTGGTTTTTATGCCTCCGCCACCGAAGGTGGTGCCGGAGGCATCATGTTTTCGGGTTGTCCGTCCGTACGTCCGTCCGTCCGTACGTCCGTCCCGTTTGACTGTTATCACAATATCTCAAGAACCATTTAAGATTTAAACTTAAGACTCGGGAATAGTATTTATCACCATAGGAAGACGATCTGATTAGATTTTGGAGTACGTAGGTCAAAGGTCACAGGTCACAGAGGTCAACTTATGAAATTCCTTGTATTGAGTTTGTTAGCGCGATATCTCAAGAACCATTTGAGATTTAAACTTCAAACTTAAGGATAGTATGTATCACCATAGGAAGACGATCTGATTAGATTTTGGAGCACGTATGTCAAAGGTCAAGGGTCACAGAGGTCAACTTATGAAATTCCATACATTGAGATTGTTATGATGATATCTCAAGAACCACTGGAGATTTAAACTTCAAACTTAGTGATAGTGTGTATCACTATAGGAAAACAATCTGATTAGATTTTGGAGCACGTATGTCAAAGGTCAAGGGTCACAGAGGTCAACTTATGAAATTCCATACATTGAGATTGTTATCATGATATCTCAAGAACCACTGGAGATTTAAACTTCAAACTTAGTGATAGTGTGTATCACTATAGGAAAACAATCTGATTAGATTTTGGAGCACGTAGGTCAAAGGTCAAGGGTCACAGAGGTCAACTTATGAAATTCCATACATTGAGATCGTTATCGCGATATCTCAAGAACCACTGGAGAATTTTCACTTCAAACTTAATGATAGTATGTATCACCATATCATAATATCTCAAGAACCACTGGAGATTTAAACTTCAAACTTAATGATAGTGTGTATCACCATAGGAAGACAATCTGATTAGATTTTGGAGCACGTAGGTCAAAGGTCAAGGGTCACAGAGGTCAACTTATGAAATTCCATACATTGAGATTGTTATCATGATATCTCAAGAACCACTGGAGATTTAAACTCCAAACTTGTTTAAATTGCTCTATGGCGGAGGCATCATTTTCGACTGCGCGCAGTCAAAATTCCATCTAGTTTTTTTATTTTTTTATTTTTTTATTATTATTTAAAAAAAAAAAAAAAATTATACCCACGGCTAACCTAAATAAGGTGACCTTACCCCCCCCCCCCCCCAACGACAAAAAATGTCAAATTTTGAAATTTCGAGACCCCCCCCCCAAAAAAAATGGGTCCGCTTACCCCCCCCCCCCCCCCCCCCCCCCCCCCCCCCCCCCCCCCCCCCACTGAGCGACTTTTCGGCCGGCGCGATTTTCAAATTTTCGGGAGCAAAATATTTTAAAACCCCCCCCCCCTTGGAAAAATCCTGCGTACGCCCCTGCAAGCCATAATGTTTGTCCTACCTAGCAACAGTTAATGTATGCAATTTACATTCTGACTATTGAAATACACTTATTTGTAACAGGTGGATGAAATAAATTGTAACGTGGCACTTTCATAACAAAGATTTATGCATTGAATTTGATTACATTTCAAAAATGGTCTAGAACTGAAGTAAAAACACGGACCATGAAATAAAATTGACATTCACAAATAGCACTTAAGAAATGTTTAAAGGCTTCTATTTTATCCCCATATTCCCTATCTCACTTTCTCTCTGTCTTCGGTCTCTATGTGTTCGTCTTCCCTTCTCCGTTTTGGCTCCTGTCTGTCTATATGTATTTCTGTATCTGTTTCACCTCCCTCTCTTTTCTTTCCCCTCTCTCTCACTCCAGTCTATTTTCTCTGTAAATTATTTAATGAGAATGTGATTTTCTGGGTAGGCGGGTGTTCGTTTTCTTTATTGATGGAACCGAGAAGGCTGATAAATAGTTATTCATCCATGGTGTATCCAAACAAAATAATTAGCTGCCCGCATCGAGGCACATCAGCGATAGAGTACGGTCCTTAACAGATATGATTAAATTTATTTTGCGACAACCTAACCAGCCATTCATAATAAAGTAGTGTTTACCTACATACCGCGGTGGGGGCGTACGCCGCCTCGGTCCTCTACTGGATAATACGCTACTAGTAATAATACATAAGTGCGTGATGAGAGGAAAGGTATACGTGTTTATCATCGCCATTACTCGTGACTGAGCCCCCGCACGATAACGTATGGGGGCAGTCAATAGACGAGTGGACCATTTGCGATCATTTACTTGTTTACCTGGAGCGATAAATGCCGACAAAAAGAGCAATTTCTTTTGAAAAAGAGCTAGAATGGTAAATTTAAAGGTAATACTAAGTTTTGGAAATTTAGAAAATTGGGTGGATAGTGATTCTTTACAATTTTGATATATTTGGATGCCCCTGTGGATATATTATAAGCACTAGAAAATTTAGCCCCTAAAACACTTCTGCTTTCGAGAAAAATTGAATAGCGCCTACGGCCGTACAATGGTAGCTGCGACCATGAAGATCTTAGAATATGTAGTCGTGATATATAATTTCCAAACTAGAATAGCTAATCGGTCGATTTTAGTCAAGAAACATTGTTTTATAGTGTGTGTGTGTGTGTGTAATTGGGTTTTTACAGACGTGTATCAATCAGATATGATTATTTACGTCTGGGGACCGACTTTTAACGTCACCATCCGAAAGACGTGACTCAGTTTCGAACCTGCGTCCTCGGCTGAATCAGTTTGTAACTTCCACTGAATCAGTTTGTAACTCGGCTGAATCAGTTTGTAACTTCCACTGTTAGCTGGATTACAGGCGCACGCCACAGCGCCTAGTTATATGTGTGTGTGTGTGTGTGTGTATTGGGTTTTTACAGACGTGTATCAATCAGATATGATTATTTACGTCTGGGACCGACCTTTATACGTCACCATCCGAAAGACGTGACTCAGTTTCGAACCTGCGTCCTCGGCTGAATCAGTTTGTAACTTCCACTTTTTAGCTGGATTACAGGCGCACGCCACAACGCCTAGTTATAGGTTAATTAAAATCTTGGCCTTGAGAGGGAGCTATACAACATAAACAGTTTATTATTAACAATTTCATAACTTTAAGCCCCAGTCCCATATAAAGCCGGACCAGCACGGACGAGCACGGACCACTCCGGACCATCCCGGACCATGGTCTGGGGTGATCCGGGATGGTCCGGGATGTTTTGTTCAAAAAAAGTGTGATGCTTTTAAGCTACAGTCCCATATACGTCCCGGACCGTCCCGGACCATCCCGGACTCCATCCGGGGTGATCCGGGATTCGGTCCGTGTTGACACCGTGTTGGCACCGGGGTGGTCCTGGATGGTCCTGGATGGTCCTGGGCGGTCCTGGATGGTCCTGGGCGGTCAATAACTCACTCCCGGACTGCCACGGATCAACACAGACCGCCCCGGCGCCACTACGGATGACCCCGGACCCAGCACGGTGGCTACACGGATCACCCCGGATCAAACTATTGTCCCGGACCGTCCCGGACCACCCCGGCAGTTTTTGACCGTCAAAACATCCGGGGTCGACTCCCGGACCGCCCAGGACCATCCAGGACCATCCAGGACCATCCAGGACCGGGGTGGGGTGATCCGGGATGGTCCGGGATGTTTTGTTCAAAAAAGTGTGATGCTTTTAAGCTACAGTCCCATATACGTCCCGGACCGTCCCGGACCATCCCGGACCCCATCCGGGGTGATCCGGGATTCGGTCCGTGTTGACACCGTGTTGGCACCGGGGTGGTCCTGGATGGTCCTGGATGGTCCTGGATGGTCCTGGATGGTCCTGGGCGGTCCGGGAGTCGACCCCAGATGTTTTTGACGGTCAAAAACTGCCGGGGTGGTCCGGGACGGTCCGGGACAATAGTTTGATCCGGGGTGATCCGTGTAGCCACCGTGCTGGGTCCGGGGTCATCCGTAGTGGCGCCGGGGCGGTCCGTGTTGATCCGTGGCAGTCCGGGAGTGAGTTGTTGACCGCCCAGGACCATCCAGGACCATCCAGGACCATCCAGGACCACCCCGGTGCCAACACGGTGTCAACACGGACCGAATCCCGGATCACCCCGGATGGGGTCCGGGATGGTCCGGGACGGTCCGGGACGTATATGGGACTGTAGCTTAAAAGCATCACACTTTTTTGAACAAAACATCCCGGACCATCCCGGATCACCCCAGACCATGGTCCGGGATGGTCCGGAGTGGTCCGTGCTCGTCCGTGCTGGTCCGGCTTTATATGGGACTGGGGCTTTAGACTCGATTTCAACCAACACAACGATCACTGAATATTGTAGGATCGCATATGCTTCCAATATGTTCATTTGAACCAAATTCATGACCCCATACCAACACTTTGTATTACCTTTAAAGTCCCACTGCACTACTTGTAGCTACTTGCGCCCTCTATATAACAAACAATGCCTAATCGGTGACCATTGGTCCCCCATGATCCTCTTTTTCTTATGTTAACTGAGAGCTGAGTTGATGAGATAACCACCTGTCCAGTGACCTTGCAGGGCAGTCTAATCCCTCCTGTAAACTACGCCAGATAAGCTTTAAGATTCCCAGAAATTATTCAAAGTTAAAGGGGAAGTCCACCCTGAAATTAAGTTAGTTTTAATAGGAGTAGAAAAATGAGAGAAACAAGTCAGTGAAAGTTTGAGCAAATTCCGATTAAAAATAAGGAAGTTAGGATTTTTGAAGTTGTGATCAATCAAACACAAATTGGCAACTCTATGACGTATCATGCGAGCTCAACTTCCATTTGCTCAGTACTAAAAAAATCTAAAATTTTCATTTTCCCTCAAGAAAAATTTCAACCATACATGCACCCTAAATATAATAATTGCAAATATGTTTCTATACTCCCCCTGCAAGGAACAAATATATTCCGTCATCAATAACGAAGAAAACATGATTTTATGGAATATTATGCACAAAGCAAATGAAGGAGAGCTCGTTTAATAAGTCACAGAGTTGCCAATTTGTATTTGATTGATCACAACTTCAATAATTCATAACTTTCTTATTTTCATTCAGAATTTGCTCAAACTTTCACTCACCTGATTTTCTTATTATTCTGCCTCTATCGAAACAAACTTATTTTGGGGGTGGACTTTTCCTTTAACATACTCAAGTGATTAAGTAGGCATACTAGTGCATGCTTCCCACAATTTTATCTTTATACCTTATCATTGATTTGTGGTGGTTCTGAAATAGCACGAATGGATTCTATAAAATGAAAAATTGATTCATTTTAACTATCTTGATCACCTTTCAAAGTTTTTGGAGATAAAAATCTCACTCATTATTATAGAGTCATCAACTCGGCCACTAACGATTACATTTGTTCATTATATCTGTTTTTATTTGAGCAAAGGAAATCACATAATCTACTGACAACCTGGTAACCAGAAGAAGTTCTAGAAGAATACTTTTTTTTGGGGGGGGTGGGCCCGTGGGGGGTTCGCAGTGTGCTTGAACATTTTTTTTAAATATTTAAAGAAAAAAATCTGTGAAGGTCCCCTCTCCGTCTCCTTATGGGATCTTTTCACTTTCAATTCAAATTATTTCATAAGGTAATTCTTGGTCTAACTCTATCCACATTTTCGTCTTATTCTTTCTTAGAGCGCGTAGAGACATATTGTGATAATTATGCGCTATATAAGTACGGTGTATTAATTAATTAATAAATGAGATTCGAAAGAGTCATCGAGACTTCTTGTCCTAACTCGGGTATAATGGATTTTTCGTATAGTTGTTCGGTGGGGACATAATATTACTCGGAAACAGCATACACATCCCCTTCCCAGCATCTACGCCCCTAAGTGGACGTATACTAATCGAGAACAGGTCAATCGTTACTGATTGGGTCTCCAAACACGGATTTTCACGTCATTATAATGGATCATTCCACTTTACACGCTACATATATTACTACAAGACAACATGCCCATCGGTCTTATATACGTGGTAAACACTTTATGTACGTACGTCATTGATGACGTATCCACACTACAATCTCCTAGAATTGAATATTATGCTAGATTTTTGTTTTATCTTTAGAAGAACACACGGCAAATTGCTAAGCGAAATGGTAATGATTTATAGTTTGTTGGAAATTATTTGGTTCTAAGAAAAGATTTTGTGAGATCTAGTACTCAGTGTTATGTTCTATTTTTGTTTTGTACTATTGCTTGTTTGTTAGGCTTCCCTTTTCTTGATATAAAAACCGTTCTTGGCTTAATATGTTGATGTCATTGAAAATGTTTAGTATTGTATAATATACCAACTTATAAAAGATTGTGATACGTCTATATGCGGTTTTGCCCGGCCTTATCCGTCTTAATATAGAACGTAAAGATTAAAATAGGTATAGAGGCACTAAAACTAATACTAAATGGCTCAGTCAGTAGAGCGTCCGCCTCACAACCGGGAGGTCGTGGGTTCGAACCCAGGCCGCGTCATACCAAAAGACGCTAAAAGATGGGAGTTGTTGCTACCTTGTTTGGCGTTCAACAATAAGGGATAGAGCAACGTCGATCTGGCGCTGCTCAGTGGCTGCCGGGCTCACGATCAATTGGGCAAAATAAATTTCCGTTTCGGTTTAATAAATTTTGGAGTGGACCATTAAGAATTATTATTATATTATTATTATTATTAAACTATATACAGGAAAATATTAGGCAAATACTTTTTCCTGATTTTAAAGTTTATATTGATGACTCATTAACGTCTCCTGATCTCTCTATTAGAGCGGATTAATATTTAAAACCAACGTGGCTCAATTTAGACGTTTAGACGAGGCGCTTTTGCTCTTTGTGCAAACACACCCGTACATTCGGTGATTAGAGTAATGGGGGTAGCACGAGATAGTAATTAGATGAAGCCATTACGATGCCGGTATAGATGAATGGATAACGACATCGTAAAAGAAAGATTCATTGAAACAAAGGCACTTCCATAAATTATCTCCGCGCTACCGGCCGTTGACGAGCGCAGAAAACCGATCGCGAAGAATACTGAAAAAAAATAGCGGGAAAGCAAAACTAGGGTCTTTGAGAATAATACGCGGTAACACATCTATATTACTCCCTATCATAGCATCTTCCGGTATAACAGAAATCGAGATTTTAATTGTACCTAAAGCAGCAGAGAAATAGATTCCTTCAAAATCATTAAAGGAATCATCAAAGGTCGGGTGAAATCCAAATATAAGTTGATTCATGTTGATGTACAGGGCTTCATACAACTCATATTTTGCTATTCAAACATCTAAATATATTTTAAATACTTTCTCAGACGTGCTAATATAAGCTCCACCCAAAATACATGCTTCAGATATCATTCCTAAATGACATCATCTTTCAGTCATTAGTGAGCTAACAAGAGGCAGTGGTATGTAACTTCCCCCAGCTCAGCACATGCTCACACAAAAACTGCATGCTTTCATACAATACCTCCACATCACCTTTATTTTCCTGGTGATGTTACAGCACGTCTGACATAGCAACTCCTATGTTGGTATTGTATGGTCTATTGTAAACAGGTGGTCAGCTCTGGGGACCACCTGTTTGAATAACAAAAGTATGAGTTTTATGCAGCCCTGCACATCAACAGGAATCATCTTATATTGGATTTCACCAGACCTTTAAATAATACTCGTAGTTTGCAAATTGACAGATTCACCATATTCGAATAAGCAATTTAATCAACAAATAAGAGTTTTATATCAGATTTGTTTTAAAAAAGGAATAAGCATTTTTTATATCTTTCTATACCAACTTTTTAAAAATACAAACGAAAAGTCTTTTGCTGTTAGACGAATAATCGTTTTCTATACCAACTTCTTATTACGAATGAAAAAGCATTTATGTAAACGAATAAGAGTTTTTTGTATCAACCTCTTTGTTACAAACGAATAAAGCATTTTTTAATTCAAATTTATATCACAGGGAAACATGGGTGTCGATCCCGGGGGGGGGGGGGATGGGGGGATATATCCCCACAATATTTCAGGTGGGGGGATGGCCTGTACAATCATCCCCCCCCCCCCCAATAATTCACCATAAAAAAAAAATAATAAAGAGAAAAATTAATGATAAGAGCCCGATGAGAGTAGTTAATGGTTATTACTCGCAAGATGACCATCAATATACACATTTTGCTATCTCATTTGCATAATATATACATATATACGAAATATGGGGGGAAACCTGATTCAAACAAGGACACGATACAACGAATCATCTTCCTTCTCTAATAATTTAATGAAAGGTGAAAGCATCCGCGCTTCGCGCGGGATGGGCGAAAATGAATATAGACAAGGATTAAGAGTAATAATTTAATAAACCGTCAAAGCTTCCGCGCTTCGCACGGTAGGGGGGGGGGAACTGAATTAAGACAAGGACACGATACAACGAACCGTCTTCTTTCTCTAATAATGTAATGAAATGTGGAAGCTTCCGCGCTCCGCGCAGGAATGGGCGACAATGAATTCAGACAAGGATTAAGAGTAATAATTAAATGGAACGTCAAAGCCCCCGCGCTTTGCGCGGGAGGGCCGGGGGGGGGGGATTGCACTCAGACAAGGACACGATACAACGAATCGTCTTCTTTCTCTAATAATTTAATGAAACGTGAGAGCTTCTGCGCTTCGCGCGGGATGGGCGAAAATGAATTCAGACAAGGATTAAGAGTAATGATTTATTGAACCGTCAAGGCTTCCGCGCTTCGCGCGGATGGGGGGGGGGGGGGGGAGGAACTGAATTCAGACAAGTACACGATACAACGAATCGTCTTCTTTCTCTAATAATCTAATGAAACGTCAGAGCTTCCCCGCTACGCGCGAAGGAAGGGGAACTTGATTCAAACAAGGATTTAGAGTCGAGCACGTTCCAACGAATCGTCTTCTTTCTCTAATAATCTAATGAAACGTCAAAGCTTCCGCGCTTTTCGGGGGAGGGGGGAAACTCCTCCCTCCCTGCACCCAACCCCCTAGGGAGCATGCTACGCGCTTGGGGATGGGGTGCAACCTGCTACACGCTTCTACCTCTTGGTTGCTTTGATCCATTGCCGAAAATATTTTGGCACCTATCATCCCCCCCAACCACGGATACAAATCGACACCCTTGCAGGGACATCAGTTATGAATAGATACACCTATCAATTTGTCTCGTTCTTACCTCATTGAAATAAAATAATAACCACGCAGTGTTTCTGGAAATTGCCTTCGATATTGGGGTCCCCTGGAAAGACAGGTCCCTAATTAAAGTTTCTTTATGCACGTAGTATGATATATTGTCTTTGAATTTCAAACACGTAGCAAATCAGAATTGTATATTCGATCGATCACAATCTGAAAGCCACCTCTCAACGTTGTCAACTTCCACCAAAATGACCAATGATAATGATAGTTCGCGTTTAGTCTTTCATTACAGAATACGTGTAATGGTTAAGAATTTGATGATGGCCAGTGGCTTATTATATGAGTTTTGTGTCCGAAATATCTGAGAGGCAACATTTAGCAAAGTTTAGCAATCAGTCTGTAGGTTCGATAATACATAAAGCACAGGAACATACCACTTAGCTTTTCATTTTAATAAAACGATCACGTCTCTCTTACTCGTTATCTCAAAGAACATAATGAAGGCATGGTCCCTGCAGAAGGAAAAATAGAATGCTTGTTGTTTGCTTGCACTCTTACTAATTATTTATTAATTCATTTGATTATATTTTTAACATTCTTATTTAATAACATACATTGATTATGAATACTCTTGAGAAAGGATAGCCCATTTCACCATTCACTAAATATAATAGTGTGGGTGGGTGTGGGACAAAATGCCCTTGCCTCCCCCCGCCCCGCTAAAAAAAAAGAGAGAAAGAAGGAAAAGGAAAAAAGGGAGCTAAAAGGGACCGGGAAAAAAAGGTGAAAAGGAGGGGAAATAGATCATTTGCAGTTAATCCCACCAACAACGTGTGGAAGGTGGGGTCCGAAATGACCTTGCCCCCCCCCCCCCCCCTTCCCATCAAACCTTAAAGAGAGAGAAGGAAGGGAAGGGGAATGGAAAGAGGAGAGAAAGGGAAAGAAAAAAAGAGAAATAAGAAAGGTAGGGGAGATCAGTTGCGATTTTCCGCCAACAAAGTGTAGATCGGGGGGGGGGGGGGGCACTGGCGTATTGATCGGGGAGGGGGCTCGGGGGAAATAAAATTTAAACGTGGTTTATTTCTAATTCCATAACGGTGGTTTACACATAATGCTGAAATGACATAATTTCCCGAGATTTTTCCTCATTCTTTAGTAAATTATACTTTTTTATGCGTTTGTAAATTAACAGCCAGGCAAGAAATATGCTTCTTGAGATGCCTACATCTCAGGGCCCGCGGAACGGCGAGGATCGGGAGCCTCCAGCTCCCACCCCCCCCCCCCCAATGTTTTTTGGAAAAAAGCATTTTAAAGAGAAATAGAAAGAAAGAGAGCAAGAAAGAAAGAATAGTTAACTACCAGTGTCACAACAAAATAAGGTATCAAAAGCTGCTCATCTGACCGTAATTAAACGCCTAAAACCCCCTGAGCTTCGGTGGCTCTGCCCCCGGGACCCAACCACGTGCCCTTGGGCAGGCCCCTTGATACTCATCTGACCGCAATTTAGTGCCTAAAACCCTTGATCTTCTGGGGGCTCCGCCCGCTGGACCTCACGCCAATCAGTGTCCTGCCAGTGTCACAAATAAGGTATAAAATATGTTTATCAGACCGTAATCAAATACCTGAAACCTGAGATTCAGGGGTTTCCGGCCGCACCCTCGACCCCACCAGGGGCCCTGAGGCGGGCCCCTGAATGCTTATCTGACCGTAATTTGCCTTTAACCTATGAGTTTCCAGGGGCGGACAAGGTATCAAAAGATGTTCATCTGACCGCAGGCGCGTAGCCAGGGGGGCAGTGGGGGCGCCCCACCCCCCCCCCCCAAAAAAAGGGAGGAGAGAAAAGGAAAAGAACGTATGAAGAAAAAGGAGCAGACAAAAAGCATTTTTGAAATTTAGACAAGGATTAAGAGTCGAAAACGATACAACGAATCGTCTTCTTTCTCTAATGATTTAATGAAACGTAAAAGCTGCCAAACTTTGCGCGGGAGGGGGAAGGGATGAATTTAGACGAGGATTATGAGTCAAAAACGGTACAACGAATCTAATGATTAAATGAAACGTACAAGCTTCTGAGCTTTGGGCGGGAAGGGCAGAAGGGAAAACTGAATTCAGACGAGGATTAAGGGTCGAGAACGGTACAACGAATCGTCTTTTTTCTCTAATGATTTAATGAAACGTAAGAGCTGCCGAGCTTTGCGCGGGAGGGGGAGGGGATGAATTTAGACGAGGATTATAAGTCAACGGTACAACGAATCTAATGATTAAATGAAACGTAAAAGCTTCCGCGCTTTGCGCGGGCGGGGGATAACTGTATTCAAACGAGGATTATTTTCAAGAACGGTACAACGAATCGTCTTGTTTCTCTAATAATTAAATTAAATGTCAAAGCTTCCGCGCTTCGTGAAGGAGGTGGGGTAACTGAATTTAGACAAGGATTAAGAGTCGAGAACGGTACAACGAATCGTCTTCATTCTCTAATGATTTAATGAAACGTTAATGCTTCCGCGCTTCCTCGCGCGCACGGATTGGAGGGGGAGGGGGAACTGAATTCAGGCGAGGATTAAGAGTCGAGAACGGTACAACGAATCGTCTTCTTTCTCTAATGATTTAATGAAACGTACAAGCTTCCGCGCTTTGCGCGGGAGGGGGGGGGGGGAAGGGGAAAACTGAATTCAGACGAGGATTAAGAGTCGAGAACGGTACAACGAATCGTCTTCTTTCTCTAACGATTTAATGAAACGTACAAGCTTCCGTGCTTCGCGCGGGAGGGGGGGGGGGAAACTGAATTCAGACGAGGATTAAGAGTAAAAAACGGTACAACGAATCGTCTTCTTTCTCTAATGATTTAATGTAACGTAAAAGCTTCCGCGCTTCGCGCGGGAGGGGGAAAACTGTATTCAGACGAGCAGGCGCGTACGCAGGGGGGGGGGGGGGGTTGAAACCCCCCCTTCGCTTTTTTTTTTATGTGTGTATCTTGGAGCAAACCCCCCCCACTTTTGTGATGTTTTTTTGTTTTTTGTTTTTTTTCTAATTTAAAAAAAAAAAAAAAAAAAAAATATGCCAATGGCTGACCTAAAAAAAGTGACCTCCCCCCCCAACGGAACAAAATGTCAAATTTTCAAATTTCGAGATAAAAAAATAAAAAAAGGGTCCTCTCACCCCCCCCCCCCCCCCCCATGCATACCTGCATTTGTTGCAACATATAGGCCATTTTCGTAATGAAAAAAAATTAATGCATACGTTTTTCTGAAGTGCCTCCATACAAATTATTTCATTCACCTGATAAGAATAATAGTATTTCAATAGACAGAATTCGAACTGCATACATTAGTTGTTGCCAGATAGGACAAACATTATGGCTTGACCTACCTAGCAACACTTAATATATGCAGTTTGCATTCTGACAATTGAAATACTACTATTTTTATCAGGTGAATGAAATAATTTGTATTAAGGCACTTCACAAAGACTTATGCATTAAATTTGGTTACATAACGAAAATGGTCTATTACATTATGTTTCTTTAATTAGTCTCTTCTCTGTATGCATATTCATTTCACATCATTTACTGACTCATTTCGTATTCATTTACTTGACCGAATAAACCGGTTTACTAACATATTCAAATTGATGCATACTGTTAAAACAAAGGTTGTTCTTGCCATGCTAAAGCTTGCCCGACATAGCAACAAATAACGTTTGCATACTGGATTCCAAGTATTGTAGTTCATTCATCAATAACAGGTTAATGAAATACCTCGTCACTGTAGCTCCCCGAGAAAGAAACATTGACAAATTTGAATATGTTAATAAACCGGTCTATTACAATTTGTTACGTTAGTCTCTTCTCCCTATACATATTCACTTCACTTCATTTGCTTAATAATTTTGTATTCATTTACATATTCATTTAATTCAATCACTCAACCTAATAGGTCATTTTCGTAATGTACCAAATGTAATGCATACGTCTTTGTGAAGTGCCTCAATACATATTATTTCATTCATCTGAAAAGAAATATAGTATTTCAAAAGACAGAATCCGAACTGCATACATTAGTTGTTGCCAGGTTGGGCAAACATTATGGCTTGACCTACCTAGCAACACTTAATGCAGTTTGCATTCTGACTATTGAAATACTATTATTCTTACCAGGTGAATGATATAATTTTTATTGAGGCACTTCACAAAGACTTGTGTATTAAATGTGGTTACATTACGAAAATGGCCTATTCTCTCTTCCATTTATCTCCCCACTGCATACCAAAGCCTTCCAGCTCACATGGTATTTTCTACTTCTTCGATTCTTATTCATTATTCATGGTGCATTAGGCACCTCAATCTCACTTTTTATTGGTTCTCTTATCATTCTTATCCATTTTCCTTTTGAACATTCAACCTTACTTTTAAATGATGTTGCATACATAGACCGGCCTGCACTGTACTTCATCTGAGATCTGAGTTGGTTCCATTTATTGAGTGCTCTGTCTATGTTAGTAAATTGGAGACTTAGGAGAGTGGATCGATTTGAGTCTGGTAGTGATTTTCGGGTGATTGGTTTGTTAATTTATTTTGGTTATAGATGAATTATAATTACTTTACAGTACAAAGACTCTCTCTCTCTCTCTCTCTCTCTCTCTCTCTCTCTCTTTCTCTCCCTCTCTCCCCCTCTCTCTCTCTCTCTCTCTCTCTCCCTCTCTCGCACTCAGAAACGCATTGCTTGATTGAAACGTTGTCTGCGCCTCATACGAGCCCGTATAAAGCCTACGCAATCTGGGGCCATTAACCGAGGTGAATTCATTACGTCGTATCATGGTCTTTTTCCTCGCCTTTTTTGTATTTACTACTAACGTGCTTTCATTTTCGAAGCGTGAATTCATCACTCAAAGTGATATGCATGAGTGAACGTAGGGTAACAATCGTTGATTGTTAGAGGTACATATTCCTGCGCCGAGAACATCATGCGGAAACAAATCATTTGAGATTGGACAGCCTTATAAACCTGACAACAACAACAATCATGCCACGAAGTTCTATTTTTGACATTGAAGTGTGCTGATGGAGGGTGTGATCCAGTTTCTTGAAATGAAACTCATTTATTTTCGTTCTTTGATTTGAAGGGTAAAGCGTCATTTTGAAAGGTCACCACACCTGTTATAAACTAAAGATATCGGCTGCGGATTTTGGAGTTGTATTTCAGACTGGGCAAACTATAGCGTTGAGTTTGTAACGTGTATACGGAATCTCGTCAATGTTCGTGTCTCAATGTGTTCAGTACCCTTCAGCACTTGTGGCACTTTTCGATACTCTGAAGAACAAATTCATGGTAAGATTGTCTTGATTTTACATTGAATTACCTCTATCATTAATAATATTTTTGTTAAAGCGTGCGCGTGTGAGTGTTTAATGCATGTTTTTGGACGGGGCGGGGTGCGTAATTGATATGATAGTTTTCTGTACCTTTACCTTTTAATACCGCAAATACTGGAAGAATGCTGAGACAGCAGTCAAGCTTCCATGCAGGTCTATCATCTTGGTCTATCTCCATGCACTCATTCTCTTTAATAATCATTCTCATTATATACAAGTCAGGGAGGCAGAGGAACTGGACAATGTATCATGTACAATGTCCCATGAGCAAAGAAATCAAAAGAATCAATAAGAGTATTGGGAGATATAACACTGTTCCTTCCATCAACGATCAAGCCTGGTTTTGAAGGCGTCTATATGGTGGGAGCCTGAACTACTACTTCGGGCTTCTTATAGCTAAGGCCATTAAAAAAACAAAACATGTTTAGCGTCCCCGCCCGCTCCTTTTTTGGATTTTTTTGAATTTTTTTTTTTAAAGAAAAAAAACATGAAAAACACTGCTAAAATGGATCTATTTCTGACTTTAAAAATAATGTTTGCGGCTATCTTGAAAAATAGCCCGACTGTCAGGGAAAATGTACCGAGCGGCCATTTTGAGCGGCCATTTTGAAGAAAAAAAAAAGGGCCTCCTTCTTCCTATTTTTCAATAAAACAGGACGCTAAACATGTATTTTTTTTTATTTGGCCCTAGGTTGACTGCTTGTACTGTACTTCTTCACTGGTAGGCCTCTAACTACAATGTCTCCATTCTCGAAAAATTACCGTGAAAAAAAATCCTGATAATAAAACTACAACAAAATCAGCCGTTTACATCGGTACTTTGGTATGTGGTATTGGCAAGTATGACTACTACTCCACTGCCTACTAGTATCAGGCGCGTACGCAGGATTTTTTTAAGGGGGGGGGGGGTTTTAACATTTATAAATCGGGCCGAAAATTTCGCAACGACTCAGCCAGCCGCTGAATAAGCGTGGGGGGGGGGGGGGGGGGGGTAAGAGGTCATTTTTTTTTTTTTTTTGGTCCCAAAAAAATCGCAACGACTCAGCCGACCGCTGAATAAGCGGGGGATAAGAGGACACATTTTTTTTTTTTTGGGGGGGGGGGGGGGGTCTCGAAATTTGAAAATTTGACATTTTGCTCCGTTGGGGGGGGGTAAGGTCAGCTTTTTTAGGTCAACCATGGGATTTTTTTTTTTTTTTTTTTTTTTTTAAATAAAAAAAAAAAAAAAATCCAAAAGGGGGGGGGGGGTTTACACAAAAAAAATTACCAAAGGGGGGGGGGGTTAACCCCAAACCCCCCCCCCCCTGTGTACGCGCCTGACTAGTATTGTAATCCTTTCTCGACATGTCATAGAGAAGGAAGTCGTAATCCGTTTATTATGAATGGTGCACTATATTGTACCAAGTGGGTCAATATTGACAGACGTATTGAAATACTTTGCTTTGTCCAATAAGTTTGCATTCATTTCTTGAAGTTCAGCCTTGTAAAGCGGTCAAAGTTCACCAAATCCACCGGGCTAGAAAAATGGTTGGAAAAGAAATGAGGGGAAGCGAGGGAGATTTACGAATATTAACATAATTATAGACATTTTCATTGAAACAGTAATAAGCTGCACTCTACTCAAATTGGGGCCTTCAAACTTGCCAAATGCGGACAGGCCGCATGGTCCCCGTACAGACTAGGAGAACAGAGGATGTTGGAAAGCGTACAAAGACGTGCAACAAAGATTATTCCTGGCCTTAGGAATTTATCTTACCAGGAGCGCTTGACCAAACTCAAATTACCAACTCTTGTTCACAGGCGTAGAAGGGGGGGACATGATCGATGTGTACAAGTACTTGAATGGCTTGTACAATGTGCAAGAGATTCCCTTTAAGTTGAGTACAGAAGATAGAACTCGCGAGTTCACTCTGGAAAACTTGAAAAGAAATATTCAAGACTATAAAATTATATATATGAAAAAATAATTTTTTAGCAATAGAGTCGCGGAGCTGTGGAACGGTCTCCCAGAAAGCGTTGTGGCAGCTGGGTCAGTCAACTAATTTAAGAATAGACTGGATAGTCACTGGTCAAAGAATGCTAGCCTTCTGTATGAGCCGGTCTAGGTGTTGTCTGTTGTTTCATGTTATTAGACAACCTCCTCCCTCCACAAATCGCAGTTACCATGGAAGAATCCTGGATCGATGAACGGGCTTAGACCTACAACATCGTGTATTAAAGTAAAGTAAGTAAGTAAATGCATAAAATGAGATTATGCAATGAGACAATACATCTATGTGTGTGTGTATTGGGTTTTTACAGACGTGTATCAATCAGATATATTTACGTCTGGGGACCGACCTTTAAACGTCACCATCCGAAAGACGTCACTCAGTTTCGAACCTGCGCCTTTGGCTGAATCGGTTTGTAACTTCCACTGTTAGCTAGAATACAGACGCACGCCACAACGCCTAGCTATTGTGTGCAGTGAATCGCTTTTTCTAAAATAAAGACACTTCATAATCTTGTGGAGAATGTATGAAATCTTTATTATTCAACCGAATTGGTGTCTACAGTCCGTCAGGGTTTAAAGACGGTATTGTAAAAATACTAATAATCACATAAGTCCCTGTGGTATTCTCTTGACGGATTAATGATACTCCAGCAGAACCACAGGCTCTGGTACCCACTTCCGAATCACTGAATAACTGATGATACCATCATCATCATCGGAGCTTTTACCTGCTAGGCTGCTACAGAATAAATCACATTACTTCGTGGAACGGACAGGCTATTAGAGTAATTACACGTTTATAATAATAATAATTAGGCTTATCGCAACGTGGGTTGTGTATGGAACGAGCTCTGACTCACAGCGCAAAATACGTGATTTCTAATTATTGATGAAATCCACACTTCGCTTGGAAGAATATGGCGTTCTTTGTTTGGGTCTAACGTAATGGTTAAGGAGTTAATCAACTTGATGCATCTAATTACAATTATCAGGTAACGGAGGTAGTTTATTGTGGAAATGACATGTCACACCTTCATGAAAACGTTTACATTATTATACGGATTATGCGGATTATTTCTTATATACATTATCTTCTAAAACCATGCTGAATAATTCGAACATAGAATGAAATGCTAGTTATCATTAGATTTCCTATCAATGAATTGTTTCCAATAAGGTATCGGTGATTTTTGCTTTATAAAAGTAGAAAATAAGAAATGAACTTGTTTTATCCCCTTCAAATTAATGTAAATTCTTTCTAACGTGGTATATGAATGGAATATACACTGTTGATATGTTGTTGTAACAGGGATAACGCTGTGAATAACAAAGTGTATGTTTGAGTTATTTTCGCATGTTTACCCCCACACCAATGCAGTATTGTCAACCATTTATAAAGAAGTGTCTTCATTTTTGAAAAAGCGGTTCACTGCACACAGTAGCTATGATACTTGACCTAGCTATGTACGGAGTTGAAATATGCCATATTATTGTTGTTAAAGAATAGAGATCGCAAAAAGAAAAGGAAAACAGACGGCCCATATACTAGTATTTGTAAAACGTCGATAATAATACCGTAAGAATTGTTAGTCACATTTTTTGTGAGGTAGGTTTTCTACACCTTTTTCTCCATCTGTCCCCCCCCCTCTCTCTCTCTCTCTCTCTCTCTCTCTCTCTCTCTCTCTCTCCCTATCTCCCTCTCTCCCTATCTTTGTGTAGTTTCTTTTTGCATACAGCCATTACTAACATTCCACAAACCGAATGTTTGTGTGGGTATTCTAAGCACGTGCAAATATAACGGCTGATTCACAAACATTTCCTACTAAGATGTTCATGCTCTGTACTTAAAATGGTAGTAATGTAACTCTGACCATCATTTTACTGAGAAAAGATCGTTATGTTTATAACTATTGCAATCACTTAACTATCAGATGAACAAAATATATTCATAAGTGGTGGTGAGTATATGTTTTTCTCAACTGTATGTCTTTGTAGGTTATAGATCACAGAGGCCTACATTGAGTGAGAGAGAGAGAGGTAGAGAGAGAGAGAGAGAGAGAGAAAAAAAAAAGCATGGATGTGTGTGAGGGAGTGGGCTTATTTAGTATTTAAACTTTATTTAAAGTGGGTATACTTTGATAAAATTGCGTATAAATAAAGTTTGAAGTCTTCAATTCTCAAGAGTATTAATTTGTTTTAAAACAAATCGTATATATCAACACAAGTTACATAACACAATTTAGTTCATATAGCTTTGTAAAGCTGATCCTAAATTGGGCATTGGAGTTGACAATAAACTGGTCTTTTAACATATAAGTTAACGGATGTTTCTTTCCTGAGGACCTAGTGACGAGTTATTCCATAAACCTGTTATCAATGAATGATCTACAATACTAGGAATTCAGTCTGCTTACATCACTCGTTGCTAAGTCGGGCTAGCCTTGGGCAAGCCTTAAGATTGCCAAGAAACCTTTAAAAAAATACGCATACCATTTAAAAAAGTTAGTAAACTGGTCTATTGGATTGAGAAATACTGGCTCAAAGTAATTCTAAATTGTTTATTATGCAGTAGATTGGTTGTTTCAATAGATCGGTTTACTCACATACATTTTATTCAAATTCATGGATGTTTATTTCCACCTACAAATTCAGAAAAAAAAAAAAGTTTTGAAGAAATCAGAAGACATAATGTCCGCTACACACGACTTGTTCCGACTGCGTTGTTACCTCCGCCAATCGAGCGTGTGAATTGTACTAGTTATTTTTTCCCCATTCCCTTTGTGTTACTTTGTGTACGATATTACGCTCACAGGGTGCGTCAAAGACCGTGCCACTCGCTGACGCATGCCTACGTCATGGGCCTACGTCAGAAAATGATACCATACATCAGCGACTGGAACGGATTATGACGAACCATGTGAAAGTGATATCATATAAAACGTGAATCCCAAATGAACATTGGTAACATTGCGTTGAATAACTGGCACATGCGCTGATTTTCGTTGTAGACTCGATTAACGTAGGAAATAACGCAGGCATATTGGGGCAATAAAAACAAAGTGTGTGTGTAATTGTGCAGGTCAGGCGCCGGTAACGGTGCCTCCACGCGTATTTGTGCGTGGGCATGGTGGGGGGGGGGGGGGGCGCAAGCTGAGGGCAATGAAATGTACCGAGCCGTAGAACATGCTTCTCAGTTTTGGGACAGAGGATTCGACTATTATTATTATTATTATTTATTCGACCATAAAAACACATTCAGCATGTACAGTGTATATAGGTGTATACAGAGTGAAATAGGAAAAATACAAGGTAAGATAAAGAAGGAATAGCATGTGGGTCAGGGTGCACAAAAGCGAAATTCTTCCCTGTTGCCCGGGGGCTGGGTAGAGACCCCCTTTTACTCTCTCCCCTTGTGCCGCCACTGAAACAAAAGGCGTGTAGTTGTCATAACTGCCCTCTTGAAATGATAATGATCACCTGAAGAACTTCATTGATATAATCATCCGTACACAGTTTCCAGTACATACAGAACTTGGTATACTTAAACTTATCGTCCAACCCACATATAGATACCAATAGCACAACTGTTGGGAAATCAACCTTTTTTATTTGTTACATTATTCAATTGACGTGATTTATGGTTTACCCGCGCAAAATACAACATCATGAATCATTTTCTCCTATAGCATGTTGGGAAATTAATCCTTTTCTATTTGTTATATTTTTCAATTGACGTGATTAATGGATTTACCCGCGCAAAATACAACATCATGAATCATTTTATTACACTGAGAAGTCCTTTCTGAGAAGCCATTATAGGTCAAGGAAGACATTCGAAAAAGATGATTTATATAGCTTTTCCACACTCTAATTTTTTTATTTTCAGTTTTGTGCACAGTCGTATTTTATATGTTAGCCTTAATTAAACATGATAAATATACTTTTTTTAATCTTTAATAATTAAATTGGTTATTTCAAGTTTGAAATTGTAACTTTAAAGCGGATTGAAAATGATTTAGAAACGTCAAATGCATCATAAAACCCACATCTGAATACTTCACTTTTCTTAAAGAAGCCATAATTATCATGAAACGTCTGTGTCCTGCTTTGTTCTCTTCCGAGGAAAAGGTCTTTCCCACTCTGATAATCTATCAATCGATATCGATGGATACCCTCCTTGAGGCATTCCAAACTCACTCGTTGTTTTGAAGGATTTTGATAAGAATTAATGTGTCATTTATTAAACGACGTTACCCTGAGTTTTTTATGGCTCCCAATAGCGAGACCAGTCTTAATCAATATTCGAGAGAAACAAAGATGCACGTGTATGAACTAACCGTATTCTGTGTTTCATTTATGCACTTTAATAGTGTGCCGAAAAATGTAGATTCTGTGCGTTAGTGATTACAACTTTGGAATACTATGGCGTAAGATTCAGATGCCATGAAGAAAGAGAGAGAGGGGAGGAAAAGAGAGATAGAGAGAGAGAGGATGGGATAGAAAGAGAGTGAGAGGAGGAGGAGGAGGAGGAGGATGGATAGAACAAATTATCTGTCTTTGAATCGTAGCGGGGTCAAATCGTTGAGGGGACCCTGGGCGAGGGCGGAGGGGGGGGGGGGGGGAGAAGGGGAATACACCATATTAACATAAGTTTATGCATGTGTGATGTGATATGCAACACCATGCATATACTTTGTTTTAAAATCAAGCTAACGTTTAATGAGCATAACGTCTGCTTAACTTTTGACATTAAACAAATGGGTAAAAAGATATGAAATCAAAGAAAAGAAACGTAATCCAAAAAATAGGGCAAAGTGGAGAAGGAAGGGAAAACAAAAAGTTGGAGCAAAGGGGATAAAATCAGAGATCAATCAGGGGCCGTGAAGAAGGTATCAATGAGTGAGTAAGCATGATGTACATGCACTGCATGAGGATGGCGTAATGGTTGCATCACGCTGAGTGTATATGACATTGATCTAGTTCACGTGCTGAAGGGAAAGACGTGAACGTGTAGTGAGGAATACAGAATGCAATGACTACTGACTTGGGAAAAACTTAAGGAAAATAGAGCATCATCCTGGAGACTATATCGTTCGAGCTTCACATAAGAAATTAATCACGTGCAGATTAAACCTGATTCCGATTTACGTTGCAGATAATGTCCTAATTTAGTAAATTCACCAAGGAATTTTTATGTATGATTTTCAACAAATGACTGATAACTGACTTAGTTATAAATTGTTGTACACGTGGATGACATATTGAAACTTTTGGATAACGTGTTGTCGATATGTCGAGAACCTTTACGAACTTAGTGAATACAAGTAACCACTTTTCAACTAGAATACAAATACAATTGGAATTATAAAAAAAGCGGTTTATTGGTCATTTAGGAATTCGGAATTAAAAACAAATATGCGTAGGGCATTGTAACAGTGTTTTTTAGCGTCTTCGATTCGACCCGAATAAGACGGTGATTGTAAGAATTTTCTATCAAGTTAAAGAAGTTTGTTTTTATGGGTCAATATAATCAAAGTTGGAATGGTTTCAGAAATAAAAAGTGAAAAACAATTTTTCCAATCATGTTTCCCGTTCTTTTGGTCACAGGTGTAATCATGTGCAGACGTCATGCCGGGAAATAGAAGTAAATGTGTTTCCTTTAAGACCAATGAAGGCAGTTTTGATTATGAAAAGATGTCGTCATCTGCAACAGACCTATCAGAAGCGAGTTTGAAGACTTCCAGCCCATCACATTCAAGATCCGGGTTACTTGAAGATATGAATTCGAGCGAACGAAGCCTGGACAGTAACGATCGCGATTTTGAAACGCCTGACAATGCAAAGACATTAAGTGAATACTTGCTAAGAAAAGATGAAATCAAAGGTTGCTTTGAGGAGGAGGATGATAACGGCTCTGATGACGATGACGAGCCTTTTGATGATGACAGTTGTGGCAAATATAAAATAACAAAGTCGGATATAATCACTTTTCTCTGCCTTGTTGTGTCAACTTTCATAAGCTGGCTGGCATTTTCGATAATGGCACCCTTCTTCCCAAACGAAGTGAGTCATAGGTCAAAGCATCGATTGTTTTAAGTGCTCTTAAATTAAACCAACATTTTTTCAAGATTAAAATAGTGGGTTTCATGGAATGATACAAAACAAAACATTAGGCCAAAGGAATAAAGCGAGTACAAATAATGGTCCAAGATTATAGGGCGTACATCGTCACTTTGGTCATGTTCATTCAATACAACGATCTCTTTGCCATGTTTGCCCACGTTTTTGAAATAATAAAAAAAAAGGGAAATAATTAACAAAATCGTACATTTCAGTTTTAAAAGGTAGTCTACTTTGGGCTTCAAAGTTGAATGGGAAAATAAGTTTTACCTCTTTTTAGTTGAAAAGGTTACTGTATCCAATGTTTAGTTTCAACTGAGTCTTTTATTAAAGATGATACTCTCTTTTGTCAGAACATTCATAAGACAAATCGGCAACTTCTATTTTCCCACTTACATGGTTTGATATAACTCCATGAAACCTTTTCGCAAATCGAAATGACAAATACCAGGTAAAGAATGATGACCATTTCCCCTTCTATCTAAACAAGTTATTTAATCTTGTCTCTTTCTTCTTCAGGCTCATCGTCGAGGACTTATGGATATTGAAGTCGGGATCATCTTCAGCTTACAAGCTCTTACATCTACCATCGTATCTCCAATAGTTGGCAAATTTGTGAGTTTGAAAGAGAAATTTGGAGAGAGAGAGAGAAAAAAAAAAGGTAGAAAATGAGGTGGTTGGCTTGGAGAAGGAAAAGGAGGGTGGAGGGGGGGGGGGGCAGATGGATAATAGCATCTTCCGTTTTGACCCAAATAATTCAATATTATTTCTTTACCGAATGAAAGATCCAGTTCAGATTCCACTTTTACCCTTTGATTTATTCTGGGGGTCAAGACTTTGAATATTAGGGTCTGTGTGACCAGAACGCTGGCTTGTTAACTTTTACCGCGTTCAGTTTAAATATGACTTATATTAAGCCCTGCTTTCCTGCAGCTCCGAAGCAAAACTATGCCCTTATTCTATTTTGAACACCTTATTCTTCATGTCCTGAAAACATAGATACCCCTTATTGGTGCGAAGGTGACGCTGGTGACAGGTCTATTCTTAGAAGCCACAGGGAATATACTATTTGGGTAAGTGATGACCATCTTATCTACCACAGTTTCATCCCCTTTGTTCCTAACCTGCCATGATGCCAGTAAACCTATAACAACTATTGAGCAACTACTTTCGGAACATGATTTATATTGTACAAACAATAATAACCGGAATGCCGCGGCACCCTGCCTCAAGACATCCCTAGGAGTGCCGCGAGAGAAATTAAGTTGTATCAAAAATGATTGTGTAATAAGGTAAATTTCGAGAAAATTAGAAAAAACGCCATGTATTTTCATGAGGAAATAACTTTTTAAGGACAAAAAATGTCGTTCATCCTCGCTCGCTTTGCTCACTCACAACATTTACTAAAAAGGGGGCGATTTCAGGCAGCGCAGCGCCTGATTACTTCCATATTTGGGCATCGAAGCGTCCGAGTTTTTCTTTCATTTGACAGCAAGATGCCCGACTATATCGTCAGCAAGGAGCCCGGATATATCTTGTATTCTTCTTATCAAAGTTACATTTCACCACGCTTCTTCGCTTCACTTGATCGCAATCAACATTCAAGTGCCTCGATACAATTTATTTCATCCACCTGTTACAAACAATAATTGTATCTCAATAGTCAGAATACGAATTGCATATAGAATTTGTAAATCGCAAGTTAGGTCAAACATTATGGCTTTCTCTACCTAACAACACATAATACATACATGCAGTTTGACTTTTGACTTTTGACTTTTGAAATACAATTATTCTTCAAAGGTGAATGAAATGATTTGTATTGAGGCACTTCACAATGACATATGTAATGAATTTGGTTCCATTACGAAGATGGCCTATTTTCCTTTCCAGGTATTGTGTCAAGCTTCACTCTAAGACGGCATTCATCGCATTTGCTTACATCACTCGTATTCTGGTTGGTCTAGGTGTGGGGACATCAGTCACGGCTACTATGACAATCAATGCAAAGACATTCCCAAACCACATCGCTCGGACTATGGTGAGTGTACAGCATTCCCCCTTTATCTATCTATCTATCAGGCTATAGTTCATCCAGACGTTGGACAAAGCCCTCCTCATGAAATTTCCATTCTCTTCTGTCTCTAGCTGTCCTAGTCCAAACGGCCGTTCCCATGTATGATGTTAGGTCATCTCTCCATCTTCTCTTCTGCCTTCCTCTTCTTCTCTTTCCCACCCTTGGTTGCCATTCTGTTAAACGATTTGTCCATCTATTGTCCTGAAGTCTTGCTACATGCCCAGCCCATCTCCACTTTGATTCTCTGACTTTCTCCATGATATCTTTAACCCTTGTTTTCTGGCGTATGACTTTGTGGTTGATTTTGTCTCGCAGAGATAAATGTGACATCTTTCTCTCCATAGCTCGTTGAGTAGTCACAAGCTTCTGTTCTAGATCCTTTGTCAATGACCATGTTTCTGATCCATATGTCATAGTTGTTAGAATGCATTGGTTGAACATTCTTCTTCTTAGTGACATGGGTATGTTTTTATCGGTCAACATGTCTTTGTATCTTCCAAAGTTCATACATCCTGCTTTTAGTCTCATCATAACTTCTTCTTTTGTGGTGTCCTCCATTTTCAAAGTTTGTCCCAGATACTTGTAACTGCTTACTCTCTCTAACGTTCGACCTTCTATCTCGATGTTTTCATCTGTGTCATAGTTAGTCATATATTTAGTTTTCTCTTTGTGCATAGTTAGGCCAATACGTTTGCTCTCCTTCTAACCCCTTTCTAACCCCTTCCCCTCCCCCTCCCCCCTCCTCATTGCCCCGCCTTCTTCTTGCACCCTCTTGTTCCTTCCCAGCCCCTCTCCCCCATTCGCTCTTACCCCGTCTCTCTCCCGTTTTCGTCCCTGTCCCTCTTTATATTGTTGGTAAACTCATTATGGAATCGGGGGAAGGCCTGGAGGGGTTCAGGAACTACCTTTATGATAGAAAACATCATTTAAGCATAGGAGTTGGAATATACACGGATAATTATTATACACTTCCCTTTTTAATTGTCCTGCCAATATCTTTCTACCCCTTTTATTCTCCTTTTACTACTATTACCCAAGTAGTAGTAGTTTTCCTACTACTACTACTACTACTACTACTACTACTACTACTACTACTACTACTACTACTACTTCTACTTCTACTACTACTACTACTTCTACTTCTACTACTATTACTATTACTACTTCTTCTTCTTCTTCTTCCCCCTTTTATTTATTTCTTTCCTTTACTCGGGAGGTTAATCTGTTCACCTTGTACGTTTCTTAAATTTGATACTACCTTACCATTTCGTCTCTTACTGAATAATCAGACCTTTTAATACAACTCCCCACAGAAGCCCGACCTTGTACAAACTTTTCTTGTTATTAAGGCTCCTCACATTGTTTTTAAAGGAAAATAATACATGGTCTCATATCTACAAATTACTTGAAACACCTTGCTATTTACCGTATATTATACTTCATGTACGTTATCTTACGTAGAACGTGGAGACAATTTAGCTGGCTTTCATTGCCATTTCTCCAGACTGTACAACAATAGTCAAAGATTGGTTGAATTAACAATTTATACAAAAGGAGAGCAGTACTTCTCGGCACATGAAATCGAATGCGCTTTAAAGTGTAAAATGTTTTTAAAACCTTTTTCCTAACAATTTGGAGAGTCATGTTAGACAGTTATTTATTATCACGCCAAGATATTTACAATGTGTTACTCTCTGTAATTTTGAATTTTGATTTTTACATTTTCAAAAATCCGGAGTTTTGCTTTAGAGCCTAGTAACATGAATTGACATTTATAAAGATTGATCAACAATTCATTATTTGAAATCCATCTAGAAATTTACTTTAAATCTCTGCTTATAGTTTTTTTTTAAAATCTGTTGGCTCTTTTGATGCAAAATGAATACACTTATCATCTGCATATAAGGAAAGAGAACATTTTTCGAAATCGTTCAGTGTAAGGATAACAAGAAGGGGGCCCGAAATACTCCCCTGGGGCACCCCGCTTTCCACCATACGAAAACTTGACATGTAACCATTAACAACCGTTGATTGCTACCTACCACAGATATAGTCACGGAATCAGTTTATTGCACCTTCGTCAAACCAAAAGTAGGATGATTTCTTCAATAACATGTTAGACGAAATCAAACCAAATGCAAGTAAAAGGGGGATGTTTAACAATGTCACAATTTAGATCCCCAAGATAATGAAATCTTTAGACAATGATTCTATAGGCTGAAGTACGCTATCAAGCAAGTAAATACTGCACTTAATGAGTTTGGTGGTCTATACCAGGCAATACACAATAAGAAAGGGTTTCTGTTTTTTTAATGCATATCCCAACACACATTAATTTTAAGCCGTCAAGAGTCAAATCATGCTTTATCTTAAACAAAATATTTTCTTTAATATATATCAAAATTCCACCTCCATTTAGGTTTCTATCTGTTCTAATAGCTCTAAATATTTCAACATCAATCTCACTATCAGACACAGAAAAGTTTAACCTTGTTTCACATAAACACAAGCTTTTGATATTTTGCTTGCACAACATATTGCGCACTTCGTCAATATTTTTCAACAATGAACATTGTTAAGGTGAGATGATGCCAGAAAACGAATTGATCTTCGTGAAAATATCGTCATAATACTGTGATAATTATACATAGCAGATTCACTTTGTTGTGGTAAACCAAACTCAATATCAATTTCAAAATCAATACATGCATTTGTTGGCAGTTCATCGAATAGACATGGGACACATGCCCAGTTCGTATCAGAGATAAAAGTTTCATGAGTCGCCCTTGAACATACAAAGTGGGCCCATCGTTTGCAAGATGCGCACAATAGAGCATTTTGATTGGTTTTAACTTCTTTCGAACAAGACAAACCTGGATATTTCAGTAGGCTGCACGTGAATGTAAAACATATACAGAATTTCCTGCAGATATTACAGTAAGATAAGCAATGACTTAAAAACCTACGTAGAAAAGAAAAGAAACTATGATTTTGCACTTTCAAGATCTTGGATGCTCCTCACCGTGCGCTTAGCATGTCGGCAGTCAACACACAGATTTTTTCATCCTGACTCTCTTTAGCGAGTCATGTCTTACCAGTTAATATTCATCCATCTCATTTTTCTCTTAATACGTTATTTCTTATTGCTTTATACTCTAGTTCCAATCCAGTCATCCCGTTTCCAGTCCATTCGTATTTTTTTCCCTCTTTTAAAAGCAAGTTTGTAAATCTTTCCATCCTTTCTCATGCAGGGTTTGCTTGAGACAACAGCTGGTCTTGGTCTCTTACTGGGCCCTGTCTTTGGTGGCCTCCTGTACCAGGTAAATACATCCTTTCTCTTCATCTGTATTCATTCTCCATAGAAACTAAATAAAGGAATGGTCCATGGACTTGATTGATTGATTCTAATTTATTCCATTTCATATATCAATTGTTTGCACAATAAAGAACATAGTTGACAAAGTAAGTTCAAAATTATGAAATGAAACAGGAACCTACTGGAGCTTGTTTTTAGGTTCCTAAGAAAAAATATAATATGAACATTATATAAGTTCATGGTCCATCTTTGCACCTGAAATTATTCATTAATATATAGTACTTTCGAGATAACGAAAGTAGATACCGGCCCATAAATCCTTGCAATTGCCGATTGTATGATGTCATACGATAACAACTTGCAATAATTATTCAAGACCATCTCCTCGAGGCTCTCTATTTTAATAATTATATCCGTCCTCCTCTTCGCCCTTTGCATATACAACCAGCCCCTGGCGGGTCATAATTCACGCACCAATTGTATACTTGAAGGTCATTTATACAGTATCCCCCTTTCTAAGATCAATTAGATGAGTGAATTGTATCCTGTTTTGATATGTCCATATTATGATGGATTGCGTTTATTCCATATATTGCGTTATGCATGACGTTATCTCATGCCGCCGGAGGCGCCAATCCATTTTTGGATGGAGGTGCATGGCCGCGGCGAACAAAGTGAACGGAAAGATATACTGCATAATTATGATAATCCTGTAATCATGTGAGGAGGAGGCATGACTGTGTTCTCAAGCCCCATCTTCACTCGAACGTTGCACTTGTGGGCTGCTGCATGGTTTTAATCGTGATTAATGTTTACTTTATTATTTTCTTCTGACCTTATTTAGCTTGGAGGATCAAGTTACTTGCTACCCTTTGTTGTGATTGGTGGTTTGGACATGGGTTCTATGCTCTTTTCTCTTTACTTCCTACCATCACCAAGTAAGTCATTTTTTCAGCACAACATAATCATGTTACTTTTAATATGACCCTCCGTTTGAAAACTAGTTTTCCTTTATAGCGCAACAAAATGATATTAGAATTAAAACAAGGGAAAGAAGGAAATTAGATGTTTACTTTATCCAGTCAGGATATCCTTTAAAGGTGTATTGATTATGTGGACATTCCACAAACAAATTGCCTACAAATTACAAAAACTAAACGCATTATCCGAGTCTGGCTGATGCCTACTTAATAAGGGAGAACCATCCCGTTATCCTTTAAGACCTAATTTCACACGAACCATTATTATGTTCGTTTGGTCGAGTTTATCAGAGTAAAAATGCATCTGGGAAATGTAAGAAACTTTAATATTGTTTCCTATAAATTCGTCCACACATGTAATCCCCTTTTTAAAAATTCTAGATCCACCCCGAGTCACACCTTGAAATATGATACTTATTTTTGATTGATTTGATTTTTCGGATTTGTAACCCCCCTCCCCTTCCCTGAAAATCCAGGATCCACTAAGGTAATTTGAACATGGAGGGAGGTAAAACAATCTATTTCAATCGGCGTTAGTGTTTTATTATGAAAGACCCCATCAAACATAATAGGTGTATTAAAATTGCAATTGAATCTGCAAAACATACATCTCACTCTAACTCAATACGAACAACATGTGTTTTACAACTTGTATAACGTCTAGAC
This sequence comes from Strongylocentrotus purpuratus, assembly GCF_000002235.5. Classification (NCBI taxonomy): domain Eukaryota; kingdom Metazoa; phylum Echinodermata; class Echinoidea; order Camarodonta; family Strongylocentrotidae; genus Strongylocentrotus; species Strongylocentrotus purpuratus. Next base: position 22,054,246 of record NW_022145613.1, on the reverse strand, counting down.
TGGTCACATTTAGGTTACCAAATTCTTGTCAATTTTATCAGCAAATAATGCATTAAATCATGACATGGCCATATTCATTTGATGTTGTAAGTTTCTTGAGATACCAATGCAAATGAAAACACAAATGGTTAGCTTAACAATTTTAGATCGAATTGACAGGAAGAATTACCATGTACACTATTTTGGCCACGGTACATATACCATGGTACTAACATGGTAGTAACCTAGTACCGTTACAATATTATGGTGAACTAAATATATAGAGGCATGTTAGTACTGTCTTTATCATGATGGTAACGTGGAAGTATTGTTCCATTTTTTTGTAAGGGACACTCGACCCAGGTAAAGACGTGTTTATTGAGGACGCCACGAACATCACGTCTGACAGAAATAGACATACACGAACCTTCTATTATTATTATCATTATAAAATTGTCATTATCGGCAACGGCCTTGTCAATGTTGGTATAACATATTTGCTACTTTCCCTGCTTTGATATTCGTTTCAGAATGTAAAGCTGTAGAGTCTGGTTCGGTTTCCGAACTTCTCCGAATCCCTTGGGTGTGGCCGATCGCGATGGCGGCTTTCCTTGGCAGTGCATGTCTAAGTTTCCTAGAACCCACTTTCTCCGTTCATGCAACCAACTTTACCGACAACGCCTTCTACATTGGTCTCCTCTTCATGCTCATCAGTGGTTCCTATGCCGGTAGCTCTCCATTATGGGGCTGGATAGGGGACACATTCGTAAGTAACTCCAGCAATTCCACACTTGAAAATTCTGTAGAAAATTTCAAGTAAATTTTATGTGCATATCATGTTTACACCAACAAGATCATAGCAAAATCCCCTCATCATTTTCCCTATTTTAAACAGATTTTCATTTCTCTCTGTGTCTCCCCATCTTTTTTGCTCTACCCTCCCCAATTTGTCTCCTTGTACTTTCTTCTCTCTGTTTCTCCATCATTTTTCATTTTCTTAATCTATCAATATTCCTCCCCCTCCTTTTGTCTTCTCTTTCTCTATCTATTTATCTTCTTTTCCTCTCACCCTCTCTCACCCTCTCTCACCCTCTCCCACCCTCTCTCACCCTCTCCCTCCCTCCCCTCTCCTTTTCTCTTTCTTTCCAGGCTATGACGCGAGTCTGTTTGATAATAGGCCTTATCTTGGATAGCATTGGATTTCTTCTGATTGGACCTTCACCAGTATTGCATCTTCCAAGGTAACCATGACAACCATTTTATCTTGTATTCTCTTGTATTTTCTTAAGAGCAGCCTGTATACTCTACCATAGCTCATTCACACCAACGAGACCGACGCAAGACCGACTCTAGACTGACTCTAGACTAACTCCAGACCAACAACATCCAGACAACGGACTGAACTTAAAAATACATTTCCCCGAACGGTGTGGAGCAAGTCTGGTGTGGTTATACCTCAGTCACACCGCCAGACCCCCCCCCCCCCCGAACAGACCCCTCCGAACAGACCCCTCCGAACAGACCCCTCCGAACAGATAAACAGTCTAGTTCTTTTAATTCTTTTTTTTTTATTTCGTTTATTGTCGGTCGGGGTCAGTGTCTTCCGTGTGTCTGATGTACTATTAGAACATGGTTATATGTGAATAAAATATCAATGAAAAAATTCTTCAAACAATTTGGGGAACACTGTTAGACGTCAAGGGTACCATAAACTTCATGTCATTATATTAAGCAGATGTCAGATCTTGCCTAAATTTCTAAATTCATAATTTTTTTCGCAGTCGTTTGTGGATCATTTGCATCGGGTTGATTCTATTTGGTGTCGGTGATGGCGCTGTTATAGTTTCTGCAATCGGCGACATGTTTAAAATAGCAGTGTAAGTTTGTGTTTGTACGTTTTTACTATTTATATAGCATTTTCGACTCTATTATATAAAATTACACCACGTCCTTCATTGTAACCACCAAATCAACGATATTTTATAAATGAATTTAAAAAATATAAAAAGTAACACAAAGAAAGATTAATACAGAACTACAGCCCATTCATTTATACTTTTATTATCTTAGTAACTTTTCATAAGATAATAAGTACACAGTGGTTATTTTGGCAAACGAGGATGCAGACAAATGTACATCAAGAAAAAAAATGTCATCACGTCAAAAACTGATGTCCTTATCATATTCTGAAACTCTGGTTAGACAGGAATGACAATGATTATAATCTATTTCAAACACAATTTTCAGAAAATACAAATTACCGGAGGACATCCGAACATACGGCGTAGTATCAGGTGTATTCAACGGTGCCTATTCATTAGGGTAAGTCTACACAATACTACTTCCATGACTTATTTTCTAAGATCTATTCAGAATAGTTTAACTTGTATTGAACATAGAGCTCCGATTTCCCCTGTCCAAGGTACAGACATGAAAGGTAATGGTAATCAATTACAAGCTAAATTAAACAGATATTTCTTAACATTGTTTTTTAACAATTTATAATATGTCTATTTTTACTGTATGTTCGTCCGTATGTCTGTCTGCTTGTCTCATCGCAAGCAATTTTGCATAAATATCACAACACTGCATTTTAATTCCAGTCATATTAAGGCTATTTGATAAGATATGATTGTTGGCATCATAATGTAAGGATTTATTTTCTGTATAATATAAAAAAGGTAGCTATAAAAGCCGTATTACCCACCATTCAGAATTGTCTAAATTTGTTCATGATATATCTTCTAATGTTTGGATTTCATTTTCGTTTTCCTCTTCATTCAATTTATGACCATTGACATCGTACCAATCATCGTCATCATCATCATCATCGTCGTCGTCGTCGTCGTCGTCATCACAATCACGATCTTCTTTATTTTAATGATCGTCATCTTCAACACCACTAATCTGATAATAAACCATAATGATCGCAATCGCAACCTCCATAACCACCACCACTGCCACCACTACGCAAACAACTTAAAACATCAATCGCCGTTGACGTCACCATCGTCGTCATTATCATCGCCATCATCGTCGTCTTCATCACCAACACCACCACTACAGGACGGTTTTCGGGCCTTGGGTAGCGGGTGGGTTACTCTATCAGGAATATGGTTTTAATAACACATCACAGATCATGTCACTACTGCTTCTATCCATGGCGTTCATCATCTGTGTATCATCGGTAGTTGAACACCACTGGAGAAAGAGGTTTGCTCATTTTATTGCTAAATTCTAATAATATCAAACCTAAAGATAAGAGAAAGTATCTTAACCAACAAAAAAGAGAAGTAATTTACAATGTGTATCCCCTCTACGTTGTCGCACAGAGGGTTATATGGCTTTGTTTCATGTTGTCATACACCCTCGTGACAGCCTATTTGTTCAATAATTTTGACCTGAAACACGTCAATTTGACTAGAATTCACGTCACTTTTAATACCGTATAGGTTCTATTCAATATTATTGTAATAGATCCTCATAAGTGTCCGTCGTAACTAGTTTTCTATTTAGATTTGAATGTATTCATATTTGAACGGATATTTTTTAAAGTATAAAGAGTTGTGTTTAAATTTATTTTTTACGATTCATTTGAGCCTTGCCAACATGACTATAAACACAGCGAATATGACAGAATATGAATATCACTGTCTAAACGGTGTGATACAAAGTAAACAAGATTCAAATCCAGATAGTTCGCTATCAATGAAATAGGTCAGTGTGTTGCAGAGGGCAATGTAACATACCTCGGTACGTCAATCCCAGCTTGACGTATATGATATTCAGATTTAAAAAAGGATCCACAAAATGTACATACTTCAATAATGCCTTTCTTTTGTTAGCACTGAATAATCAAAATAATTGAAACTTGCAAATAGATTAATGGTATATTTACGCTAAGTAAAACAGAACACATTATCCAATTCTTTTATATGTATAAGACGTAAAGAGAAAGCGTATTTAATTTGTGGAATTACAAATGAATGTTAACCCAAAATGGAACGGACAGTTTATTTTAAGTCAAATATTATGAAGTAAAATCATTCATTTATCAATCATTAACTTAGTAACATCATTGTTTTCTTTTTCTTTCATGTCCATAATCCACCTAGACAAAATCGACTGGGTAAACGAGTAAAGGATCTGTATAACGTCCAGACTGACAACGCAATCCCTGAGACGGTGCCGCTATTCCAGCAACCGAAGGGTAAAAAACCATCTCAAGAAAGCTGACATCTGATGATCCAAACAGATTGATGAAGTCAAACCCACCGATCATCATTCACTCCTTGCGCTGGTGCTAGCTACAACAAAATGCGAACAAGCTTTGAGATTTTTGTAAGTGTATTGCAGTTACTTTGTGCATTTTCCACTAGCGCTCCTGCTTAAAATCAGGCTGCCCATGCATTGCGTGCTCTAGTGGCCTTGATTTGATTTTCAAGTCGAAATCATTAATTATTTCATCAGATTATTATCAAATTAGGAGATGACTACTGAAGACAACGACAAATTGTGTGAATTTCAATTGATGATCCATGTACTAGTACGAGGGTGGCGAGTTCAACCATCGAGAAACACTGTATCGTACGAGGTTTAAAGTTAAAACCTGATTGGTCAAAAGTTAGTATCAGCGGTGGTTTGTAACCTGCGGTAGACTACTGGCAACAGAATCGAAACGCTTTGAATTTCACAAACTATGGAACTGAATATATCCAGAGGATTTTTTGTTCTTCTTTCTCCTGCTTAAAACAGCGGAGTGTTCTTGAGAGAAAGGAGTTATATTTCTTTCTTTCATAACATGTCAAATGAAGTATTATACCAATAAACATTCAAACAATAGTATGTTAAGCCTACCTGCCTACTAAACCCCTCAAACTCAAGTATAATGTATTATATCTTTCTTGTCATGGCATAATCTTCGATATATTAAGTATGAATATAAAGTAGATTTATTCCTTGTTAAGATGATACCCTATTTGTTATGATCTTCGAGTGATGGAATGTGCAGAAGATTCAATATAATGGGCAAAGACAGAAGTGAAAAATGTCGAATTGCACTGCTCTTGTTCGACTGTGCATTCAAATTGCGCCATTACCCAGGCCTTTTCAAAAGTCGTTAACGTAAGCATGATGATAGTGGCGGATCCGGGGGGCGGGCCCCCACCCCTGGGGAAAAAACGTTAATATTTCCTCTCTCTTTTGGAGATGGGCTCCCTCCCCTGGCGTTCAAGGAAGGGGGTGGGATTTTTCAAATTTTCGAGGGCCCCCTCAAAAAAATAGTGCTCATTACCCCCCCCCCCCCCCACTGAGCGAATTATCGGCCGGCTATTTCGCCGCTAAATATTTTCTCACGAATTGGGCCCCCCTCCCCTGCCGCCGGCTGGATCCACCCCTGCATAATGCTGCACGAGGTTGATGACCAGACAAGAGCGAATATGCCTGACGTGTCGCCATAGTGCATGAATTCTAATTTCAGATTTTTAGAGTTTGGCATTCATGGATGACCAGTTATAGGAACAATAGCCCCAATGTCATTTACAAAAATCACTTTCAGAAGTTACGATAATCTCTGTCAAATCCGGACAGGCCTGATTATTTCCAGTTGCATTATGTTGGCTGAAACAGTGTATTCTAAAGGTAAAGTGCACTCTTTTATTTGAGTATTTATATTATTTAAAAACAAATGTATACTGCGATTTAGAATCATGAGAGAAACGATGATACATAAATAACTTAAATATGAAAATTAGACCATCGTCTTGAATTTTTTTTCAGTTTCATTTACGGATCTATCCTGCTCCTCGTTGATAGTCCACAGCAAATGTCGTTGTGATAGCATTCTTTGGTCTACATGCTTACAATGTTTTCTCAAATTCAATTCGAATTGTTGATTTTGGGCGGTTAGTCATTTTTTGGAAAACATCTCGAAGTGAGCTACTGACTAAAAAAAAGAGGGGGGGGGAACATGAGACTGTCAGTGGCAGGTTTAGGGGGGGGGGTGGATGCTCCAAATGGGTACGTCCCACCACTTTTTTGTTTGTTTTATTTTTGTTGTCATTACGTTATTCTACTCTTGGCACTAAGCCACTCCAAGGACGTTAATATATGCAACAAATATTATTTATTTTAATGTCCTTGGTAATTGTTTTGTGCTTCTTTCAATTTGCAAATTTGATTTCCGGAAACCAAAGTGTTTTTGGGGGTGTACTTTATACGCTAAAAAACTATAATTATGTTCTGTCGCAAATTGCTATAGCTTTATTCATGTTATCATCGTGTTTGTCACAAAATAAAAATACACGATATTTGAAAAATTGTGTGATGTTGGTTTTGATAATTGGCGTAAGTAAACTTGCTAGAGAAAGAGAGAGGAAGAGAGAGAGAGAGATGAAGAGGAAGAGAGAGGAAGAGAGAAAGGAAGAGAGAGAGAGAGAGAGAGAGAGAGAGGAAGAGAGAGAGAGAGAGAGAGAGAGAGGAAGAGCGAGAGAGAGGGAGAGGGAGAGAGAGAGAGAGAGAGAGAGAGAGAGAGAGAGAGAGAGCGAAAGAGACAAAAATAGACTTTCTTTGATTTGAATAATACAAGAACAAATGTTGGAAAGTAAAGAGGAACAAAATTGGCAGAAGAACGTTGCACTTTAGTATTTAATTTCCGAAAATGGGACGATTGTACAGAGAACAGAGACACATTAATCAGACTATACTGAATTATTACTAAAATGTATATATTTTTGTATTTACTGGGTGTAAGTTACAAATATATTTAGATAAAATGCATATTGTTTAGTAGGAATATTTGATATCAAACTCCTGTTAAAATAGAAGTATCTAATATGCGACCATATACATTGACAGAGAACTATTTTAATATTTCTTAAAGGGGCCATGACATCAAAATACAGGTTAGCTCATTAATGGCTGACAGATGATGTCACAAGGGAAATGAGATCTGGAGGTTTTGGAGGTGGAGCTTAGCAAGTTTGAAAAACAAATATTAAAACAAATATTAAAAAATCTATGAAACAAATTCAGAAGTTTACATATCAAAATATGAGATGTATGCAGGACTGCACACCAACAGGAATACACTTGTATTTCGATGTCATGGGCCCTTTAAGGTAGTACTATATCCTGCTACATATACTTATGTAGATACAGAGGGAATATTTACATGTCATCAAAGGTATACAATGTTTGATGAATCATGCACTTTTACCTCAAGAAATTGTATTATGTTTTTGTTTTTCATTCTGAAAATTTCTTTGACACTTTGTATCATACAATAAAACATATTAATCTAATTGTCATCTTCTGTCTGTGCATTTCACAGTCCAAGTAAATATATAGCAAGTTCGTTCGTTCGTGTCTCCTTAGATCAAGATTAATGTTAAGTTCCTAAATTATATTATATTAGATTAGATTAAATTAAATAAGTTATTCCATAGCCCGATAGCAAGCAATAAATGCACATATCAGATATCCATGTATACTTGCCGTTTTGCTTTTTATTTTTAGGGGGAGGGTCTAAATTCAAAGCAAAAATGGTGACCATCACCAGGCACGTAAGCAGGGGGAGGAGGGGGGGGGGGTAGTGTTTTGGGGGTTACCCCTTTCATTTTTTTTTTAATGAGCGAAATCTCGGTCGGCGCGATTTTCCAATTTTCGAACACCCTCCTTGACAAAATCCTGCATAGCCTACGCCAATGACCATCACTACATCATTCAATTAACCTGATAGGATTTCAGGCAACATTTTCTTATAATATAATGTACAAGTCAAGATAGATGTATAATAAAATGACATTTTATCAAAAATATATCGAATAATATATACGTACAAGTCTCAATTCAACTAACAGGCAGTTTCGTCTACCAGTTCTATACCTAGCTCCCAATGTCTTAATGTGATGAGCTTCCGAGCAAAGGCGCTACATCCCTTCCAGCAAATTTAGAGTAAATAAAGACTTTTTAGTTTACACATGTTCCTTTTTTTTAGTTGTCAATTTCCTAGATAGTATATGATAGAACTATCACTTCAGATCACAAATACAGTAATGAACAAAATCCTACATATATTTTGTTTTGGATTTAGCGCCCTTTGAGAGGAAAACAATGGTTTAGTGCCTTTTGTAAGAAAGATCATGAGGGTCCACGGCAACGTTCAAATGAGATACTTTATATTGATACTCAAATACTATCATTGTTTTGTAACTAGAAACGAGAATATAAATGTGTGCAGCAACAGTCCTCTAACCCCCTCTCCACCCAATCACTAATTAAAACTGGCAGTTAATATCACATAATTGCAAAGCCTGTCTAATAATAATAATACAATATTTATAAAGCGCATAATAAACCTAAGTTTCTCTATGCGCTGTACAAGCATAATGACGAGAAATATAATCACATAAAGGAATCAACTCTAAAGCTTCCGTACCGCGCCATGTTAAAACCGTTACATGTAGATACAAATTCGAACAGTATAGTAACGTTCATGTACCTAAAATATATTATAACAATACAAATTTAAAACCAAATTTTTATGTAGGCTTACAAATTTACCCATTGTGAAGTAAGCTTTCTGTCTCTGTTCTGCTTTCTAATTGGTCAAGGCACTCCAAGCTGGGATGCTTGGCCCAACAAGAACAAATAATAAAGATAACATGGAAATAGCGGGTTTTTCATGGTAAATATTTTGGATTTAGTGCCTTTTGAAAGAAAACATATTGATGATTTTTAAAAACATTTCCTGCAACATTTTGAGGTGAAATTGCGTGATTTGGATGCTCATCTATGATGTGTTATAAACGGTGTATAGAAACATTGTAAGCGGGTGAAAATGGATTTAGCGCCTTTTGCATGTCAGCTCTTCATGTGGCGAAACCCTGTTAACTTTGAATTGAGCGAAACAACAAAATAATAAGACATTTATGATTCATATTTGTCAAAATGTTCTCTCTTCTTTCCTCGGATGTCATCATCAGCTCATTCTTTCCCTGACGATCGACTAGCTAAATTGCGTGTCGATAACGATATTATTCCGTTATACAGTGAGTCGCCGAGGTTTGAATTGTTAAAACGTCTCATGACCGAAGGACTCCGATGATCTGTGTTATTATGCCTTCGATTCTGACTGGCTTTTCTGGAACATCTCAGAGAACCGGTCTTGCATTATTGTCATCATGTCTGACAGGACATTAAGCTTTTCGTTGATCCCATCAGCGACTTTTTCCAAGTCATCTAAATTGTTTGTCTTACCGAGCCCGCCCTGTCCCTGCTCCTGATATCCGTTGCTCATGTTGGAGTTTCCAGGCTTCTGGGCGTCGACCTTTGAAGATAGATTGCCGAGCATTCCCAGCACATCAAATCGGAAGCTAGATATGTCATTCTTGATTTCTTCAAGTTCTCCTAAAGTCATACAAGAAAATTGTAAACAAAAAATGCTTAAAGGCATTGAATAACAATGTTTACAGTTTACAAATCTGACATGCATGGCTCTACGTGTTATCAGTGTCTGGGATATCGGATATGGTGTAAAGTTGAAGCCCTTAACATGCGCTTCAAAATGATCATGAAGTGCCTCAAAAAAGTAAAAATCTTTGAGTGACCAGTTTTACCATACTCATTTTCCCCAGTAGACTGTGGTGTTAGTGTTATAAAAAACCGTTGGGAAAACGATTTTTGAAATTTCGAATTCAAGTTCAAGTTCAAGTTCAGTTTATTCCAATCATAAATATCTTGATAATCAGACAGGCGATCGGCTTGTACAAAACATGGGATTTCTGACTAATCTAAAGGTATATACTTATGATTGCAGCACGAGCTAAATCCAAGGTTTTGTTTTGAATCTGTGGCAAAGACACCCAATCCCTTTGACCAAAGCTTAGCAGACAAATGTCATTAAACGGCTCTTGTGAACAATCTGTTTAAAAAAATGCTTAGTGCAAACTGTTTGGTGCGAACTCTATCCATACGTGAGAATTTTGGGTAGAAAGGAATCCGGAAAGGAATAGCAATCTGGAGTATTCTAGTAAGTAGTAACGCCTTCCGGACATGTTGAAAGTCATTTTTTTCTTGTTTTATCCGTATAGCCCAAGGTAAAGCAAAGCAACTCAGTCACTCATATTGTCTTGGAAGATTATTAAAGGATGTAATAATCGGTCGAATACAAATCAATTTTCACGTCGATCACACATTAGATGACAATGTTTCCTCACTCTATCCTCGCGTATTGCTCTCTATACCTCAGACAGTCAGACTTACTTTGATCTTTAATATAAGGAAAAAAGAAGCAAATGTTTACCTTCATCGACCTCATCGGTGTCCTTTGATCGTTGTAACTTGAAGAGAAACCTCTTGACGACATTCTTCATAAGATCGTCATGACTCGTTACATTCCGTCGCAAAGCCCTCCGCAGGTTACTCTATAACATTCAAAAGAGAGATCAGAGCACGAGAGATTCTCGTTAGAATGAAGACATAGATGACGGTAATGAATATGTAATTAATCTAAGTTGATTTCCATAGCACACAATGTATATATATTAAAGAAAGATGAGGATACCTTTATTGAAGCACAGCACAAGTTTACCATAATTCTTAAAATCTTGAGAAAAGCCTAGCTTTATCAGTCTCTTAATGGGTCTTGCTGGGTCAATCAGGTAAAGTACAAAGCCTGTGCAGTTTTCCGTCATCATAGTCTCATAGTACAGACCATGTTACGCACAGTGACTGACAAGGCCAGGGTTTGTGCCTGCACATTTATGACTACCATGACTCCAAAATTGTTAATCCGGTCTCTATAATTTATTTATTTATTTATTTATTTATTTCTGATATTTATACAGGGTGGCACATATCACCAATTTGGTGGCCTTCCATGAGGCCCTATTTGGTAGTAATGAAACAAATAACAGCATCGAAAACAAAATAGATAAATCGGCCTGGTGTCAGTTTGATCGGCATGACTGAGGTCACTCTGCAACCAAGTCTTGCCCTTCAGTTTGCTGGATATGCCACTGTATATACAGGCCTAAATTTAATGTGTAACAATTTAATGTCTAAAAATTCTCTGCGTCTGGATTTATGATAATGTATTGCATATGCATTAGAATGTTATAATTTTTCGTGAAAAATATCAAATCGGGCTGATTTGTGCATTAAGTCATGTTGAATAGCTCATTTCGTAATAAGTAATAACGAAATCACAATTCATATCTTCCTTTAGAAAACAATATAAAATCTTACTACTAAATAATTATTAATCAGCACAGTTGTTGATTTTTTTTAATTATCTGAACCCCTTTTATTGTTGTTTTGTTTTGTTTTCTTTCTTTTCCCCTTTATATATTTTTTCTTTCTCTCTAATTCACTTTCTCTTGTCTTATAGATAGTTGAAGTGTTTGTACTTTGCTTATTTTACTTAATTTATTGTTGTGTGCTTATAATATTTTGTATTTCTTTTTGTTTGTTTTTCATTCTGTAATGGGCGATCCAACGTCACAGTTTTTCATAACCTTCATGGAAAGCCCCGCATATAACCTTAGTAAACATAGTTAGAATTTACAGTTACTTTGTATATTTCGATTTTTACATTGCGAAATAAAATTGAATTGAATTGAATTTCGAAATTTTGTAAAAAATCAAAAGTATACCTGAGAAGTTATTCTGTGAGTTGCGATGTTCCGTTGACGTGAGTTCTTTTTGATCAGTTGATAGCCGGCCACAATGATATTGTTGAAGATAGACTTGGGTGAAGGTATGAGATTGAACGGAACAGGTAATGTGGCCCCTTTCTCGAAATATGACAGCCAGAGTTTGGAACGAGAAAACTTCCACTCCACATCTTCGTCATTCTATAACATTTATAATAACGGACAACAAAACGTTAACAGGAAGAAAGGTGTTCAAATCGTTAAAATAGTTTACATGATAGTTTACTTTAGAGACCATAATAATTATGTACTAAATTATTGATTTGAGCGACGTCTAGACGACCTTCCTGTAGGTTATTCTGACACTGCATGCATAACTGTTAGACAAACTTTGTATGAAGGGGAACATACTTCCCGTGATTACAAACCAAAAACACAGAATCATTGCAACATTACATAGTTGTTAATACGATTGGGTTTGATAACAGCAAACCTAAGTTGTCCTCAACACAGCAAAGCAAAGCAATGACATTTTTGTAAGATTATATATTGATGTGATTTTAAGTTTAACCCACAGAAATAGTGATAGAGACAAAATGATGAATCAGAATGATAAATCAAACTCTGAAACTGACGAGAGAGAAAGAGAATGATAAATTCGATAATGAAACTGACATTGATCGCATCGAAGGACGAAGACATCATGGCGATGAGCATGTTCAGCATAACAATGACCATGATACCCATGTAGGAACTGTAGAGCAGAATTCCAAAGGCTTCGGTAGAGGTATGGCCGCAGTCTGAATCAGTATCAGGGCACGATAGGTCAGAAGGGTCGCCAAGACCGAACAAAGCCCACATTAGTGTCCGGATAGCGTTCAACAGCCTGTTCATTTGAAGAGAAAGGAAAGTGTGACACTCAAATATACTCATATTGTGCATATTTTATAGGTCATGGCTTTGATCTTTCAAATCCCCCCCCCCCCCCCCCTAAAAAAAAAAAAAAAAAAAAAAAAATATTTACAACAACAGTGAATAGAAGAAAAAAAAATTGTAGCAAAAGATTCATTTTCCCTAAAAAAAGTAGTAGTTTTAATAATAATAATAATAATAATATCGAATATTTAGGAGCGCTGAAAACAATAAGTACCATAGCGCTTACAAATACAAATATATGTAAAGAGGACAAGAAAGTACAGTACAGGAAGTATATCACATAGATCATTGGGGGAATAGGTGAGTTTTGAGGGATCTTTTGAAGGTGGCAAGACAGGTAATTTCTCTTATGGAAAGAGGGATTCTGTTCCATGTCTTTGATGCAGCTACTGCAAAGCGTTTTTCAGTTGCTGAGAGTCTAGATTTGGGAATGTTAAGTTTACATGTGTCGGTTGCTGAACGAAGATTACGAGTTGGTGTATATATTTGGAGGGTGTCATTAAGATATTCAGGTGCCAGATGATTGAGTATTTTAAAAGCATACAGACAGAATTTAAACAGAACACGTTGGTGGAGAGGTAACCAGTGGAGCTCCTTAAGTAAAAGTGAAATAATCGCAGTAATTCTTATATCTTAAAGCCCCTCTCAATTAGTGTTGGGAGCCCAAAAATTGATGGCAAAATTTCACTTATTTGTTATGATTATGTGAAAGAGGATGTCATTTAAGACACATTTCTGCAAGGATTTTTTAAACATATGTGTTGAAAGTCGAATATTGATGAAAAATACAAAATGTTGGTTTTCTGAGAACACAACAGAAAACCCAAATTAAGTATTCTTTAATCAATATTTATCTTCAAACATATTTTCGGGGGAGAAATCTTGGCAGGCGTGTGTCTTAAATGACATCCTCTTTCACATTATGATATATTTTGAGAGAAATTTTGCCATCAAATTTTTGGCGAATTCGGGGCTCCCAAGAAGCCGCAAGAAATTTATAACCCAGTTTTGTTAGCGACGTAAAACTGGTGGTGGTGCTGGTTGCAGTAGTAGTAGTAGTAGTAGTAGTAGTAAAATGAGAGAAGTAATACTAGTGGTAAAGTTGCTAGTGATTGTAGAATAAGTAGCAGTAGCCGGAGCAGCAGCAGCAATAGAAGTATAATTTGGTGTCGTAATGGTCAGTAAGTATAAAGAATACCACTCTCAAATACAGCTAACACTGCTACGATGATGCTAAAGACATCAACTGCTGTTAGCATCTGCAACGATAGAAGATGTACGACACATGCTCCTGCAACCACTGCTCTAGCTGCGGTCAATTTCCTACACTAACCAAATTCCTAATTTCCACCCTTGACTTAACCCTAACCCAATACTCTGAACCTAACCCTAACGCTAACCTTGCTATACCACATCATTTTAACGAATCAATGTCACAGCAATTATCACTGGATCTCCTCCAACTGCTTCTGTCTGGTTAGTATACTCACGATCCAAAGGCGCTTTCATTGGGATAGTACCAATACAGATTACACATGGCGCACAAGAAGGCTATGAAGACCACGGTGAACATGGCGGCGAATCGCATGATATCACCCATCATCCTTCCAAGGGAGATCTGGAGCGGTCCAAGGAATTCACTGACAGGGAGGATGAATGAGAGACGAGAGAAGCTCAGAACATTGGCCATAGCGAACAGGCCTTCCCCTATCAGGTTCGGGTCGTTGTTTTCCCAGGCCCTCCGATCTGCAAACGAGGACGACAATGACAATAGTTTGGCCAGGACGGATTAGACCACACAGCGAGGTCACTGACAGGTGACTATCTCATCAACTCAGCCCTCAAATAACATAAGAAATAGAGGATAATGGGGGACCAACAGGCACCGATTGGGGAAGTTTTCTATACAGAGGGAGCAAGTAGCTACAAGTAGGACAGTGGGGCTTTAAATCAAAATGTAACTGATAATACACAACCAATAATGATACATGAAATGATCATGCGTACTTCTATTATTATCACAAGTACGACATATCGGTGGCCTAGCTGCACGATCCCACATCCTACACTAATTAATAATTCGTCTCGGTAATTTCCATTTCATTCATCTGGTGAAACCGTTGCCCCATTTGATGGTAGTGCCCATCATAATTTTGATTCAAGCTACGCCACTCCAGGACATTCTAGATGTGTATATCTTTCATTTTAAGACGTTATAATGGGAGAGGCATTGGGGCATTTGCTGTCAATAACTTCGATAGTCAACACAGACGATGTGTTATTATTAAGGTGTCCGTTTGTATCTTATCCATCTTATTTACGCATCGAAGTTACAGGTTTCATATTGCAATGTCAGTATGTCCTAAATAATAAAACTGAAGAAAATCTTACTCCAACCTAACTGTAACTTCATGGAATTTCATAGCCCTGTTACATGTACAGTTCTTAACTAAAATTCCTTTTCTGCACACAATTTCCACTTTAATTATAACATGGAAAAGTATATATGCAAAAAAAATCTGGGAAAAAAAAGAAATTTATGAAAAAGTGGTAACTTTTTGCAAAGTGTTTCTGATTGTGTATTACTTCTAAAAATCATTTCCCCAAGTAAATCTGTTATTTAACAAAAGTGAACTTCAATTTGTAACTGATTTCTATAAATGTATGTTCTTATCATATTTTGAATGGCCAAGAATATTATTTTGAAATTCTGCATGTAAAAATAAATTCTTGTATACATAGGTGAACGATATTATTTAATAAAGGATCCCTGTGGAAGGGGGAAAAATCACTTTAATGACATTCAACTTACCACCGGATAGGAAATAAAATTGCCGCTGGGCCTTGGCTTCATTGTTAATGAGAGCCTTGCAGTTCCCCTCGGTTTGGAAGAATTGTTCGGCCTTGTTGGTCAATTCAGTAGTCATGAACACAATCACAAGTGAACTCAGGAGAAGGTTTAACATAGCTAAATCAATCCAGTTCCAGATAGATCTAACATAGGTATGCACGCCTTCTCGCCATATCTGCTTAACCTCCTGCCAAATCATCCCTGAAAGGAATGATAGAATGAGACGATTAAAGTCTATTCATATTAGACCTACGATGGTGTTAAACGGGCGGGTGGGAAAAACAACATTCATACTACTGAATATTCTTTTTCAGCAAAAATTTCAAATTGTTGGGAAATAACGAGATCGAAGAACCTTAAAAACTGTTTTTTTCTTCTTCATTTATTAAGGTGACATGGGTGAGGTGGATATATTTCCCGCCAAACATCTTGACACTTTCAAATTCGCATGCAAATTTCATATGTCGGCAAATTTGAACAAAATCTTTGAAACTTCGAGGGAATCGGTAGAAGTTTTCGGCAAAAGTGACGTGACATCCCACCCATTCAAAATGTTCTAGTAATATCTACACGTAGTGCTTTTCATGTATGCAATAATCTGCATTTTTTCAATTACTAAATATTTTGTTCCCCTTTCCATTCACATAATCTACGAAAAAGAATACAGTGGTTACTGGTTAGTTTATTCAAACTTTACCAATTCTAACATCACCTTCAATCGTGAACATTTTATTTTCCTCTTTGAGCTGGATAAAACCAAGGCAATAGCAGGCCCTAAGAACAAAAGGCTCTGACTCACCCATGACGAAAATAAAAAGAATGAACTCGATGATGCTGCTAGCTTCTCTGATATTGGCCTTGATGTTATGGTAGCTACCAATTTGATCTATGTAAGGTCGACATGAGTTTGATGACTGGAAAATACTCTCAATGGTGATATCATTACGTCTGAAGATTCCAGACGACTCCATGACCGACTCCATGAACATGAGAAGTAAGAAGACCAAGTACATCACCGACTGATTGATGAACTTGATGATGGGACTTCGCATGAAGTTTCCAAACTAAATAAAGATAATTGGATTCTTATCGTTATATATGAAAGTCTGCTCATATTTATAGGGTTTCTTTCTGTCCTTTCTGTCTGATACATAATTATAAAACAGTACGATGTGACATGTTTCTCTCTCCAGAACCCCTCATACAGCATTGTAAGTTAGGAGATATCTACTTTTGATATGAACATCAGGGACGTAGCCAGAGTTTGATGTTTGGGGTAGGGTGGGGGGGGGGGGGGGCACATACATGTAATCGATCGACGTCCTGGGGAGGGGTCTAAAAAAGTTCAACCGATCTTGATCTTGTTTTTTTTTGGGGGGGGGGGCACGTGCCCCCCCCCCCCCCCGTGCCCCCCCCCCCCCCGTGGCTACGTGCATGATGAACATACCTTGTAAACACTACAGCAACAAAAGCAAAACACAACAACACCAAAACAATGTTGAAAACAAATAAACAAAAGACATTTCAACATTCAACATTACAAACAAATGTATACAGGTCTTCCTCGATGATTTCCAAGATCAACATCTATGTGTCATTTTGGTTATTGTATGCACCCTGAGCATTGTAATTACATCTAATATTTTTAAACCTGTAAGTATTTCAACAAATGGTTGGAAATGATGAATTAATGATTCTTACATTTCCTTTGGGATAGATGAGATAAATAATGACTGCGAATGGTACAAGGGGTAGGAAGAGAGATAACATGACCATTCTCCTCCATGTGTTCATCAGTCTGATTTTCGGAAGACCCTGGTACCACAGCGTAGAAAGATGGTGCTGGCAATGAGGATGAGCTACAAACTATAATAAGATGAGAGAGACAGAGAGAGAGAGAGAGAGAGAGAGAAAGAGAGAGAGAGAGAGAAAGAGAAAGAAAGAGAAAGAGAGAAAGCGACAGAGTGAGACAGACCAAGAGAGGGAGACAGAGAAACAGAGGGGAGATAAAAAGAGAAACAACTTATGTTTGTATATATTTTAATGTTTGTATGTATTTTTTCTTCAATTGGAGAATATAAAGACTGACCTAAACTAACAGAACTGAAATTTAATGAGATAAGGAGAGAGAGAGAGGGGGGGGGGGGGTGAAAGAGAAAGATATTTGTGGATTAACCTGGTTAAAGAGTAAATATTCGAGTGGCTTATATCGTTTTCAATAAACTACTGCCCCTTTACAATTTTGGACATAAAATCAGAATCATCATTATAAATGTCAGAGCTAAAGGAGCCTCAATGCTTAATGCCCGCGTTACACTGTCCACAAATTGACACCAGATGGACACACGATAATTTATTAAAAGGAAATGTTCCAGTGCGGCTCTGATCGTAAAGACATCGGGCCATGGCGTATGGGCATTTAAAAATGCGTATGACCGCCGATGGATTTCTCAGGCTCCGGCAGCAACTTCATTTTTAAAGCAGTTGTTAAAACATCGACTTAACCCTAATCAGGCCGGGGGCCATTATGCCCCCCCCCCCCTCCACGATTTTTCCGATTGCTCGGGAACGCATATGGATGGCGCCCCACCGCTCGCTGATTTTTTTTCTTTCGAGTCTTGCGCATCTTTCAAAAAAAAAAATGAAAATCGGACCATCAATTACAAGGTCACGTGACCTTTTGTCTTTGCATGTCAGCCCGAAAATCGCTCATTTTTGTGATTTGTGTACAAAACATATGTAAATGTCATTTTTCCTAAAACTTGGTTATTGGGTCTTGTTTAAAGTTTAGGTGGTTGTTTTAGAGTCAAAATAGTTGAATTGAAGTAAGAAATGAAATAAAACAACAAAAACAATAAAATACATAAGTTAAAAAAACAATGAAATACATAAGAAATTATAAAAAAAACAAGAGATAACATAAGGAATAAGCTAGCTCTTCCGAATTTTGTTTGTCCTATTTTATTCCAATTGGTCTGATAAAGATATATAGTGAAAACGAATGCTTAAATATGAATAATATATGATTTATGGGCAAAAATGTGATTTTATGACTTTATTTGCATAAATTACCATAAATATGCAAATAAGTAAATTTTTCAAAAAATTGAAATTATCATATTATTCTATACACTTCACTTGACAAGCGTGCAAATTTTCGCGGAGATCGGCCGCTTCACGACCGAGATCTTAAGGGGGCCATAATGCCCCCCCCCCCGGCCGTACTAAGACCTCAAATAGCCCGGCCTTTTTAGGGTTAATATCAGGGTGGACTTCTCCCTAAAAGACATACCTGTTTTTGTTGGTATTCGATGGCCATCTCCAGTCGTGGGAGGGCGTTCTGATCTTCCTTGTCATTCTCAAGAGGATTGTGGCAGGCCTGCTCTTTGACTTCAGTTTCTGAGATCGCCGCCTGTTTCAAGATCGTTTTCACCTCCTCCGTATTTTGACACATATCGAGAAGGTTGGATGCATACATTTTGCATTTCTGTTTCAGTTCCTTGTACTCAGTCTAGAAATTGAAAACAAAAAGGCTAGGACGTCAGTAAAAGGGAATTTATATAAATAAACGGCAAAATAATAATGTGCACACTAAATTATGATCAATATTCCGTCTGCTATGCAAAAGCCAAAACAGTGGTTCTTTCCCCCTGGACAAACACCCCGAGGACAATTACCCCCGGTAAATTACCCCGTAAAATTACCCCCTGAAAACTACCCTTTGGACAATCACTTTCGCCCTCCCCCTCGAGGACAATAACCCCTTATTACCAGGGTAGACTTCCCCTTTAATGAATGAGGGGGGGGGGGGGCGGGGAGGTAATTGCCCTCAAGGTGATTTTCCTCGGTTGTCCTGGGGGGGGGGGAGGGGGTTATGTCCATAGGGGGTAATTTTCAGGGGTCGGGGTAAATGTTTTTGGGGTAGTTTTTCCTTGGTTGTCTCTGGGGAGGTGGTGATTGTATAGGGGGCGATTTTCAGGGTGGGGGGGGGGGATAATTGTCCACGGGGGTAATTTTCGGGGAGGGGGTAACTTTCCTTGGGGTATTTGTCCTCGGGGGTAATTGTCCATAGGGGGGGGGGTAATTTTCCACGGGGTAATTTTTTTTGGGGGGGGGGGGTAATTTTTCTTGGGGTGGTTGTCCTTGAGGGGGGATTTCCCGGGGAGGGTATTGTCCTTGGGTGGTAATTTTCCGGGCAGTAATTTTCCGGGGTGATTGTCCAGGGGGTTATTGTCCTGATACGCAAAATAGTTACTAATTGCGCTTTACTTAGAGTTAACGTCCAGCTGTTTTTTTTTAGGCGATATCACAGGCGTCTGGCACTATTCTCCATTATTATACATCATGACTTTTAACTCTCATGTTTAGTACAGTTTTAATACAATATTGACAGACCGATACATGTTCATGCATTTTGATATTTAGACGTCTGTTAGAATTATAATAATTTATGCACTATTCGATAATGAAATATGATATATGATCATTTCATACTACGAAATCATAACAAGATAGCCACTTCTAAGTACTGTTTTTATGCTGGTAGTTTCCTATAATAAATTCCCTTGTGATATAATGCTAATAATCGTTGTCTCCCTATTAACCTCGCTGTGGGCGTACGGGCAAAGTGTCGCCTCTGGGATGTTCTCCCTTTTCAGAATATTTACTTTTAATTTTCTAACTTTTGACATTTTTAGTAAAGATTACATGTTTTCCTAAAAAAAAAAAGAGAGCACAAATGGACCTGCTTGCTACTGCCAGCTTGGAGAGGTGAAATTTTCTCAAACATCTTAAATGTCATCCCCCTCCTCCCCCCGTCTATGCTTGCTGATCGTATATTTTGGGGGTTATGGGTTACATTTGCAAAACATTTTTTTTTTTTTTTTTTTTTTTTTTAAACTGGAGAAGGGAGAAGAAGTTATTTATTACATTATTAATTAAAAAAAACTTAAACTTTCACAAAGGTGCTTTTTATGATGTCTTTCGTTTTGTTGGAGCTTGCTATCGAGAATATGTCTCTTTAAAAATAAATTAATCATTACAAAAAATAGCTGATGAGATTTTAAGGTGAATTGCTGACCTTGAACTCTTTCTCTGTCCGACAGAGGCCGTCTAGCTCTTTGCTCAAGAGGAAAGCAGTCAAGATAGGATCTTCACTCGTCAATGAGATGTAGGCTTCACTACACAATGCGCGATATGCATTAATGATGGATAGAGAGTGCATGAGAGGATCATACTCCTTCCGGTTCAAACAGGTTGTACATCCACAGAGAGGGTGATGGGGTTTGACAACATCGTCACCTGTTAACGCAATGTCAAAACCCCGGGTCAAAACATCAGCGAGAATCATTATGTACTACAAATAAAAAAAATCAACAAATGGCATAACCTAATGAGTACCAGAATTATTTATGAATAAACCGACCATGAAAGAGTAGAATGACCACTCTCATTAACCCCACATATCTTTACCACTAATTTGTACTCACAAAACATTACGTAAATAAGGTTGTGATTATGTATGGGGCGTGGATGTGTTGGTATCGAGGAAACTCGAACTGTACCTTCACCCCGGACCTTCACTTTGACGACCTCTCGATAAACAAGGACCTCCTCGGCTCGAGAACCCTATCAATTGTTTAAAACTTTGAGGCCCTGACATAGGAGTATATTTACTGAGGTCAGGTCCCATCTCCCTGTTGAGGTGCTCTTCGTGTAGTACGTCCTTCGTTATGCATAAACTTACATATCGTCCTCGTTATGTTATATTCCTACAAACATGTGTGTCCTCGGACAGGTAATGACGTACTGATGTAGATACACAATACACCAGAAACGTATACATATGAGAGGGTGGGTGTGTGAGTGTGTGTTAGTGTAAATGTTGAATGTTAACAAAATTAAGTTGTATCATCTAGATACATGTATCAGGAAAAGGCGAATGAATATCAGTAGGCAACATAATTTGGCACTCGAACAAATGCTAAGGCTTAGTGGGTTCACTCGACTCAAACATATATAAATACATATATATAGACTCTATACACTTTGTGTCACATGTTGCTACAATTTTTCAAAAGATATTAAATTCATCCATTTATCTAGGCCGGAAAACGAGCGAAACATACACCGGCCTCATCATTATCTGTAATGCACCACCGAACAGCAAAATAATGTGTTTTATGATGACAGAAACGAAAACAAAATGAAAGTATTCTACCTCGATCCATGAGTATTCGGAGGATGTCGACTTCATTATACATGGCTGCCATCATGATCGGGGTGACGTCACGGTCGAACTTAGATCGGTAGCTACGATCGTAGAAGGTTTCGTGAGGACCTAATGTTTGCATCGCACGGTTTTTCTTCTCATCGTAGCAAGGATGCCCCAGTAAAACCTGTAAAGAATAATGGCCAGTTTGTATAGGATTGGGACGTGTATTAGTCAAGAAACGACATTAACAAAAATAACAACAGCAACAACAAAAAGTAAACTTCTCATATGCCTCGTATGGTAGAAGGAAGGAAAACATTCAGTTAATAATTGAGAAGATTATCTTACCTAAGACCTATTGAATCATTCCCCTGACAAAAAACAACAAAAAACAAACCAAAAAAAAAGAACAATATATATAATATCAAATAGATAACAAATGAAATAAATAAACAAATTCATGAATAGGTAACAAAAAAAAAAAAAAAAAACACGAAATCTAACATTTTCTGTAAATGCTCTAATAATAACTTCCTCTAAAACTATTCTCAAGCTATATACATATGTAACATGCTAACTCGATGTAAAGAGTGTTATTCCTAAAGTTTCTTTCCCAAAACATGTTTGTTTCTATTCTACCTATCCATTTGTTGTATTCATATGTCACATGAACTTACAGTAAAAGTGGTCGAATCAAACATTTCACTAGTAAATTTCCAAAATATAGTTGTTTCGCTTATTTTCTTGTTGCTACTGAAAGTTCTTTTTTTTCCTACAAAACAATCTTGTTGGCAAGTTCGTGCAGAGCACTATCGTGACACTCCTGTTTATATGCATAGCTGGTGTTAATTTAATATTTTTTTCGGTTTAAACATTCTAGACGCCGTTAAATCCTCACGATTGCAAAATATTCATATTGCTTGATTTAACATTTTATTCAACAGTATAATCTAACAGCTAGAAAGTGTCATTAATAAGTCCGTAGCCCCAATCATTGTTATCTTAACATTATAGACGCTTTTAAGCAAGGGGGAAATGAAGGAATATTTATTTTACCTGCGTAATGTTAACATATCCCTTGGTGATGGCCACCATGAGGCTTTCATGTATCTCATTGAGACTTAGGTGATGATCATGCTCTTCGATGATGAAAAGCACGATCTCAAAGTGTTCGTTCTCCGTTGCGATCTCGAGGGCGGTACGGTCTTTGCTATCCGTCAGATGAAGCATTGTATTGATGGTCGCAATGTCAGCACCGCCACTCAGTGTCGTCTTCACATAGGCCAGGTTACCATTGCAGACGGCAGTCATGAACCTGGCCTCCGCATCGCCCATCGTCCGCGGTAGGCCTGAATTGGACAGGTTACGCTTTTTCGATGGCATCTTTCTTTGATTTTCTGTGAAAAAAATCAACATTCCCAAACAACTTACAACAGGTCTTTCCCTCTAGGCTACTATGCCTGCAATCCTAAATCGTACTGGTACGTCCGACGTCTCTATCGTGAGATGGAAGCTAACCTCGACGTATCTCTAACCCTAAAATAGGTTAGAAGAATCAATGAGGGGAAAAAAAACACTGTGTTGGTCCCACGACTCATAAAGCCGTGAGACCCACGGGATTGGACTAATAAGACGTATGTAATCATGATAACGTAAAGATGCCCCGTAATTGGTCGTCACCAAATGTAACCATCTATTTAAAATCCTCTAAATCTCCCCTTAAAAATGCTACAGTAACTTTTAAAAAGTAGCCTATCAGTAAAAAAAACAAAACAACAATATTACGGGATGATATATATTTGTGTTTTGTTTACTTTTTTTCACAAGAAACGTAACACTTTAAACAAGCAATTAAAAAGAAAGTACTCTACATTCGCGTAATCAAAGGAAACGTCATCTTCCTACCAGGAATGATAAACTATTTCCTTCAATGGTAAGAAGGTAACGAGAGAACTCTGTTCATAATTGTTGAAATCGACAATTATATACACAAATTTTGCGGTAGGAGGGGGAGGGGGGTGGTCATCTGTCGCCAAACTCCCAAGATTGAATAAAGAAATAAACTGCAAACGAGGTAAAGGGAGTGTGCAAAATGAAATGAAGACCGTTTTTGTAAGTGTTACAATAGTGACACCCATTGTAGATACACATGAAGGGAGGCCAGAGTACCGTCTTACAAAGAGTTCCGATTGATTTGAATCAATCGCAACTTGAAATTAATCGCAACTCCTACCTTTTCTTAAGTTCACTGTTGCAATTGATTCGAATCAATTATTATTGCAACTCTTTATAATACAAGGACCGGTTGTCGAGATAGTCTGAAGTATCAAGGGGAGGGGGTCAAGAGGAGGTAGGCTAGCGTTTGATAAATTTCGAATTTCATGTCTTCAAATTATAACATTGTTTTAAGAACATACCATTAACGATGGACAAGGGAGAAACAATTTTTCTTAGACACTTAAAGGGAATTGGTAACATTGTTCAGATGAGAAAAAATGGTGCCAAGATAGTGACTTCAATGCTAGATGTAAAATTAAAGATAAACTGAAAATTTGAGTGAAAACAGACCATTATTAATGATACAAATTGGGAACAACTGATCTAATCGATTCTTTAATTCTCCCAACTATATTATTACAATTTTATTAAATTTTAGGTGACTGTAAATCGTCACAAAGCAATGGACGGGCTCTATTCCAGACATTAAAGTGTTGAAATGTTTTTAAAAGCCCGCCTTATGTCTTATTTTCATTGAAAAACGGTTGGGAAAATTAAAAAATGGCTGGGAGAATTTACTTTTAGAGGGTGTCGCACAGCGACGCCTTCAAAGAAAACCCTAAATATCTTTGTGGTTTCAGAATTTGTTCAGGATTATTTTAATGTAAGAGTTAGTACAGTTACTGTAGAGGGAATATAATAAGTAACATTTCATACAAAAATCACGCAGTTTTTTCACCAACCTTCAACAATGTTACCGAGTCACTTTGAGAGAAGAATGATGAGGTATAGAGGAACACAATTCTGATCCAAATTTAACAATCCGTCCATCTGTCTACTTTCAAACGAAGGAAATGTGTCCCACGCGAGAGTTAATGCATCGACAATCTTTTTTTATATTAGGATAAACGCTCATCTTGAAGTGATAATTTTTGAGTAACCATCAAGTTGAAGAAATACACAGAGTAACTTACAAAATAAACTTGTGCAACTGCAAAACGTCTATTGTGGTTTCCCAAAAATATGTCAATCCTGCACTGGCAAGAGCGGTGTAGAACACAGCGTTACGTTGAAGAAGCGGCATCAGGTAGCACAAACTTACTATATGGTAACTTCAAATCAACTTGTGGAATGGAAAAAAGTATTTCATTGCAATTCCAATCACTTTTTTTTACTTGTAGATGGGATCTGGTATGGCGTTAGTTTTGATGATAAACGTCTGATACGATAATCAGTGAGTATCTCCGAGTTGTGAAGGCACAAGTATACTGCATGTTAGCTCACAATATCAAACAATATCAAACTGCAATTCCAAAGAACCATAATTTGTCACTTTTTCCTTGGCAGGCGACGTACAGTATGAAATAAGTATGACGATAACCAATGTAGGCCTACATCTCTCGGTGTCCATAAATTGAGTTGACCCAAAATTGTTCAGCTCTAATTACAGCTGCACATTTCATACAATGAAGACATAATTATGTGCAAGGACGGGTTTGAGGATGTGAAACTTAATATCCTTGCATTACATTAAGATTCACCTTTTATTAGTGGATTGAAAGTAAGGCTAATTATTCACGTCGCGAGTTAATATTAATAGCCTACCAGCACATCGGGATTAAATTTTGTGTTTATCAGGCCAACTGATGTAGCATAATATTATATAGAAAGTGACGTTGACAGTTTTGACATACGTGTAGATGTGATAGGTCCATATTGGAGCGGAGAAAAAGATCTCAAATTTAGATTTAGATTAAAAAAACTCGGCTTTCTAAGTCTGATAATTGTCATAATTTTAATGACGATAACATTCTGACTGAAGCGCTGACAACATGCAAGGGGTACACGCACAAGTCGATAGATGCCGTTTGGTTACATAAAATGTTTTATTTCTCCAAATAGAAGAAGTACAAGTCAAACAAAGTAAATACAAATTACATAATTCAGAAGTTAAGTAAATATTAATAGCCTACCATCACATCGGGATTAAATTATGTGTTTATCAGGCCAAATGAGGTAGCATAATATTATATAGAAAGTGACGTTGATAGTTTTGACGTACATGTAGATGTGATAGGTCCATATTGTAGCGAAGAAAAAGATCTCAAATTTAGATTTCTATTAAAAAAACTCGGCTTTCTAAGTCTGATAACTGTCATTATTTTAACGACGATAACATTCTGACTGAAGTGTTGACAACAAGCAAGGGATACACGCATAAATTGATACTGAGATGTCTTTTGTTTTATAAAATGTTTTAAATTTTCCAAATATAAGAATTACGAGTCAAAACCAAGTAAATACAAATGACATCATACAGAAGTTAAGTCAGTTACAAGTCAAAACTAAATCCGTACATTTTGTTTGTTATCCAAAACAATATTATAGAAGAATAAGATTTAAAATATATTACACTTAGTCTCTTTTTACATTAAAACAATCACAAACATTTTTTTATTCATGAAATAATAATTATCTTTAATCAAAACATTATTACTACCTCTGCATATAGAGAATTAACCAGAAAAACATTTAAACACTAAATACACACACACACACAAAATATATAAAATAGACGCCCCGTCTTTTCAACCTCACATGCATACACAGTCACACGAACACACAATACCCTCATACACCCCATTCACATTACACTTACTGAAAAAAAATGTTCATAATATGATTCCTCATTATTTTGACAAAATGAACACAGCGGACCCAACTTCACCAAGACGAACATGTGTAAATATTTTTAGTGTAGACAATATTATTCAACATCTTATACAGAAACTCTCGTAGTTTGATATCCAAAGTAGATTTCCTTAATCTGGGATATACCTTTTTAATGTCTTTTTTAGTCAAAGTATCAGCTGCATTGATTAATTAGACGCATATGATATTAAAACTGATATCATGAAAATTACACACTCTTTCTATTTCGTTCGAAAATGTTCTCCCTGTGAATGGTAATGCCTGATATAATTTAGTCAATTTTATTTTCGGTTGCAGTTAAGCCCATGTTCTCAAAGGACCTTCTTGATTTTAAATCATTCCTATCAACCTAATGATGTACTTTTTTTTCCAGGAATAAACCCTGATCGTACAGTGTGCAATCATCAATTAAAATAAATATATAATGGAAGATAATTTCATTCCTCTTTGAAACATCTCCAAGCATATAACATATCCATATAAAAATCCGATAAGTGCAAATTGAAAAATCGAAAACTTAAATACTGCTTCCATTTCATGTTCGGGTCTCCTATAATAAGTTTCCTTAAACACATAATTCTCTGCCCTTTAACAAATAATCGAAAGTCTGTGAGTGTAAGCCCCACTTGATCATAATCTAAAAGGACAGTTTCTCTTCTTAATTTTTCTCTATCATTCCATATTTCATTTCATTTTTCATTTATTTTCCACATTAAAAACCGGAAGAATATACAAGGCAAGAAAATACATTTTTATACATTTGACACAGAGCAAATGAAAAACAGATACATAGGCATAAAAGAACAATGAAAATCTACATCTGTTAACAAACATCAACATTAAAACATAAAAACATAAAAAGGTGAGTAATGTAGATGGGGCTAGAAAAAGCGAAGCTTATCGAGTCTAGCCCCGGTAGCAATGAAGGGGAAGTCCACCCTGAGAATGTGTGTGGCCAAGTAAAGGCGGAGTAAACCCATCCTTAGGATGGACTCTCCCTTCAAATGTCTGGTTTTATAATTAGATTAGATTGACCCGATGATAACATAATTGCGATTTGAAACATAATAATAATTGATTTTAAATTGATATGACTATTTAGAATTGCAAAGATATTGTTTATATTTATACTTAAATTGTCGTAATGATGCAGATTGTTTGAGACTGTCATCTAAAGTAGACCATGTAAGGTAACCCTGATACTTAACACTTCTTTGGCCAGTGGCAGTTCTGTAATAAATGCTATGCAAATTCTTGGAGTTTCGGGTGTTATAACAATGTACATCACTGTTGCATCTAAACCAGTTTTGAAGTGAGTTTGGTAATAGTCCCTTTTCAGACCTGTACATAAATTCTCCCAGTTGTAACCTACCTAATTCATATACAGTCAAAACCCTTAATTGTTTAAAGATATTGTTGGTATGTGCCAAATAAATGGAATCTTCCACATCCCTGAACCACCATTCTGGCATTAACATGTTCTTTTAACTTTTCTCTCTCTCTCTCTCTCCCTCTCTCTCCCCCTCTCTCTCTCTCTCTCTCTATATATATATATATGAATGTATTTCTTTGTATTTTATAATGTACAATTAGTTTCCGATGCATATAATTCTTCGTAAATCGTATACCGGCCGGATTGCTATGGCAGTTCTTCTCACACCGTTATCCCCATTGTTATGCATTGACACCCCGGATTCGTAATATTTGATTACTGGAATTTGACGCAATCCTGGACATTAAGAGACTAGTCTAACGTCATTACATATCACACCAGGAGCGTTTTTCAACGTTGATGGTAGGGGGGGGGGGATAAACAAAAACAAAAGGCACTTACAAAGGGTAACCTAAAAAAAAAGATGATAAAAATATATTTTTTGAGACATACATGAAGGTGTATACCTAAAGGCACTAAGCAAAAAGGACACTTTTCAAAGTTGAAGTTCGATTTCAAAATTATTGAGTTCGAAATCAACCCCCTCCCGCCAAAAAATCCTAGTAACGGGCCTGTAATCTGACATTGTTTTAGAGAACTTTGCTCCAAGCTATATGTTGTCGAAGTGGGGACTTCCTCCCTCCAAAGGTAGGCCTAAACGGTTTTGCATAAACCGTAAATTCAATATTTTAAGGCATTTTCGTACGATGATTGAGATATTTATTTTCGCTCAAAACTGCTCTAGATTTTGAGACGAGTT
This sequence comes from Strongylocentrotus purpuratus, assembly GCF_000002235.5. NCBI lineage: Eukaryota > Metazoa > Echinodermata > Echinoidea > Camarodonta > Strongylocentrotidae > Strongylocentrotus > Strongylocentrotus purpuratus. The sequence continues at coordinate 22,025,491 of NW_022145613.1, read as the reverse complement.
TTATACATGTCCTCATAATACGTCATGACCTTGTCAGAGCACCTGATGACGTCAGCCGGTAGTTGATCACGTGGTGGCATCTTCTTCGATGGGAGGAAGCAGCTACTCTTCATCGCTGTACCATAGAAATTGACCAAGTCCATCAGGAGATTGTCACCACTAGCTTTCATCCTTGTCAGCACCTTGGGTGACGCGTCCCACTGCAGTAAGCCGTTGCTGTACGGTAACCCGACGGCGGTGCAATAAGCCGAAAGCGTCTCGGCAGGTTTCGACAACAGATCGTTACCATCTATAACGACAGGGTTGGTATCAATATTCTCGTCTTGAATGTAATTCCAGAGGTCGTATGTTTCTTTCGTGCCATAGCCAGAGGGGAAGAAGCGGTCATCGCGTTCCACGTCGTAAGTCTCCTCAGAGGCAGCTTTACCTGTTTGTGAAAAAACAAAATCGTTTCACTACGTTGCATTAGACTTTATTACACCCGTTGTACACGAGGTGTCATTTTGCTGTCTTAGGACTTCTTCACCAACGTCAGCGGTGTTTGACGCGCTCTCCACGTGATCTCAAATAGATTATTTATTAATTTATTCATTCACCAATATTTAAAACAAAAAAATACAAATATACAAATGAAATATAAAATGCAAGTTAACATTATAGTCTAAAACATAAACATTGCATAAATTGTTACAACATAATAATAATAATAATGATAATAATAGTCTTTTAAAGTCCACTCCAAATTTTATTAAGTTAAACCGAAAATGGAAATTCTTTTTTCCCAATTGATCGTGAGCCCGGCAGCCACTGAGCAGCGCCAGATCGACGTTGCTCTATCCCTTATTGTTGAACGCCAAACAAGGTAGCAGCAACTCCTCTCTTTTAACGTCTTTTGGTATGACGCGACCGAGGTTCGAACCCACGACCTTCCGGTTCTGAGACCGAGCCAACAAATACTTAAAATAAATTATACGCTTATCTTCTTCAGGGCTCTGTTTGCATACAATTAAAACTGACCTGTAATAGGTAAAATGAATGGATCCAAGTCAATATTAGAATAAAAAACAACAACTAATAATCAGGGACGATTTGAGAATAATTAAAACATACAAAATAAGATTCAACACGAATTATCAACTTTTTGTTGATTAAAAACCAAGATACTAAAAATATATACAGTATATATATTTTAATGGGTGAATTAAAGATAAAATGGGACAGGTCGTGTAACTACCAGCACATTTTAATCAAAACATTGCATAGTTATTGATATGCTTAAAATACATTAAGCTGGAACAATGGACATATTGGTGGTTGTATTCCAAGGTGGCTGAAATCTAAGACATGAAGGAACATGATTATAGGGGGTTATATATAGCTACGGAGTTATTTCTACATGTGCTTAAGAAGGCATTTGAATGAATTGGGTGTTTTTGAGAATCGTATGTGGTCGGGTAGTTGGCATACAGAATGATTTTTGTTAAAAGCCGTTCGACAGTTTGGTGGTCTCAAAAGAAACTTGCCCGAGTTACGTGTGGTCCTGGTAGAAACATAGTCCACAAATGAAAGTCTCCCATACATGATGGCGGGAGCTAATTTATTTACAAACTTAAAAATCATGAGACAGAACGTCACAGGAGGCTCTATGAAGGATATAGTTTAGTTGGGGCCAGTTTAATTCACGGAAGACAACTTCAGAACGTGTCTCCTATGTACGGTTAGTCGGTTAGATACCATGTACGCTGCCCTTTTATGGAGTCTATTTAGGGTGTCCTTCTGATCTGCCACACCATACATTTGAGCGGGACAATACATCCCCAATACAATATAGTTAGTTGCAACTTATCAAAGAAATGCTTATTTCTACGCATGTCTCTTAAAGTCGAGGCAGTTGTCGATTATCACACCCCCACATCTAAGCATTTAACGTCATCCGCGCATTTCCACGGAGTCAAATTTCACTCTGAATGGCGTCAGCTGGGAGTCAACTCTATTCCTAGTTAAAGTGACACGGAAAAGGAGTCATCTTGACTCTGAATTGAGTCAATTCTCAGCTGATGCCACACAATCCGAGTCAAATTGATTCGGAATCCGTGTCACTTTAACTAGGAATAGAGTTGACTCCCAGCTGACGCCATTTAGAGTGAAATTTGACTCCGTGGAAATAGAGCACGGCCTTGTATACTAATTATTGATAGAACTAAAAACTGATTTTTCACATTGACCCACATTTTATTTATTATCAGATTTGTGGTACTGCAGTGATTTCGTACATTGGTATAGACATAAGTATTCAAGTTGACACCAGCTTAACAATTATTGTGAAGAGTTTCAGGAACGTCATGCGTTGACAAAGGCAACATACCCCACAATATATCATGATATATCATCTAGCTCAGTGAAGTGAGAAGGTCACTAGTTTTGGACAAAAGTACCAGCATACTTGCCCTTTTTCGGCATTCTACAAAATCTTACCTTTGTTTGCACTGATAATTGACCCACTAATAGACAATAAGCATTCCTTAACTCATGCAGAAAACTCGTATTTACATTTAAGAAACACACCAATGTTATGGGAACACCGACATGAATGTTTATTTCCTGTCTTCATATTATGAAGTCATAGTTGTTGATTAGTATTTGCTTTTGTGTTATTCTTACAAATAAAAAAGGATGACTTAATGAATGTCGGTATGCCATGAGATGCATTGTTCCTATACGCATATTCCCTGCATGGGCTCTGTGTTAATAGATACAGTAACAAGTAATGTATCAATTAAACAGTTATATTTAAAGAAAAAAGTAACACCGCGCTTTATATACCGCTTCAGATCTTAACGAGGCTTTACATTGGTGCCTGGCAAGAGTTAAACTCTGCTTCTAGTTAGTTCCTCTTTTCTCGTGCTATTTCTATTATATTGTCGTTTCATTGCGTATCTTTCTGTAATATAATTATTCATTGTATTATGTTTTGCATGAGAAAAAAAATCATTTGAATCACGCATTGGACCCCCCCCCCCACACCACACATACACACCCCACCCTTTACCTTCCAGTAGTCCTAGCTCAGAGAACTGATTGTACATCATCTTGCGGTAGGAGGCTATGGAGCGGACAGGGTGTCGGATGAGAAAGGTGTGTCTGTACCCCTTGGGGAGGTAGGCACGGTACTCCTCCGTCATTGCATTGCCCATGTCCTTTACCATCACGTGTTTGGCGGTAGTGGCTTCAAGACGACGCTTTACAGAACCGTATCTGTATATCAAAAATAAAAGAGGAAACAGCGTATTGTTTATAATCTTGCCCGTTGCCTTGCACACGAGATGCCCCCCTTTTTTAAAATTGGTGTTGTTGTTGTTGCTGCTAACGTATAGACTGCGTCAACGACTTGCGTATTCGATCTTTTTGTCAGATTTCGTTGAAACTTTCACGATACAGTCTACTTCTCTGATTTTTTTTAGCTTTCTTTTAGAGTTGTTTGCTTTCCAGGTTGGATTTCCCTTTGCACTAAACTATTTGAGCATCACTAAGCATCCCTCTGCAGATAACAGCTTTTCACACTCTTAACCCCCGCCCCCCCCCCCCGCCCGGCCCCGCCCCCTCCTTAGGTTCTGTCAACTTGACTGCCTATAATGTAAATATTAAAGGGAAAGTCCACCCCCAAAATAAGTTTGTTTCGATAGAGGCAGAATAATAAGAAAATCAGGTGAGTGAAAGTTTGAGCAAATTCTGAATGAAAATAAGAAAGTTATGAATTATTGAAGTTGTGATCAATCAAATACAAATTGGCAACTCTGTGACTTATTATAGTGTCGACCATTGGAAGATCCCGTGAACAACACTTTGCGCTTTGAGAATCACCAAATTATCTTCCCGTATGATTTGGGGAAAAATAAAGTGTTGCTGTATTCATATCTTTTCATAAAGCTTTATGTTAAAAGAATATCAGAATAGCAAATGCATTTCGAAATAGTCCCTTGGTATAACATTAATCGACTTTTTATCACACTGATCTACCCATGTGAACTAAGAACTAAGAGGGAGGGGGGGGGGGGGTAGTGAGCACCTTTTTTTTTTTTGGTCCTCGAAAATTAAAAAATTAGCACCCCCCCCCCCCCCCCAGAGCGCCAGGGGGGGGGGGGCCCAACCCCCAAAAAGGTAAAAATCACGTGATTTTACATGATTTTTTTTTCTCAAGGGGGGGGGGGCCTGGATCCGCCACTGGTAGTAGTAGTAGTAGTAGTAGTAGTAGTAGTAGTAGTAGTATTAGTAGTAGTAGTAGTAGTATAGTAGTAGTATAGAATTGCAGTAGTAGTAGTAGTAGTGGTAGTAGAAGTAGAAGTAGAAGTATGAGTAGTAGTAGTAGTAGTAGTAGTAGCAGTAGTAGTAGTATAGTAATAGAATAGTATGATGGGATATCTCACGAGAGGCGATCGGGCTCAAAGTGGGTATTTGCCATGCCGTCTAGGGCCTTTTTTACTCTCTGAAAGATCTCCTCATTGCCCTCATAGTCCATGGGTATGTTGAGCTTCGTTTGATGATTATACTCATTGCTGGTGGCGTTGCAGTAGGCATAGGGTTCAAACCACACCTCCGAGGCATCGATGAAGCTGAGACACTTGGCGAGTGCTGTCGAGATGGACCGAGGAACACACCACAGAATGGTCCTGCTACCATCGGTATTCGATGAAGACATTGTCTACTTATATGTTTCCAGTATCTTGTAGGAATGTTCAGAAATAGATCATCAATATAACCTTGATACGAGTAGGCCTATTATTACGTGTGAACGGCGATCAATAATATTGTTGATGAAATGTGTAGACTTTTCTAGCTGTTCTCGATCTTTTTTTGCTGTTTTTTTTTCTAGTAACTTTCTGACTGAACAGCACTTACAGCTCTGTTTCTCTGATGGTTTAATTCAAGTTGGCCATACAGCATTTAAACTTGTGTGTAGATATCCGAAATGTTATTTTCCTGCTGTCGATTTTCTTTTCCCAAAGATTTTCTCTTATTCTAAGACAAGTTGACTCCCACACAAATGATATTCGATTGTAATGTTTATCTTTCAGTCGTGGAAGTCTAGGCCTATATCTGCATTATCCAAGAAGAAGTTGAGCTTATTTCAATCCAGATCCGACATAAAAAAACAAGAAAATGACAACTGGAAGCTAGGAGCAAAATGTTTTATCAGTTGACAGGTGTATTGATATTCTGCTTCATCCAACTATATTATGAAAGAGCAACGCACAAATGAAATCATACTGATATCAATACCATAGTGCTTCCTTTTTGACCTATTTATGACAAAACGTGGATTTTGTACCTACATCATGGAATAAAAGAATGCCCTGTATGCACTTGTATGCCCGGTGTGAAAAGATGAAAGAATTCAGATTCAGATTCAGATTCAGATTCAGATCAGTGACCATATATATATATATATATATATTCAGTGTCGATTTACTAGGTTAAAAAAACAACTTCATAACCTCACTTTGTGCCATTATGTACCATGTACCATATATTTTTTTCCCAAGACATCATAATTATGCCATTATCTGTGAGGGCTTGTCATGAAATTTGACGATTCTCTTAATCAGTCGTTCTCAAAATAAAACCTATGATCGGATTTTTATTTTGAACATAAAAATTATTTTCAGGACATCTTATATATTGTAACGACCACCGCGGCCGTGACTTATATAAAGGCATGACTTATTTTTTTTAAAACTTTGTCATTAAGGTGTTAAAATTAACAAAGCCCTTTCTGAGTAAATAATATTAATCGCATACATAGATAGATCTATTGGTTTCTTAAACTTACTTGATAATTTGGAATCATAAAATTGTCCTCTGCTCTAAGACTTGACTACAGTTCTTTATTTTTAATACTGCTTGACAATAAAAGATTACCGTTGACCACTTCTACTGAGAAATGAAAATGAGTCATCGACTGTTTTCAAGCGCAGCGTTCGTCGACGCGCGAAAACGGTGTAGTGTCGAACTTACATGCAGCTAATCTGCTAAAATGCAAACGAACGCTTGACATTTGGATCATGTGTTGAGACGCTTAAAATGTTAATTTTTCATTATTTCTCAGTATATCTTATGAAATCGAATGAAAACAATTATTCAAGCAATGCAATTAGTTAATATTTAGTGTAACTGATATTCCACCTATAGTCTTGTCTATATGTCATTAGTTGTAGACTAGGAGATTTAATCAAAGCCCCACTGTACTACTTGTAGCTATACTTGCTCCCTCTACTTAGAAAACAATGCCTAACCGGTGACCATTGGTCCCCCATGATCCTCTTTTTCTTACATAAATTGAGAGCTGAGTTGATGAGATAGCCACTTGTCAGTGACCAACCTGGGTGGTCTAATCCCTCCTCGCCAAACTAGTACAGACGGCCTTTAAATGTTTTGCTCTAAATTATAAATGCCTCCTTTAATTCGAAACGTGCCCCGTTTCCTTGCGATAAGTGTCCCCATTAAAAAAAAGTCTATATAATCCCCTTTCCCTTCTCATAAATGCCCCCTTTTCACCCTTGATAAATGTCCTCATTAAAGTCTAATATAGGTACCCTTTTCCAATCTAATTAGTGCCCTTTTCCCTTTTTAATATGTGCCGGTCAAGTTCCTTCTGATTATGCCCCTTTCCCTTTTTAATAAGGGCCCCTACCACTTTTCACAAATGCCCCTATTACCATCTGATAGGGGCCCTCTTTCCTTAAACAAATGCCCCTTTTCCATTCTCATAAGTGCCCCATTTCATCTCTGGGGAGGTCCCCTTTTTCAGGTACGAGAAGTTCCCCATTTTCACCTTGGATAATTGCAGTTTGTAATGAGTGTCCTTTTCTCTTCTATAAGTGCCCCCTTTTCTTTCTCTATAATATGTGCCCATGCATGGTCATGATGTAAGTTAGCGACTTACAGAAACTATTTGGTATAAATGTGTTACTTATATGAAAGGTCCTTCCAGTCTTTCATAATTGGATTGTGCTTGTACGGGCTTAAAGCTTATCTGCCGTAGTTTACAGGGGGGATTAGACCGCTCTGCAAGGTCACTGGACAAGTGGTTATCTCATCAACTCAGCTCTCAGTTAACATAAGAAAAAGAGGATCATGGGGGACCAATGGTCACCGATTAGGCATTGTTTGTTATATAGAGGGCGCAAGTAGCTACCAGTAGTGCAGTGGGCCTTTAAAACCCACCAGGATTTGTTGTTTCCACTCTTTGTAAGGTGTAATTTTTCTCACTCTGAGCTAAAAAATCTTAATTTGTTTTGCTCGCTTGCTTCGCTCGATCGCTCCCAAATGAACATTCAGGCCATCACCCCCAACTGCATATTATGATGCTTAAGCAGTATCTTACCATGTTTACATATACATATTGAAATTTGAAATCTTTCCTGATAATGTGATCATAATTATGACAATGCCAATGGAGACCCCTCTATAAATTGTATATTTTCGCTTTGAGGTTTCGCTTTGTATAGGTGCCCCTTTCTGTTGGTGGTAACATTATTAATATCTTATTACAATTACAAATTATATATCCATATCCATAGTCTACTTGAATTTGCTAATTTCATTGCTTATTTCAATTTTTTTCCTTATTGTTCTATTTATATCAAAGCTTTTTTTCAATTATTATCGCACCAAAATTCTCAAAATGGCAACGCGTATACGTTGACGCGAACTGATCTTCTTGCATAATATATTGCATAACTTTCATAAGTTTGTTTTACTTATGAAATTTACGGCAACGGCGTCAACATGGCTGCATCTCGATACAGGAAGTTTCTTCGTTTGATGGAAGAATGGCCCGCAGATCCGTCGAAAAGGGGTAGAGATTTGGCGGTTACTATTCGGGAAAGAGTGGCACATGGTTTTAGAAGAGGTGAAAACTCTGAGGTTAGTTAATCTGATTTTAAACATGGCCATTTTCGTCCAACTTTACGTCGTGTAGTCCCTTGCGTTGTAATACGTGTGAGTTGTATTTTTCCTCGCAAAATGAGAACGTACAGATGTATGTAGGACGACATGCATGCACTGCTGTCGCGCCACGGCCCACACAGAGCTGCATTTCTATCCTGGCTGTGTATTAAATACTGTTTAGACGATTCTCAACATTTCAAACACCACTGTTCAAAACTCAACTGAGTTCACTCAAAATCGGTACTTTAGTGACAATTGACATGATTGATGATAGACCGAAAGCTTCAGTCTCTATAATTTAATAATCGTCGGTTGTTCCACTGAGACTACGTCTGGCTCCACTAGACCTCCGGTTATAGAGACTGAACGATCGCCTATGCCAGCCTATGTTGAAGATATCACGGCTAGATTTTAGCCGCTAGGCCCCTCCCACAAACATCACAAACTTGCCACGGCCGTATTGTTATGCCCCCAAAATCCCCCAAAATGTCATTTTACCTCGTCTCAGTGGAACAACCGACGATTATAGAGACTGAAGCTTTCGGTCTAGATTGATGACACCTAATTTAAATAGCAGTAAAAAAACTAATACAATCTTTTCAACTTAGTCTAAATAGATCTACCGAGGATGTCAAAAAAGAATACTTTGAAAATTTAAATCGTGAGTCTACTGTCAAACTTGCCGATCAGCCGGTTTGTATTCATTGTGTGCAATTAGTGTGCAATGTGTGTAGTGTGTGCAATTGATGCCTCTCAGTGCTAGAGGTCAATACGCATTTATAGCAAGCTCCTGTTTTGGTCGTTAATTAGAGCTAGCCACAGCTGGAGGTCAATTATCATCATTATTATTTTAGCTTTAGTACGGTTATGTAGGTTTCTTTACCAGGATCTGGGAATTCTAGTGACCACCATGCACCATGACGAGGGACTCTATAAATGCTCTTACTCTTTGGCCTCTCTCTTTCCATTTTGTGATGTTCTAATAGTCGTGTCGTCTGTGCGGCTAGGGTATACAGAAGTATCATGCAGAAGCGGATCTAGAGGGGGGGTTGGGGGGGTTGCAACCCCCCCAAAAAAAAAATCCGGGGACCATTTTTTAAAATCTTATCTTTTTTTTTAAACTTGTAATTTTATTTTATTCTATTTCTATGTATTTATTTCATTTATTATTATTATTATTATTATTATTATTATTATTATTATTATTTCTTTTTGGGGGGAGGGGGGGGGGGGTTGGGCGAACAAATGTCACAGAGTCCCTCCCTTGCCCCCCCCCCCCCCCCCATCAGCTTTTTTGAGGACACGGGCCACCGCCGAAGTGAAAAAAAAAAGAAAGAAAAAAGAACGCACGCTGGAGAGAAACCCTTTCAAGTGCAAATATTGTGAGAAGATTTTCAACTCATCTGGTAACTTAACCAAACACATGATAACTCTGGATATAACTGTGTATTTAACTGTTACTTGATTTAAAAAGACGTTATCATGCACTGCTTTTTATGGTCTCCATTGTGTTAATAGATGCCAGGAAAACATCACTTACGGGGTTCAAATAAACACCCCCAAAAAAATCGGGTCGCCGCTTCGCGGCTCGTGGACGATGCTCCGCATCGTCATTATTTTGGTCAACCCCCCCCCCCCCTTAGCAAAAAGCTAGATCCGCCCCTGTCATGCCATGTTTTTTTGTGTTACACTGAAATGTGAAACCACAAGATTGTAAGTGTGAAACAATATGATTATTCATTTGTTTTTCTGCAAACAAAATGTAACACATATTTTTTAAGCGCCTTGGATTAATTCTCATGTGCGAGAAGCTGCAGCTTTTTAACCAGAGAGCGCATGCATCAAAGCCGATTGGGTTAATCCCGGATGCACGATTTGCCCACGAAAAGCTGCATTGTGTGTGTCCGAAGACTGTCGTTTTCAAGCCAGAAAAACTGCGATTAATTTTCAACCCATTGAAATATTCGTCATACTTGTTTAGCTCCCTCTGCGGCTAAACTAAGTTATTTAGCTTAGCTTGAGTTCGTGTCTAAATAGCACTGTACTCTGTATATTTGGAATGGATCATTATGCACAATAAAAACACCGTTTAAAAGGGTTGTTTACAAGTAATAAGACCTGTTTAAAAAATTCAACAAGTTGTTGTATTGTAATGAACTGTTAGCATTTTAAACAATTACGTTTTATCTGTGTATTAATAACCGAATGAATTTTTAAAAAATAGATTTTTTTCGGGGAGGTAACTTGGAGGTGTCAATCTAGACACACGGGTTATGGGAGCCCCATTCAAATTTAATTCTCCAGCAATTAATAGAAATAAAGACTAGAGGTTTTTTTTTCTCTCTCGCCGGTATAAACAATTGCGTGCTGGCCATAAAACCAATGTGTTGATTCATGAATTCTTGTTTGGAGACTATGCCATTCCATTGTCATTTAACTCATAGAGGCAAAACACATTTTACGTACATGTAAGGTTTTAAATATTATTTTTTTCTTTGAACTTGGTAATAAAGCCCTCTCCAAAGAAAATATTTTCTCTTGCTTCTGTTTATCTCTTTTCCTCCCTCTCTTCTCTTTCTCTCTCCCCACTCTCTCTTTTGTTTCTTCACTGGCCACCCATTATGGGTGCAGTCTGCCTCCCTATCCGCATTCTGCCCAGTGCCCCCCCTCCCCCGTACGCTAGTGTTTCTCCGGCTTATTATTATCATTATAATCATCATCATATTATTATTATTATCATTATTTAGATGGGTGATGAATAATGAAAGGAAAGCAATGAATTATAAAAATTTGTTTATAATCGTTTAAAAATTTGGGTTGGTTTTACTCTTCCATTCAATAAATCTCATTCAAATGTGAAAACTGCACTTATGATACATTTTTTGTCTTCCTCCCTCCCCAAGTATACTAATGTGTCTCCAGCTTTTTGTTTTGTTGTTGTTAGGTGGGGGTAATGGAAGGAAGGTAACAAATCATTGATTGACATTCGTTTAGAAATTTGCGTTAATTTTGCTCACATCACAAACAAAAATCTTATTAGGATAAATCAATACTCTTGCACAAGATTCAAGATTACGATACTTCATTTCTCCAATCGTGCAAAATATAAACTAATATTATCAATTGCTCCTGTTTGTTGTACTTTCACATTATTCATTATAATCGTTTTTTTTTCATAAGCATGTCCATTTTTCTTTCACATGAAATTCTGATACTGCTGGTACTTCATTTGGAGCAGCGTAATCCGCGCTCGCCCTGAAGAAATCTCATGACGGCAAGCACCCTAGTACCTCATAATCCGCCCTTCTATTGTTCGAGTTTATAACCATGACAACGAACTCTACCTTTGACCAAGTTCATTGTTCCTCTTACGTAACATAGATGTACATGTAGATAGGCTTCATACATAACTCTTTTCGTATAATCATTCTATATACCGGTAGTTCTAAAATGCTTTCAAATATTTTGTGTCGTTTTTGTTTGGCTTTGTCAATTTACTTACAAACTATTATTGTCAAAATTTGCCAATACCACCAAACTATAAAGTTTTCCCTATCATCTTCCGCTCTAGAATACTATTTATTTATTTTTATTTGTTCGGTCCTTTTTACATTTTTCTTGTCTCTCTCTCTTCAAGATTTCTTCTGTTTTTGTAAGGGTATTTATGCTGTTAATTTTTTTTCAGTTGCGATTTTTATTTTTTCAACCTGCTGTCCCCAAAATCTTACCAGTTTGTTTTTCTTTGGAGATACATAATATCATTAAGTTTGAAGTTCATATCTTAAGTGGTTCTTGAGATATGGAGATAACGAAAAAGCGGGATAAACGGACATACCCTGTTCATGACACTGTAAATCAAAACAACGTTTAGATACTGTTAATAATAGTTTCCCCTATTTTCAACAGATAGGTGAAATTCAAATTCTAGCATCGCTTCAAATATTCATGTTAACAATAAATTTTAACATGGATATTAGTTTTTTTTCAGGCAGAAAGAAACTCAAAAATAGATCTTGCATTGGCATGTGAGTGTATCATTATAATTATTCATATTGTTTTATCAATTCTTGTGAAATAGTAGGCATTTAAGCTTTTGGAGCTTTGTTGGGAGTATTTGTATGAAAGAAAGTGTTATTAACTAATAATGCACATGATATGTACATGTATGACTTGATATTGATCACGATCACTTTGCCATTCAGTCAAGTAATGAATAATATTATATGAATTCAAGTATTTATTATGTTTTACTGTTCAAGCTTGTATTATAGAAAACAATATAGTATAAAGAAAATACAAATTCAATTCATTATGTCTGTACGATGAACATAGTACAATCATAATCTAGTTCAAGCAAAGCGTGACCGAGGAAAATCATTATATTATTAGTATATCTTATAAATATATATATTTGTGTATATTATTCATGTATATTTATACACGTAAGTGTAAATACTTGAATTTGAATTCAAAACAAATTGTTCATAGTATTCGGCAATAATGGTCATAAACTGACTTGCTAAACAACAACAACAACAGCCCATTCACTGTCCTGTTTGTGTGTGAAGATGGAGCTGGGGGATTATTCCAATGAAAGAAACAATAGCCGGATTATCTGAACTACGGTCTGCCCACATTGCATTCGCTTTGTCATGATCTGCAGTGATCTGCAATGTTTTGTATGCATCCACTGAATACTAGCTTCAGGTGTTTGTATCCCGGAAGGGGGGCACTGTATCCAATGACCGGGTATTTTGTAACGCTTGTACATGTAAGTTGTATTAAAGGGATAGTTGAGTTCTGTTTTCAGACCGCAAATGCCTTCAAAGTGCATGGTTATTGCTCTTATTCTTATCTACATGTATGACATGTATAGTGCCCTGTTAGAACCTAAAATTGCTATGGAGGTAGTTTTAGACCCCAAAATGTGTGAAATTTAGCCAATACGATACCAATCCAGCTACACTTTAAAAAAAAACCACGGCGACCGTTAATTATTTTTCAATTAAATGGGCCAGCTATTCGTAGGTAATAAAAGCAACACGAAAATGCCAACAAGAAGGCCAACATCGGCATTGGCTGAAATACGACGTAAAAGGCGTTATTTCGTTTTTTTCAACGTTTTTTTTTCTTCTCATCTCTCTCTCTCTCTTTCTCTCTGTCTCATCTCTCTCTCTTGCTCTTTCTCTTTCTCTCTCTCTCTCTCTCATCTCTCTCTCTCTTTCTCTCTCTCTCTTTCTCTCTGTCTCTCATCTCTCTCTCTCTCTCTCTCTCTTTCTCTTTCTCTCTCATCTCTCTCTCTCTCTCTCTCTCTCTCTCTCTTTCTCTCTCTGTCTGTCTGTCTATCTCTCTCTTTGTCTGTATCTGCCAATGTCGTTTTTCATATAATTATATATCTTAAAAACAAATATTATTTATATATTATTCATAATATACACGCATATTATGTGAGTGCATATACGTAAATTAGAATTAAAAACAAACTTGTTCATATTATTCGGCAAAAATGGTCATTAACTGACTGACTTTCCTAAATAAAACAACAACGACAGTACATTCACCGGCCTGTTTGCCTGAGAAGATGGAGCTGGTGGATTATTCCAATGATAGAAAACAATAGCCGGATTATCTGAACTACTGTCTGCCCATTTTCATTCCCTTTGTTATGATCTGCAGTGAAAAAGCAGGAAGTCTATTCATGTTTTGGATTTTCGAACTCATCAGCTGCAATGTTTTGTTTGCATCCACTAAATACTAGCTTCTGGTGTTTATATTTCATCAAGAGATTAAGAAACATTCAGAAGAAGCTAAAATGAACGGAGAGAAGAATATTACAGTACAATAATAATTATTAGAAGTAAAACTTTTGAATATAAATCTCTGTTGCATCAAACTGATATGACAAAAAATGTTTATTATGCTAATTTTTCTTAATAAGTTATCCCTTTGAGGAAGGGAATCTGAATTCTGACCCTAAATAGCAGGGGCCGCGGAGCGTTTTTGAGAGTAGGGGGGTGGGGAGGTCTGAGCATGCGAACAATCTATAAACCACTTTTTCGGAGCTTTCATGAAACGTGTCTACTAAAAAAAAAGCCACAGCCACCCGCTTCCGCAGCCCCTGCATAGTTTGAGAGTTAAATGGCCTATAGAGGGCGGTCAACTGGTATCAGTTGAAATCATTATGAGTAAATTGAGTTCTGTTCTGGAGTCGTTGGAGCGTACGCTCTTTTATACGGGATTTTCGCATGCGTTTTTTTAATAGAGGGTTTCGGACGATTGTGGCTTTCACGCAAACTAGCCCGCGTTGCATAAAGCCGCGTGATTACTGCCACTCGAATTGATCCAAGGCGCCTAAATCATTGTGTTTTCTGACCAATAAAACTTATCAAGATAAAAAATATAAATTAATAAACAAATACTCATTTCTCATATGAAACTAAAAAACATTGAAGGGCTTACTTCACACAAATCTGTCCAATTCCGTTTGAGAGCCTGCGAGCTGCAGGTTCTCAGACAGCCTTTTTCTGTTTGACCTCGTGCATTGCATTGTACAAGTGACCCTTATCATGGACACACACACCAAATTTCTGCAAGAATCTTCAAGGTTAACATTTGAAGGAAGCAGACGACACCAAAGAAAGAAAAACATAAAAAAAGAAATCAACACCAAAGCAAAACTGAATTGATCACAAATAGATAGAGTATAGACCTATATAATATTTTGGGGTGAGTAGCCTATGACTTTAATAACATCAAATTGACATTATAAGAGAGGAATGTGTAAATTAGTCTCTTGAGAAATAAGAAGAGGTACAGTATGTGATGGTAATAATATCAAGAGGTGGAATTCTAAAAATCATGATGAATTGTCAAAAAAAAGGAAAATTTATGTTTTGATGTACTGGTTCAGTGATGTATTGGCATACAAAAGTATGGACCTCCTTGATTTTATAATTAGTGTTCCCTTATTATTCAATCTTACAGATAAATGAGAAAGAGTGTGACAGGATGTATGACTCTCTCAACAAGATCCATACAGATTTCTTCAGAGAAAAGGTACGTACATAATATGAAAAACGTTGACTGAAAAATATATTTTAATTTTTGTTGCATTTAAGAAAAATCTAAGCTGAGTATAAAACTTTTTTAAAAGAAAGGAGAAATGAGAGAAGCAGACTGGTTGAAAGTTTGAATGAAATCAGACCACAAATTATGAATTCACTAACCACATTACCAAATTGGGCTTCACATAGATTAAATGATCTGATATTTCAAACATTTTTTAAATTGTCGCCATTCTGTTTCTTTTATGTTTCTTCTTTTATTAAAAATAACTTTTATAAAGGTTAGATGGCCCTTTTATGGCTATTGTAGTCTCTGGGTTGGCTCAGCTGGGTATTAACTACCTTTCAAAACCAAATATGTGTTAAAACCAATTCAGATATCAGTGACAATGGATAAAGTGTTAATTTGTAATCATATACCCGGTTGTCCAAAAGAAATACCAGGGAGGTGAAAGAAAGGAGGCGAAACTCTTGTAATTTATTTGAGGGCATTCGTGATTTCTAAAGCGTAACAATGGGATGTGTAACATTCCACTTGGCTTTGAAGTTCCATGCTCCGAACTGCGCTTCCACTGCGGGGACTTTACATTTTTTTACAAAAGATTAAATTACCTGCAAAATTTCAGTGTAAATCAAAAACTTTATATGGGGATTGTTTTGGGAATAGTGCATCAAACAAATTTTTAAATTTAGTACACCGTCCTTTCTATAATTTGTTTGCCAGAGTCGGTAAAAGAAAAATTACATCCTGACAAAAACTCAATATTTTAGGATAATGCGCTAATTTGTGCATGTTTTAATGTCCCTTTAATCCATGATTTACAATCTTCAATAAAATTAAGTTTGCTGATACGTGTTTTCACATGTTTTTTGTATTTTTTAAGTTAAAAAAAGAATGAAATTACACAAGTTTGTGGTTCGCTTGTTCTACTCTTTACACGTTCAACAATAGATGAGAAATCATTAAAAGGGACAGCGAACAGTTGCTGTGATACCATTTTCTGATGTAGGAATTCTAAATCCTGAAATTTCATGCGCTCTTTTATCTCACCACCTGGTTAACAGTTGCAGAATAGCGCATAACTTTTTGGCGGCTTGGAGCATGGGGTCAAAAGAGAGCAGCTTGATTCCAGTCCTTCTCTATCACGTCCCTGGATATACATAGGTTTTGTGGTAGCTTATCATGTAGCTTTCTTTCTCAAATTTAGAGGGTCATGTGATCATAGACCTCTGTGAACCCTTTGGATACTAAGTCCAAGAAAACATGTGTGTGTTTTTATACACCCTGTATGCGGGAAGTATGACCAAAATTAAATCACATCTAACTGGGATACACTGTAGATGGAATAGTTCAGAAGCGTCCATATTACACAAATGAATATTAAAGGCTGCTATTGTATTCTTACCGACAGTACCCACGGCTCAAAGATTCATCAGCTACAGGAACCTCCATAGAGATTTGCAAGATGGTGATGGCTACAGGTAAGAAAATAATGCAGATACAGGCCCTGGGTATTTCATTCATTTTGTTTCTCCAGGGGTCGTATTTTGAAGCGAAGTTATCTTTTATGCTAGACAGGCCTTAGGGAAAATGCGCAAATGTCTCTTTTAAATTCACACAAACACAGCCAGTTTTACGTAGACGTTAACCAATTACTTGTCCTAATTTTGATTTGTAGTGGGAATTGATATTGGTTTACCATGGTTTACCAACACAAAGATAACGTCTTTTCAGAATACCACCCAGAACTCTTTGAGCTTTCTAATAGGGCTTCTGTAGCTTTTTTTGAGCAATGCAACCTTCCGTTCCTATGTATTTCTTTTATTGTCTGAAAACAAAATAGAAATTGCATGTCCATATACTTTTAGTGCATGTATCATTGAGTTTTGCAATAAGTGTGATGTGGTAATATATAGATTTGGGTCAGTATTATACAGTGCTGGAAATGGTCTGAAATTGTCATTTATTTTTACTTCCAATGCGGCACGATGGCTGAGTGGTAGAGCAGTGGTCTCATAACTGAGAGGTTCCGGGTTCGAAACCAAGTCAATGGGCTAGTGCCCTTTGGTAAGGCATTAATCATCATTACCAAGTCCCTCACAGAGGCCTTAGGAGAGGACTAAAAGCTGTCGGTCTACTGGTTGCACACTTACAAGCATACATATGCTTTCTTAGCAGTCGGGTAAAACAAACAAACATTTTCTTCTTTAGCTTTAGCTTCTAATTGCACCAGTGTTCATTGACATATTTTCATGTGACCCTCTTTGTTTACAGATACCATCACTGAAATGGAGAAGATGAATAAGAGCACCTGGCAGAAGATCAAAGATTCAATACCCTGGAGGTCAGCAGGGCCAGGGGACGACAAGAGCTGAGACAGACAGCAATAGGTCAACCAAGGTCACCAGTTTCGTCCGCTGTGAAAAAGATGAGATGGGCATTTACTAACCGAACTGCCGTTATATTATATGGAGGAAAGCAGACTTAGCCATGGCCTCGTCTTGTGAACAAAATTGTGATTGATCTGAATCTCTTGCAACTCCACTTCAGTTCGATGTCAGTCGCAATGCTGTTCATGAGCAATTGTAACTTTGCAATTGATTTTAGGATTTGCAAAAGATTTGGATTCATTTTGACATTTTTTTTCTGATGGGGCTCAGGACTGTATGTAATATTGACTTTTACCTGTGCTATTGAACTATATTGAATATGTATAAGCAACCAGGGGCCTTATGGTTGTATATTGTGTGATTATTGTCTAGGAGCAGGAGCAAATGTCCATATGGCTGATCTTTTGATCGATTGAATGAAAGATGTTGGATGGTGGATCGATCATAACATGCTCAGGAATAGCAAGGAGGATATTGTCCTATTGATATTGAATGTCATCAGGACTTGTTTAATTTAGATTTGAAACTGTTTTCCATTCTGCCTCATCCTGAATGAAGCTTTGTCCCAACAGTGTTTCAATCTGTAAACAAAATAGTTTAACCGACTTAGTCATGTTGAGGGAAAGAGGGAGGAGAGAGAGAGAGAGAGAGAGAGAGAGATGGGAGGGGGAAAGGAGAGAGAGAGAGATAGAGAGATGGGAGGGGGAGAGAGAGAGAGAGAGAGAGATATGAGTGCATTTTCAGTTTGTGCAATCTCATAAATTTTTGATATGATCATGTGATATATAGTATTACTGAAAAATTGCGAAGAAATTTGATTTAATATGATTTTCCACTGTGCTTTGAGCCATAGTATTCTCATAATGTATAATGAAGAGTTTAAATAAAAAACTGAATTGATATGTCCGGGAAACTGCATACAGAGAAACTTTGCTGCCAATGTTTGGATTTTTAAAAACTCTATAGTTGCATTTGTAGAAGTGTCATTGTCTAGTGGATAGGTCACTAGACTGTGGATCACACGGTTTACAATCGAGTCCTGACGCGGCACTAATGTGGTTGGATTGGCATGTGTGCACCTGTAAATGGCGCCTGGCCGGAATACTTCCCAGGGATCGGAGCTTGTGCACTGTCACGTGTGGGTTAGTAATTTAATCCAATGATCAATAATTACAATGTAAAGCTGCTCTTAAAGATAAAGTTGTGTTCTGGTCATGCTATTGCATTGTGAAAGAAACATTGTGAAAAAAAAATTGTGGAATTGTTCAGAAAAGGTTAGAGCATATATGTATTAGTGTGTACTGCAAGGTTCTGGAGTCATCAAAATGATAAGAAATGTGGCCCAGTCTTGGTAAAGTAACAGACACTGTACACAGAAAGATAAACATGTATATGGAAATACACAAACATGTGGCATAAAAATCGGGCCTCATTTTTAAGATATTCCTTGTCATATTTAGAATTTGAAGGCATTTAAAGAGCTACATGTATGCTTTTCAGGGTACATTTTTTCTCTAATGTTCCTCCACACTTGCCTAATAACAATAATATCGTTCATAAATTATTTTTCACCTCTCCCCAGAACTCGACCTTCTCTTTAAGCACTATGCAAATCTTATTAATTTTATTGAAATAAAGAAAAATAAAGAGAATTATATGGTAACTAAGATTTTGATTCTTGGGACTACATTTACTTAAAGTCAATCTTGAAGGTTATGTGGAAAAGATTTGAAATACAAGAGAGGCACGCCCATTCTGAATTTAAGAAATACTCCTACACTGTATGTACAAGCTGTAGGCATCTAAAAAGAAAGCAATATACAACATAAAACAAAATTCACCATGAGCCAGGCCATATAAATTTATGAATAGTTCTTTATTATTAGACCAAATATACTAAATTCACAACACATAGCGTACATGTGCACATAAATATTATTAGCTTTTATCCTTTAAACTGGCTAATATTATGCATATTAAAAGCTATTCTTATCATTATGAAAATATAGGACTTGAGTATAAATACAGGGCAACGGAAAGGAAAATGGATAAGAGAAAGAACGAGGCTGAAAGGAAGTAGAAGGTGGCTGGCGAGAGAGGGGAGGATGATAAACATACCAAGATTACATCAAGAAAATCATTTGAACATGTTATATTTGTACACAGCATTATGAACTACAATCGCACAGAATGCTGCAAAGCCAAAGAGATCCAGAATATTTTGAATTGTGCCCCTGTAATGAAGTCATAAATGATGATATCATCTTTGAGAAAAGAATATGGTTTGAACTTAGTCCTGTTCATGGAAAATTCAAAGAATGTGCTCTCTCTCTCTCTTTAAATGAAAAAGAATCGATGTTCGATATTCTTAGAAGATTCAGTCGGAAATTTTAGAGCCTAATAAATTCTATTAAAGTAAACAATATAAAATGTGCATATGAAACAATCCAGATTATACTCATTTTCCAAGGGTCAATTATATTATTTGTTACAATCTCTGTGTCCTTTTGATTCAAAATTTCAAGGATCTCCATCCTGCAAAAAGTCTTGAAAGTCTTTTCTCCTTTAATAAATGGTGCCCTGGGTAAAATAACAACTTCAATCTCAAACACAAAAATCATATCGGTCTTGACTGAACTCAACTGAAAATCATGTTGAACAGCGGAGCTTAACATCTTTCTGAGGTCAACTTACAGTTACTTCTCGAGTTGAAAATAACTAGATTTCTTACAAAGCCACACATGATTACTGCATACCATCTATAACTGTGTATGGGTGGAATTTTTAAGACAATTAATATAATGATATATATACTGAACTAACATTTTAAAGCTCTACAACTTAAAAACATATATCACATCATTCATTGAAATAAGCTTACTGGTAATACAAATATGAACAGCGTGAATTTCAATATTTACAATTCCTTTCAGCTTTAAAAATCATGTTCAAACTTCTACTTTTCATGCGTATACATTTCTCTTTGCTGTTTTACCACTTTCTGCATATCTATAGATTGCATTGT
The DNA here is from genome assembly GCF_000002235.5 of Strongylocentrotus purpuratus. Taxonomy (NCBI): domain Eukaryota; kingdom Metazoa; phylum Echinodermata; class Echinoidea; order Camarodonta; family Strongylocentrotidae; genus Strongylocentrotus; species Strongylocentrotus purpuratus. Next base: position 22,005,064 of record NW_022145613.1, on the reverse strand, counting down.
GTTTATATCGATGAAAATGTATTATATAATCCATTTTTCATGTGCATGCCACTTCATAAGCTTTCAATTTGAATTTCTAACATGCAAATATTATTTCATCACATAGGTAACACACTGATTAGTGATCAGACTACATGTAAATTTCTAATTGTCATAAAGCTTATTTTGTGAGAGTGTTGGAGTGTGTTTATTTCATTTACCACGTCGCAAGAACATCAAAGATTCAACAATACACTTCTAATATTCACCATGCAGACTACTGCTATGACTGAGACTACATCTGATTGTATACAGTGTATATATACATGTACCAGCATGAAACTGACTGCATAAAGTTTGTTATTGATTCATATGACAGCATTTCTTGCTGATAATACGTTATGATCTGTGGTTGCACATGTATGTGTAGCCTCTTGAAGTTTACCATAATTCTAGATTTGATAAAAGTTTATTGGTATACACAGCAAGAATCTGATTTCTAAAGTTAAGATTATACTTACACTGAAAAATAATTCTTTTCACAACGCAGTTTACAATGCAATCAAATAATACCAATTAACACTTACATAATATTTCTTATTTTACATGTTTATTCAATAATATATTAGTTAGATTAATCCACCTAAAAACACACGACCTCTGTCTATATAATTAGCCAACTGACATATAAGCCTTAGTTTGTGATTTATCTGGATATCAATATTTATTGTTTTCAATTATTTTACTCTTTTTCTGTTGTTTAGATTGTTATAAACTGGTTACTTTGAAAATAAAAATATACACAATTCCATTTTATTAAGTTTATAAAAATGGCTCATGTGCCTTTATCAGCAATTGACCGAGATCATATTTCGCAAATTTCTTGTGGATTTTGAAGATTTCACTGCACTCTTTGAGATGCTATCCCAGCAAACCTCGGCGTTCGACTTGGCATCTAGCTGAATTCTCTTTCACTCAGAATGATGGGAGCGACAAGGGTCCAGACATAGAGGGCGACACACACCCAGCTGGAGGATATCTTGACCCACATGGCTCCACTGTTGGCAGCCAGCGAATCAAAGTTGGCTCCTGCTGGCCTAGAGGTGGACATAAAGCAGAGGAGAAAACATGTTAGAAATAGCTTTGATTACAGGTTCAGAGGTCAGAGGGGACTAAAATAGATTTCCTTGAGTCTTACATTGTGATACACCTACATGTATGAAGTATGAAGATAACCATTAAAGCCCTTTTGCACTAGTTTTGGCAAGGAGGGATTAGACCTCCCTGCATGACCATGACCACTGACAGGTGGTTATTTCATCAAATCAGCTCTTAATTAACATTAGAAAAGGACCATCGATTAGGCATTGTTTGCTATATAGAGGGCACAAGTAGCTTTAAGTAGTGCAGTGGGGCTTTTAAAGGAAAATTTATCATGAAAACCCTGTAAAATTAGAGAAATGACATTTATAGTGTTTGGATTTTAGGATTAACCTTTCACATATAAAGGTTACTTCTCCTTTCAATGAAATTGTTTCAATCCTATAAAAATTCTAATTATCTTCATGGATGTCAGAATTATTGACAAACATGGAATTCAAATGGAGAACAGGGAAATGTACTGTTACATGAATCTTAACGTAACAAACTAGTCGTTATTATACTCATTTGCCAATTTCAATTTCAACCTTTCAAGAGTTCACAAATTTCATGCTTCTCTAATTTTCTGCATTCCTGTAAAAGAAGTGTAGACCTGTAGATGTGTGCACGTTAAAAAAAAAAAAAAAAGCTATATTGTTGATATGATTTAATGCAATGCAGTGCATAAATAGAGATGAATAAAATTATTTAAAAATCTGTCAACCCACAAAAAGAACATTGAAATAGTTATTTGCCAATATATTGCAGGTATCAACAGCAAATCTTGGAGTAAACATTTTGAATATAGGGACTTAAATTGGTTTGATAATGTAATAAATATGATAATGAAACTGTATTCACATCTGTTAGCTAAACACAGATTGGACATTATTTTTCTATATCATTAGTGATATTCAGTGATACGGCATATAGCTCATGCTAAGTTTATTAAAAGCTGAATGGAAGAAAAACATGTTTGTGCATTTGTTGTGCATTTGTGCTGAGAATAATCACCATCTAAAAATATTATAAATAATTTTTATAATTTGATAATCATTAAAATGCATTATAGAGATGAAAGATTACAATGTTTCATCACTATCCTAATTACATAGTACAGTATGAACTAGATGGAATTTTGACTGCGCGCAGTCGAAAATGATGCCTCCGCCATAGAGCAATTTAAACAAGTTTGGAGTTTAAATCTCCAGTGGTTCTTGAGATATCATGATAACAATCTCAATGTATGGAATTTCATAAGTTGACCTCTGTGACCCTTGACCTTTGACCTACGTGCTCCAAAATCTAATCAGATTGTCTTCCTATGGTGATACACACTATCATTAAGTTTGAAGTTTAAATCTCCAGTGGTTCTTGAGATATTATGATATGGTGATACATACTATCATTAAGTTTGAAGTGAAAATTCTCCAGTGGTTCTTGAGATATCGCGATAACGATCTCAATGTATGGAGTTTCATAAGTTGACCTCTGTGACCCTTGACCTTTGACCTACGTGCTCCAAAATCTAATCAGATTGTCTTCCTATGGTGATACACACTATCATTAAGTTTGAAGTTTAAATCTCCAGTGGTTCTTGAGATATTATGATAACAATCTCAATGTATGGAATTTCATAAGTTGACCTCTGTGACCCTTGACCTTTGACCTACGTGCTCCAAAATCTAATCAGATCGTCTTCCTATGGTGATACATACTATCCTTAAGTTTGAAGTTTTTACATCTCCAGTGGTTCTTGAGATATAATGATAACAATCTCAATGTATGGAATTTCATAAGTTGACCTCTATGACCCTTGACCTTTGACCTACGTGCTCCAAAATGTAATCAGATTGTTTTCCTATAGTGATACACACTATCACTAAGTTTGAAGTTTAAATCTCCAGTGGTTCTTGAGATATGATAACAATCTCAATGTATGGAATTTCATAAGTTGACCTCTGTGACCCTTGACCTTTGACATACGTGCTCCAAAATCTAATCAGATCGTCTTCCTATGGTGATACATACTATCCTTAAGTTTGAAGTTTAAATCTCAAATGGTTCTTGAGATATCGCGCTAACAAACTCAATACAAGGAATTTCATAAGTTGACCTCTGTGACCTGTGACCTTTGACCTACGTACTCCAAAATCTAATCAGATCGTCTTCCTATGGTGATAAATACTATTCCCGAGTCTTAAGTTTAAATCTTAAATGGTTCTTGAGATATTGTGATAACGGTCAAACGGGACGGACGTACGGACGTACGGACGGACAACCCGAAAACATGATGCCTCCGGCACCACCTTCGGTGGCGGAGGCATAAAAAATGGAGAAAAAATACAGATAGGCTTGACATAAGTATCGGGGGATTGGTAAGGGAACTGGTAAGGATACTGAAGTCAGAAAACAGTTTTTGAATATGTGATACAATGGGTTATTCTAGAAAGAAAGTTAGACAACTTTCCTCCACACGAATGCAGATGTACAGTGTACATATGACATCTTGTAGAACCACTTTCATCATTATCATCTTATGACTTGATACTATGAGGGTGAGTGGTTTGTAGAAAGAAGTTTTCATAGTTTTTAATGAAAAAATATTATTTCTGATACAGATTCTGCATCCCTTTTATTAACAATTTTGAAGTCATCTTCCAGTAAAATGCTTTCCTTGGTTGTGGCTGTTCTTCTAACTTATGAGCAAGCAATCATTATTCAATCACTTTAGGGAATGAACTTAACAAAAATATTGCTGAGAGATGATTTGCTAGGTATCGGTGCAAAGCTTGTAAACTTAACAATTTCAATAGTAGCTGGATACATGTACATTAACAAAATAAATCATGCAGTTTTTTAAGTCAATGTATGAAATAAAAAAGAATTGAGAATCTTACATGCAAATTACAATCTTAATGTTTTCAAAACTGCTGACCAATCCCTATATTTAAATGTACTTAATAAAGAAATTGTAACATGTCAGATAATAAAATATAATTAGAAAAGAAATGCTTGCTTTAAGGTAATGTGGGTCATATTTATATGTGGTTGAATCTTTGCGCATTTTACATGCAAGCTGACGAAGATGATAGATTTCTTTGCTCAGCATTGGATTTAATGACGACTGGCCCTGAGCTGCATTTACATGTAGCTAAATTCAAAACAAATTATCTTTTGAAAAGAAGGGCATCAAATAGATTGTACAGTGAAAATGTAGACTGAAAGAAAGGCACTGGCAAAAAGAAATATTCTGGTAAAATTTTGACAGGTGGCCATTTACGAAACAGACAGATTATAAAGACCTCTTTACAGCATTTTTTTTTTATTTGAAATAAATAATTTTTGGCTGGTTTCAAATAAAAAAGAATATATAACTTCAGATCTGATTGATTAATGTCTTTTTTTGGTCAAGATTCAATCAATTAAATCATTCTAATCTGCATGCACTGCATACCTGTACCTGTTACTGGAGGGGCCCTTGTACAAGCTGATGATGTAACCAATAACCACATGGATTTTTAGTAAGGAATGCTTCTTATTCTTATTCAAATGCTCCTAATAATAAAATTCATTTGTTGTAGCATACTCCCATATATTGCTTTTTTGCTGAAAACAGTGATATGTTCTACAAAATTGGCTGAATATAAACAAAACAAAATGGATCTTATCACAAATGCTCTTTTATCATGGTTGCATTTTGCTTCCATTAACCAATGCATACAATGAAGGATTGGTTTTCAAATGGAATTTATAATAATGCTCTTGTTGAGAACTAACAAGTTGCACAGCTAGAGACTACTTACTAAGTGAATAAAGCTATTGAAGTAGCACATGACAGCTAGAGACTACTAAGTGAATAAAGCTATTGAAGTAGCACATGACAGCTAGAGACTACTAAGTGAATAGAACTACTGACTTAGCACAGCTAGAGACTACTTACTAAGTGAATAAAGCTATTGAAGTAGCACATGACAGCTAGAGACTACTAAGTGAATAGAACTACTGACTAAGCACAGCTAGAGACTACTTACTAAGTGAATAAAGCTATTGAAGTAGCACATGACAGCTAGAGACTACTAAGTGAATAGAACTACTGAATTAGCACAGCTAGAGACTACTTTATAGTGAATGAAACTATTGAACTGCAATTTATGGATGAGCACTTTAATGAAATGGTCTGAGAGTGAGACTAATCTTGCAATGAAAGAAGGAGTTAAGACACATGAAGACAATGAGATGATTTAAACCTAAATACTGTAAAAGTGGTGATGAGACTATTTTTTCAAATTGCATAAGTATTCAGTTTTTTGAAAATCCTATTCTGTGCCACTAGTTTTATGAAAAGTAAACGCCAATTACCGGTACCTTACAATCACGTATTTGGTAAGGCCTAGTTCAGATATGACGTGGCTAAATTATGGATCACGGGTGTATAACTATTTTGATCAGCTTTAGCAAACCACACGTTGGAGTGGTCGCCCTTCTGCGTCGTTGTGAGCCCCCCCTAGGTGTTTATAGTAGGGGTGCATTCAGGCGGACACTGTTTCACCCAAGAAACATGTTTTTCAAAGACGTTTAGTTTAAAACACGGTTGCGTTCAAGAAATTTTTTGTGGGTCGTGGCCCGTTTCCGGTTTGACCGACAGTGGACCGTAAACACAGACAGAAAGCATGCGGTGAAGTTGACCTATACTTCCTGGGTCAAACTGCACAGTGTGATGAGCAGCGACTGGGCTTGAAATGAGCGAGAATCAGCGTTGATGAAAAATTGCTTGAACGCTTTCCCGCAGTAACAGTGTTTTTTAACGGCGTTTTGATTTGTGATTCATCTTTGTGATTTTAGCTTCAAAAAATTGCTTGAACACACCCTAAGCTAATGGAAAGGTGTTGGAAGGAAAGAGACTTACTGGAACCAGCTGGTGAGGGTCATCATCATGTAGAATGCAGCTAGCATGAGCATGATGTGAAAGAAGGTGTAGCTATAGGAAACGGTGTCCTCCTCATTATCATACACCTCTTGGCCCCACTTCTCTGCGTCTCCATCAGCAGGCTTGGAGTCACCTGGAAGAGAGGGGAATGGATGGGTGGGTGGAGCGTGAAGTACAGGTTAATATGACCCTCAGAAGTAATCTGATAACTGCATTTATTTATCTCTGTCACACCTCCAAACCGACTCCAAATCCACCAATTCCCGCCTGTTTGGTGATTGCAATATACTTGTATCATTGGTCAATTGTGGTTCTGGTGTCAATCACATTGGTGTGCATTAGAAAGATGCATCAGAAAAATATCTGGGGAAATTATATTTTCAAGATTAACTACATGTTCATTCACTGTCCAATGATACTTGCTATCACTGTACATATGGGACAGAAAGTGACCAAATACCTGTATATCTTTTCCCCAAAACATACGTATTGGTAAAACCAAGAAACCAAGACTCATTGGATTCTGTATCCAATCATCATTTTTTTAAAATCAGCCTTCAAAACCATGATCCTCAAAGCAAAAAGTAATAGAACGTTAAAGTGGAATGCAGGCTGGAAATCACAATTAGAATCTTGTCAGATTTGCTCTATATTAGTTTACCATTCAACTCTGTTCAAATTACATAATATAATTATGTATGGAGCTGTTAAAAAGTTCTTTCCACTTGTGTTTTAACAGTGAAACTGTGAAGAGATATTGCAATTTGCAACTTTCCAAATCATTGTAACTTGTAAGCACATCATTACAGACAAATAATCTTGTTTGTTACCAAGGTAACAAAATATCTACACAAATACTTACCACCGCTTGAATTGGTTGATCCAAGCAGAGTTTTCTGTGGACAGAAGTAAGAAAAATATCAAATGGTTACACTTTATTGATACTATGTATCGTTCTCATTATCAACTGAAAATCATGTTGATGGGTAATCTAAACATGAAATAAAATTCTAAGATCTGATTGGATGCTCGGAAACATGCAGTCCATTCACAGGAAAGGCAGACACCCAAAAGTTTTTAGCAACATGTTCTAAACAGATGTATAAGGGGGTAAACATGGCAAATCACCTGTTGATTGTAATACATGTAGATTCATAAGTGTACACATATGTAGAAACTCTACATGGGCAGGTATGCAATAACATGTAAAAGCCATAATCACCACTTTCTTTGGAAACAAATAATGGTGTAGCAGGGTTAAATTTGATAGGGATTGGTACACAGAGCAAGGCTGGAGAATTATAGAAATCATTGCAAAATTATTTACAGCTCCTTAAAAAAATCTGGAAAACTGGATAAAAAGTAATTCAAGTAGGGTACATGTCGTTTTCTATTGATACAGGTACATCATGAATGAAAAGCTTGCAAACACTTGACTGGATGAGCATTAACACACTGAAAATTCCATAAAAGAAGAAAACAGAAACGGAACAATGATATTAAAAGAGGTACACATACACCAAGTAATCCAAACACTTTAGAATACAGGAATGAATTTCTAATCAAACATTCTTTTCATAGAAACCCAACAAACATGCCAATTAAAATCCACCTGACCTACAGATGTATTAATTTTACTCAGGATATCAAAAGTTTAATATTTACATGTGCTGACGTGTTCCCAAACAAGTCATCTCAAATGGATAACTAATATTTGCTACATTGTACAATGTACATAAATAATGTACTTAAAACCATGGACTTTTGGCACAGCTCTTTTGCTCAGCAAATAAAATATATTTGAACTTTATAATGCGACCATGAGTATATTGTACAGAGACCTCTTGTTGGACTAAACAACTTTGTTCTTCACTTTATCAAATTGAATAATATTTGTAAATTACTCTGAGAAAGATGATTATATTCATTAGAAGTTAGTCAAAGGAGAAGAGAGCAAGAAAATTGACAGTTAAGAAATAAGTATCTTTATTTGAGAGTTGAAAGCCATTTTGGCAGCTGCTTAAATTATGTGGCATACATTGCAGAAAATCTGATGTTTTATTGATTTCTTTTTTCTTCTTTGAAGAAGATGTTGAGGATACATCAATCAATGTCAATGTTGTATCAACATTTGTTTTATGATACCTAACAGACTTGTGGAAGAAGGGAAGGGTTCATACCTGGGACCCATTTCACAAAGCCTTTTTTCAATGACAAATGACAAAAATCAGTGACAAATCTGTTGACAACCAATCAGAAGCAAGGATTTCAGTAGCTTATAAACAAAAACTGTCATTTTTCACTGATGACAAGTTTTGTGAAACGCCCCCCTGGTTATTACCTTGGTTTAAATTTATATTTAACGGAAGATAGTGTACTGTATGTATTGTAGAGTGGGCAAATTTACTGACATGAAGATATTTGTATTGGGCATGTTAGTAAAATACACAACTTGCATTATTTTAGGGTTGTATAAGAAAGAGTTAGGCTTTTTTATTTTGGTTGCAATGTACATGTATCTTTGTATGCATGTTAAGAGTTAGGCAAAGACATGTACATGTATTTCAACCTGATACACTGTCAATGTTTATGCTTTTGGCCTGATGATTAATGCATCATGTTTATTTTTACATGATCTAGCTTTGTTCGAGGCTTGTATAAGAAAGAGTTAGGCATTTTTATTTTGGTTGCAATGTACATGCATCTTTGTGTGCATGTCAAGAGTTAGGCAAAGATGTTGAACACCATCGTGCGTCTTTAATGACTGTACATACATTGTACATGTATGTCAACCTGATACACTGTTAATGTCTATGCTTCAGGCTTGATGACTAATGCACCGTTTTTATCTTCACATGATCTAGGTCACTCCTAACTTATTTCAGCATACACCCATTTTACTTTACATTGTACATGTACATGTAGTAGTGCAGTACAACAAAATGTACCGGTACTTCATTTGTACTTATCATTAATACATTATCTAACATTGCAAGCTTGGGCTTGTGTTCTACCCAAACTTGGCACAGCTTCTCTAAACTTGACTGATAGAAGATTTCTTAGGTTCTGGTACTGTAATACAGATTGTGTAGCACAATGTTTTCATGGTGTCAAATTACTTCTTTTTCACCTTACCCCCCCCCCCCTAAAAAAAAAAAAAGGTCCCTTCATACACCCTCTGAATAACAAATTTATTTCATACTAATTCATGTACACCCCCTGTCCATGTACATGATGTGGAGAAGAAGAAAAAAAGAGAAAGAAACAAATTTAGTTGAGAGAAAATTCATGAGTGTTGATGGCTTTCACCAAATGAATGTGTGAGATGAGTAAGTGCTCCATCACCTACAGAGTATATTTATGTGTGATGATTAGAATGGTTTAGAATAGTTAAAAATGGTTGCTCCAGCTGTCATAAATGTCTGTTTTCTTTGATCCTTCCAAGGAGTATGAATCTTCTTACCTCATTGGTTCCATATTGTAGATTGTCCTAAATGTTAAGTGTGTGAACAAGATGTGTGGAAATGGTTAGCTAAATAGACTGATATGACACAGCATGAAAGCTAGAAAGTGAGAACTATATTATTTAGAAGATCAACTCCTCTTCAGACAATACAAAAAGACTGCAGATCTATGACCATCTCTCTAATTCTTTGCATAGATTGACAAAACTTCTAAAGTTTCTGACTAAATGTTGGCTTAAGATTTTTGAATCTTTATTGAGATACACAAATAACTATCCCTTGAATGAGGCTCCATATCAGTAGGTACATGTACATTTGTGTATAAGAGAGTGGCAGAGATGAAAGCAGGAAAGAATAAAATGAAGAAGGAATGTGCAGTACATCAAAATAAGGGTCAGTGTCAAACGTGAAAAGTAATAGAATCCACTGAAAAGCACTGGTATTGTTATACAGTGCACTACACAGTATGATATGATCTACAATCTTCTTTGGGTATCTTAAGAACAGTTTCCTGACAATGACTCAGCCCAGATCAAATTAATCTATTGAAGTGAATATATTATGGAGTGAATATATCATGGGGTGAATATATTTTGCACTAAAAATATGCATGATGTACAAGTGTAAAATTTATTTAAATAATAAGTCAATTTTTATATAATCCATTATTAATACATTCAAAAATGAAATGTTTTACATAAATGTACAAAGTACAAAGTTATGGTATCTAATGGAGCACAAATTTATCTGGTAAATCTAATACAAATGACAGGAGCTGCCATATCAGATCTTATATTGTAGAATTTAGTAAAAAGGAGCTCTTAACCAGCGCAGCTGAATATATTTTGTATAAAAGCTGCGCTATATATATTTATTATTATTATTATTATTATTAATTTTTCTCAGAATATCATTCATAAATGGCATTAGTGAATAGTTAAACTAAAGCATTCTCCTAATGGTTTCGTGCTGCATACTCCAATAGCAAGCATACTGTAGCAATGTTGAAAATATCTCCTGTCAGCCAACAAAAAAAAGTTAAAGTCACATTTTGTTGTAGTCTCAACTCTAGAACAAGAAAGCAAAACGATTTTCTACAACTACAAAACTTTAGGCTTGACAATTAAGAATGAAGAACATCCTTTACTTAATGATAAAGAGTTTACATAGAGATGAGTATTTTGGGGGAAATCTTTTGTGCCTTTTATGGCCTCTTTCCATTTCAATGTTTACATGTCTTGTACATACTGAAAAGAAGGAAATCCCAGAAACTGAACAAAAGAAATTAAATTTATGCTACTTTAATCCGGTTTCCTTTCCTATCTTTTTCCCAGCTGCCTCTTTATCCTGTAGAATCTGTGAGTCATTCATTACCTTGACACATTTTAAACATTTGGTTTCATTATTTGCACAAAAATTGAAACTAGACACATGAATTGAGATGCTTCAATTAACATGAATAAAATCTACACGGATATGATTATCTATTAATTTTAATACCGGTAATTGAAAACCACATTGTGTGCATGAGAATGAAGCACATGACAAATATAATATATGTCTGGTGGCTCAAAGGGTCACTTTGATTTCGCCAAGAACACGAACATAAAACAAGGAAGTTTACACCTGTCTACATGTAATGTATAATGGTGGTAATATTAATACTTTGTGAAGATGATTGAACTGTAATCTGGTCATTGTAAACATGTACATTTACTTGATGTGTAGTTTGTCATTATTATGAATGAGGTTCTTCTACTTAGCATGTTTACATGATAGCATCATGGAAGTGCATAATCATTGTACATATTTGTACAGGATGCATGAGGAAGGTAATTTGGTTTCAGACATGGATAAGTAACCCAACTAACTGAGCTAGTGTGGACTGATAATTTTTTTAAATCACCTGGTGCAGTGCTCGACACTGACAGGCAACCTAAATCTAAGTCCTTACCCCCAAATTTGAAAATATTTTTTTTACATAGGACTCATACATACCGGTACATGATCTAAATTTTAAATCTGGAACCTCTTCCAAACAAAATGAGTGTGGAGTCTGCCTTTTGAATAAATTATTTTTGGACTTCAAATCCATTAATCCTTGAGATAAGATGATGCAATCAAAATGTTTTGGGGAAAACAAGGAAACAACAATAATATTAAATCATTGTTTATGTATCTGGTATATAAACGGAAGAGAAAATTGAATCATCCAGTATCTATTTGTCCTCAATAATAACAAACAATGACACTGGACTGTCAGCACTATTTGATACTAATACAAAGCAAATACCTCAGACCAGCAGACCACAATAAACATGTGTCATTAAAAACCAATATACAATGTACAGTATATAGATCAAAATCAAATCACTGTCATGTTACTTATATACTGAAGCTGTTCGTAACATGAACATTTTCAAGACTTTTCTTTGTTATCCATGTATGTAGAACAATCTTTATTGTGCTGTCATAATTTACAACAATTGAAAAGAATGTTTACTAGCTACACTTATATGTAAATACAAGTGGCAGATCTGAACCTGGGTTAAAAAAAGGTCAAATCGCTTCCTGTAACACAATGAGTTAGGCAGTTTAAATGGATTATACTCTTCTAACTTTCAGTCTGAGTCACTTATTTGTTCAGGTTTGCAAGTATGTTTATTGTAAAGTACTAAGACCACAGGAGAACATGTCACTAACACTGCATCATGATTGTTTGCTCTAAAAAAAAATACTTTGTAATGGTAGGATTGAAATAAAAACATTCAGAATAGAATAGAGATTTATTCTTTTTACAGCCTTCAGCAACCACATATGACTCACAAAGTGTATTTGTTTTGACCAACAACAAAAATCCCACATTTTGAGCAGTATTAAAAAATGATGAGATTGACAAAAAATTAGATGAATAGTTCCTCTAGCTCACCATTTCTGAGATAAATGAATAAAATTGATTTATGCCCTTGGGTCTGATAGGGACTGATCCATCAATAAAGTATTTCAAAAGAACTGTTATTCTACCCCCCCCCCCCCCCTCACCTCTCTCTCTCTCTTTCTTTCTTCTCCCCCGTTTCTTTCTTTAAATTTTTGGTACAGATAACACAAGGTAGCTTGCATATGGTTGACCGAATTTTACTTATCACGATTCAACACAATTAACAATACCACTAGTATAATGGAGATTCAGAAACCATCGAGCACTGTAAAACACATTTCCACTTCATTTATCTCATTTTCGAGCTTTACATGTTGAGTAAACAGCCCCCCCCCCTAAAAATTACCACTTTACATCTAAAACTTCATTTAACTTAAAGTTTGGAAATCTCATATATCTCATGAGCATTAATAGACATTAGTTAATTGCAAAACAGATTTTCAAACTCGCCCATTGACAATTGCCCCAAACCATTGAGTTGTTTCATAACTTTGTCTGCTTGTGACAGTGAATTAATTGGACTACCGGTAGTATTGTTGTTTGGGTATACATCATGTACATATAGTGTGAATATTATCAAAGAATACTCATTGACTCCTTGTATCTACATTGTAAATCTACTAGCATGTATCTCCAATGAAAAATCAATGTCCGGTTTCTCAGATACTACATGTAGGTAAATTCAGTAAGAACTAGGTAAATCCAGTTCGAACCGGATGAGGATGGTTGACTTCAGTGTATACATCTGAATTTACTCTTCCCATACAAGCTAATAATGCCACACTTGATTGAATGCTTTATCAAGTCAGATGGAAGAAAAGATTCCTCTTTTTATCATGGTTTGTTTCATGTTCTTGGGGGCGCACTAGAGAGTGCAGATTGTCAACATCTATTCATTAAAATATAGATACATGATGTAATCTACATTCAAATTCCCACAGTAATTCCCCTTAGGTATGGATTAGTGCACATGTACATGTCGCTTAGAAGGTAAAAATATTGAAAATCAATTACAAAAATGAGGAAATCTCTTTGAGAAAAACAACCTTTGCACATTCCCTCCCCAAATTGAACAATTCATTCAAAAGACTTGACAAGAAACATCTTCTCTCTCTTTATATGGTAAAAATTATTTTAAGACCGTCTATTATTTATTATTATCTCTCAAACCAAATTGGAACCCCCTTTTTTCCCTGTTTTTTTCTAAATTTATAACATTGAAGAAAGAAAGAAGATTTGGAATAAAAACTGGTTTTTAATACAAGAATAGAAGTTAAATTATTACACAAATAACCTACACACATTTGAGAAGAAACATTTCTCATTATACCATGGGTCAGATGTTTCCATCTTTTCATTGATCTCTCTATATTTCTCTCTCTTTCTCTCTCTATTTCTCTTGCTCTCTCTCTCTCTCTCTCCATATATCGATAGTTCCCCCTATATTTCTTCTTTCTCTACTTTTCTACATACTTAATATCAAGGTTTCTGCCATTCAATCTTTTGATCAATCTATCCATAAACCAAAGGTTACTTCGAAAATCATAATTATGTAGCTGAAAGTAGGCACAGTTAAAGCTGGAAGAGGTAGTGATCAAATAAATTAAGAATCACAGAAGAATGACGTAAGATAAGAATTGTCCATACATACTGTAAGAAAGTAAAATGTAAGGATAAATAAAAAATACATGACCTATACAACAGGGGATACCAGATAAAGGGGGGGGGGGCAAGTGCAAAAGGGTCACACAAGTACATGTAGACCTAGATTTGGATTATTAATCATGTTCAAAATGTAAACAATAGGCCTCATACAAAAGTGTCTAATCAAGTCTAATTGTAAGGATACACAGTGATGCATTTTCCTGTTGTACTGCATGCTAAATCCCAACATGCACATGAATGGACACTGAACACACATTAAGCAATGCTTTATGTACAATATATATTCATAATCTATTCATGATCTTCATGTACACATGTATACATGATCGTATGTATGTATGTATGTAGATGGAATGTAAATACATGTATTTCCCACCTAACCTTTCATATGTGCAAGTACACTGGATGTAAATACTGGAGGGCAAAGTGTAATGTCAAAGGAATCTTGAGGTAAAATGATATGTCAACACAAAACTTGTTTCTTGATTTGACAGGCGATTCACAGTGTACAAGTGAATGTGTTGATAATGTACATGTAATGTAGATGTTCATGTATGCCACATAATTCAAATGACAGCCACAATCGTGGAAAGGAATAGAGTCACCACTTACATTTCCAAACTTTAATAGCAGAAGAGAGGAGGCGAAATGTATGAGTAGGTTTATTAGAAAAGAGAACAGAAAACAGTAATGGGGTATTATAGCATAAAGTACTTACAAGATGGTCTAAGATCAATTTGACAAACTTGTCACTCTAAAATATTTACTTCAACTGCCTCTGTTTTTAACTGACTTTCCAAGAACTATAAGAATCTGTGATAACCAATAAAATATGTTGCATATTGGGAGTCTGATATTCTAAAAGAGCACATTTTACTGTGACTTTTCTTGGCTTTGAAAATTGCATGTACATAACTTAATGGCATTTCTATCACAGGGAAGTAAAGATAAAAGGGTTCTCTCCTTGCCAAGCTTAGAAAGTGGTTTGAAAAAGAAAAAAACAAAACCCTCTGAAGTTCTTGAATTTTCCTCATTATTAACCTCTTAAATGTAATGGGAGAGTATGTATGTGTGCAACTATTTTATTAGCGAGAGTTTGCCTTTTGCCTGATCAGCAGGAATTTTAAGACCTATGTCATAATAAAAGCTTCACTTTTTCCTTAATAAAAAGTGAGGATTTAGAAGGATGTTTCCATTTGTATAATATGATCTCTCATTCTGCAATATATGTACATACAAAATAATGCTTCATTTTCAAGTATCCAAAACAAGATGGAGCAAAATCGGTTTGGGTTAAAACTTGAAAATACAAAAACTCAGTTTTTAGGTGAGCTGTTGAAAGGAAACCATGACATGTTACATGCAAAAGGAGATAGATTCATGAGAAATCAGGCAACAATTAAATTACATACCTCACTGCCAGTCAGCTTTCCAACGTTGTTGGTGCTTGCAGTACGGATGCTGAAATATTAAACAGAAATGGTAAATAAGAATCTTCACTACCACATGCATCTACAGGTAAATCCATTTACTCTAAGGACAGAGATAGAGAGAGAGAGAGAGAGAGAGAGAGAGAGAGAGAGAGAGAAGGAAAGTGGCCAATAATTTATGATAACATACGGTACATCTACATGTTCATCTCCATCATATCTTTGCCACTAGTTAGTAACTGCTTTAGCAAAAACCTATGACTTGTAATCTCTGGCGACCCCAGACAGAAAATCTCTTTGTTGCAGTGTACTCCCAACCTAAAGGTACATGAATGTTCCCTATCACACAGACATCACAAAAAGATAAAGTAAATACAGTGACAAAAAAAAAACAAAGGAGCAGAAAGTGCTTAAGCCCTGGAAAGCTCTAGTAAAAAATATAAAAAATACAGACATATACAAATCAAGATTAAATCTAACTATAGAAAATATAAAAGAGCCTCCGTAAACAAAAATATATTTTCTCACTGCAGGTAATATACAAATAATGCACTGCAGTGAGGGCATTAGTAAGAATGACCAAAACAAGGATCCACGTCATCATTTTATAAAGACTGATATTGTGCGAGGCTCCATTGCCTACTTACCATGCGTAGATGAGACAGATAAGCCAGATAGCAAAGCTAGCCCAGTTCTCTGCAGAGCCCACATCTTGGTTATGTACGGTGGTATTATTATTACCAGAAGGACCGATAATCTGAATGATGGTTGTGATGCTCCATTGCCTACTTACCATGCGTAGATAAGACAGATAAGCCAGATAGCAAAGCTAGCCCAGTTCTCTGCTGAGCCCACATCTTGGTTATGTACGTTGGTATTATTACCAGAAGGACCGATAATCTGAATGATGGTTGTGATGCTCCATTGCTTACTTACCATGCGTAGATGAGACAGATAAGCCAGATAGCAAAGCTAGCCCAGTTCTCTGCTGAGCCCACATCTTGGTTATGTACGTTGGTATTATTACCAGAAGGACCGATAATCTGAATGATGGTTGTGATGCTCCATTGCTTACTTACCATGCGTAGATGAGACAGATAAGCCAGATAGCAAAGCTAGCCCAGTTCTCTGCTGAGCCCAAATCTTGGTTATGTACGTTGGTATTATTACCAGAAGGACCGATAATCTGAATGATGGTTGTGATGCTCCATAGCTTACTTACCATGCGTAGATGAGACAGATAAGCCAGATAGCAAAGCTAGCCCAGTTCTCTGCTGAGCCCACATCTTGGTTATGTACGTTGGTATTATTACCAGAAGGACCGATAATCTGAATGATGGTTGTGATGCTCCATTGCTTACTTACCATGCGTAGATGAGACAGATAAGCCAGATAGCAAAGCTAGCCCAGTTCTCTGCTGAGCCCACATCTTGGTTATGTACGTTGGTATTATTACCAGAAGGACCGATAATCTGAATGATGGTTGTGATGCTCCATTGCTTACTTACCATGCGTAGATGAGACAGATAAGCCAGATAGCAAAGCTAGCCCAGTTCTCTGCTGAGCCCACATCTTGGTTATGTACGTTGGTATTATTACCAGAAGGACCTATAGTCTGAATGATGGTTGTGATACTGGGGTTGCAAGCTAATAACAAAGAAAAGAAACAGACGTAAAAGGATCAATTATGGTTACAAAACTATTGTTTTTGAATTTCTTTAGTTGTGTTTGAATGTGTACTTGGGCCCCGTAACACAAAGACAAAGTTTGTGAAATTGAATGATTATACAATTTATTGCTATTAAAGCTTTGTGTTATGGGGCTCTACTGCATTTATCCGTAAAGCTGGTGGAAAGCATGAAGTTGTGATTGAAGGTTACCTGAATTCTAGTAATAAAGGAAATGAAAACTTGACAAGTTCAAACTTAACTACAGAATATTCATCACTACAAGTAAATGATATCTATCCCAATGATTTGGGTTGAAAAATCAATCTTAAGAGTGTTAAAAGAATAGGAACCTTCAGATAGTCATCCTAACTGCATTCTAAACATATAGATGGCTCATTAAAGAGAATGGGGTTTCCAGCATGTTGTTGTTAGTTTATTTACAACCAGCATAATAATAATTATACAAAAATAACAGACCTTCCACAATTTTGTTCTTGCTCCCTCCCTCCTTCTTGTAAGCAAATAACTACCGTTGGTGAAGGTGATGGGACAAACTATCACTTCTGAGGCGTCTGGATGTAGCTATCTTTCCGAAGCAAAGCTGAGGAAAGATAGCGTATCCATTCAGATCGCCGAGAAATGATAGTTTGCCATCGCCTGAAATCAAAAGGTGATTTTTTGCTTTATATTCCACATCAGAAACATTTCACTTCTTCCATCATTTTAGAGCAACAAGTCATCAATTAACAGCTAGCAAACGGTGTATGATAAGTACAATGCATGCAGTATGGTGGTGCATGTGACCACATAGTTCGCGCGTGGCCAAAGTTCTCGTATTAACACTAAAAGCGCTTAAAGAGGAGAGCAATACGCAGCGTATACAATTAAAGTACGTTGTACTGTGTACATAGGACTTCTATCTTCAGTGAAAGAGCGTTGCACTGTGTAGATAGTAGCCTATCTACACAGTGTAACAAACTTTTTGCTTCTCACAGCAATGAAGGGCGAACTATCTTTCATCACATGATTTACTTTTGACCAATCGTAGAGCAAGATTCTTACATGTAGTATGTGGAATATAAATATACATATAAACTAGATTAATACAGTTTAGAACTCACTATCATCAGGGTTGTTACTCATGGCAGACCAGGTAAGGTACATGGTGTACATGGAGATCACAGCAGACTGGAGAAGACCAGATCGTGGCATGGCTGAACACAAACAAACAAACACATAGACAGTCAAATATAACTAAGTTTTAATCATACATCACATTCGTATATTGATCTTAAGGAGATGTAGTCATTGGTACACCAGTTCCTCATATTTTGCACTAAATTGAAGAAAAAATGTGTACACAGGTCCACTTCATAACTATATACTGTTAGATGAATGAAACATATTCCAAAAGATATTTCAAGTTTTGTATTAACTGAAAAATGAATCACAAAAAGTGGACTTTAACCATTTTCAATTTCTTAAACATGGACAAATCAAGTGTAAGTGAGTGGGGGTGGAGTGAGAGCTTCCCTCCCCCCAAAATTGTCCTGCTCAGTAAAAGAAAGAATTCAAATTGTATGCAACCCCTTTGAGCAAAGTTGATCTTGAACAACCACAGCAATGCCGGGCATAGCAACGTCCAATGCATATGAGATGAATTCAATCCATAACATCCATGCATCCTAATGAAGTTGCTAAATAATTCATCACCAGGATGAATGAAGACAGTAAATTACGGAACTTAAGGAAATGAAACAAGCTATATTAAAACAAACGAAAATCACTATTATGTCTGACTATTGTTTTATCATCACCATATTTCTGTTCTTTGTAAGCTTTGTCTAACCCTTTATTTTTACATGTGAGCAAAACGAATATCCATGTCGAACATATATAAAATACATTGAAATAAATTGAATTGAATAACTGTAAATAGGCATGAGTCATTTTTGCTTTGGAATGTGTTGTACCTTCCTGGACCTTGGGTAAGATGGAGATAACAGACATGACCACACACAGAACCAGGTTGAAGCTGATGAAGAACTTGTGAAGGGAACACTCTTTCTAAAAACAGAGAGAGAGAGAGAGAGAGAGAGATGAACAAAAAAAGATTGAAGGTACATGTTATCTAAATTTCTGGTAATGATGAAAATATTATTAAATCAATGCTAAAGACTATAATTAGATGATATCTGCAAAAGGAATCATTTTGAAAACATCCAAAGATGTCCTCAATTGAGATGCCCTCAGTGAGTAAATGGCTTCAGTGCTTGTAATCTGTCTAAGAGTCCATGATCAACATGTCTCGATAAACTACCTGTATATAATTGAAACAAGTTATTTGGACAAAGTAAACAGACACATATGCAGTATACTTGAACATGCCTTCAGCACAGCAACGGTTAGAACCTGAGCAGGTTGACACCATGGCGGGTTTTTCACAAAGATCCTAAGTTGAACTTAACTGTGAGTTGGACTTAAAAAACTATGGAGAGCCACTTGTAGCCTTAAAGTAAAGTATATTCAAAAGCAAAAATTCAAGTATTTTAGACTTTTTATAAACTCCACATCAAGAACATGAAATCTCCTTGATAATAGAAAATATGAACGATTTGAATCAACATTTTATGCCTTTTAAAATAACTTTTACAAAATATTTTCATAGATGCTAATGGCTTTCCATAATTTTTAAGTCCAACTTAGAGTAAGTTCAACTTAGGATCTTTGTGAAACACCCCCCATGTTACAATTTGCTTCAGTATAAAAACTTACCCCAGTTCCAATGTAGAAGATGAAGAAGAGAATGAATCCAGTCAGAGCAATCAGATACATGACCACAGTGGACGACATCAATGCTACAAAAAAAAGATATTTGAATTGAACATATATTGCAATGAGGAAAACAAATCAGTAAAGAGTTTCTGATGTTGTATTCTGGGCCCTGTCTTACAAAGAGTTGCAATTGGTCCAAATCAATCGCAAGTCCTTCAATCAATCGCAAGTTTGCAGTCTTTTATGTCTTATTTTATTTATGTCTCATTTATGTCTTATCAATCGCAAATAAATAGCGATTGATATCAACTCTTTGTAAGACAGGGCCCTGATGTATGATTTACGATGTGTTTGAGATGTAAATATCAAGACTAAATTGAGTTAAATAATGACTCAGTTGTAAGGTAAGCCAAGTTCAAATTAGCTTAGCTGGAATTCACTGGTTGTATCAAATACATATTAATATACAGACCCTACACGTATTTGTGCAAGTTTTGATGTAATATTTATTATTTGATATTCTTGTTACAAAAAGCCAGTTTTTCTTCATAAAAGTCAATCTGAGTTCATGATATCATTTAAAAGCATTTATATTCAGATGAAGAATGACACTGCATATTCATTGAAAACTTCTCTAATGAACTGGACTTAATTTAGTAACTTTTGTGTAAACTTTGTGTTAAACACAGAGTGCAAATGACAAATATGCACTGTACATTGTCCATGTAGTCAATAGTCATGTGATGGAGAATTTAGTTTTGATACCTACCACAGTACCATCCCTTATGCTCTGTTTCCTCCATGCGACCAACCCAACTCTCATTCCAAGAGTGAGCAAAGTCCACCAGGAGAACCAACTGGATGATGATGAAGGCAAAGGCTCCAACCATCCCAAAGTACATGAATACTGCAGGTGCAAGGAAAGAAGGAAGAATCATGTCTCTAAAAATGTACCATAAATGCATTATAATTCCTCTGATTTAATGATATTACATTGTTATGTTATTTATGTTATTTGTAGTAACTTGTTTATGATATGTTAATGTATTGTTATATTTTATATAAATGTGAGTCGTAAGACAATTTTTAAGCCTTCCTTTTATTTGCGCATGACAATAGAACTCTTAATACATGTTGAAAAATCGGTCCATAATGTTAGATTATGTGAAGCAAAAGTTCAAAGCTATTGATGTTGTCCTCTAGTTATAACAATTTCTATCCAAAGAGTTATTGGTACAGTAGTACAAATATGATTCTTATTGAAAATCGATCTAAAGTTCCTCCTTCTTTCTATAACTTTTTATGAATATTTTTGTTCCATTGTACAAAATTAAGAAACAATTCAACTACATTCGCAATCTTTGAAGAGTATGATGTTCTTATTAAAACTCACTTTTCAACTGGTGTTCATTATATATCATCTGTTACAATAAATTTATCTACATTGTACATTTGATATTCTATAAGCATGGTAACTTGTGATAATAACTTTGGTATTTTCTTAATCACAAAGACATAAATTGCATAATTTGTGCTCATTTAGCTTAAATTCATTCTGTGGTTCTCTTTACTACTAACATTGTATATATTGTTTAAAAGGTACTAAGTCTATACATGTACATGTATCTGAAAAAGACTGACAGTATTTAAAGGCATCGTTTAACGATGTTAAATCTGAGATGCATGGCCCTACGTGTTATAAGTATCTTTGATATGGTGTAATATTGAAGCCCAAAAAAAATTGCGCTTCAAAATGATCATGAACTGCCTCAAAAAAGTAAAAATCTTTGAGTCCCCGATAGACTGTAGTGTTATGAAAACCATTAGGAAAACGCAAAATTTGATTTCGATTTTCCAATCATAAATATCTTGATAATCAGACAGGTGATCAGCTTGTAAAAGTTATGGGGTTCCTGACTGACCTAAGATTTATAATTATCATTGCAGCATGAGCTAAATCCAGGATTTTGTTTCAGAATTTGAGACACAGTTACCCAATTCCCTCTAAGTGAACGGAAACACTCATTTACCGTTCTCAAATGATCCGTTGGGGATGAAGAAAGCTGCCACACACAGACCGCACATGACCAGGAACTTGAAAAACCAGAACCTTCAAGAGTTAGATAATGAAAGAGAAAGAGAAGGAAAATGAGATTTGTTACTGTATCCCTCGAATGAATTTGCTAAATGTTAATTACTTACAAAATGTAGATTTTCATTCATCAAAGCATGAGCATAATGATTAGACATTAACAATCTGTAAATTTTCTTTTTATGTGGGTAATACATGTATATTGTTTGTCATTTCATTAGATTAAAGGGGGCAGGGGGGGGGGGGCAAAATAATGAATAGCTGAGAATATCCAATTGCCCGTGATGGTAATGGTGATAAAGGCCAATGATGTGATTTAATAATGGTGCATTTTGATTGGGAGTATTCAAATATACTTTTATTTGTTTTCTTTATATAATCAATAGTATTTTCAATTATTTTTTCATTTATCATATTCGTTTTTAAACAGCAGTATCTTACTAAGGACTACTTCTGCTGCAGCTGCTGCTACTACTACTACAAGAAACTACATGTAGTCTCACATCATATCATACACAATTCTGAGTTGAGTTGTGACAGATTCAGATCAACTGGAAGTCTTTATATTAAAAACAGAGCAATTTATAAATGCATTTTACTATTTTTTCCTCAAATACACACATGTATGTACAGTACATACCCATTCTGGATTGGTGAGCGTGGATCCTTGCTACTCTTCACATTGATCATGATGAGAGAGAGCAGGAAGAAGAAGGCAGCTACACCAAAGCTGACCCGATAGACAGAACGATAACCTGCCAATCTTTCACAGACCTCTGATGGAATCAGTTGACCAACCACAGCAACATCTTTGCATAGTAATGGCGACTAGAAAGAAAAGGAAACATGGGGCGGGGGATTAAGGTTACACTTACAGTAAAATATACAAATTTATTTCTGTGGTTTTTCTATTTGCAATAATCATGAACAAAATTGGAATAAAAATAATAGTTACACTTATTACATTTCAATCAAAGAGCTTCACAAGCATGTACATGTACGTGTATTATAACCCCATCATTGGATTCCATTGTCATTCTGCAAAAAGTACTCCACTCTGAAGCATTCCAGCCAGTCACCATTTTAATCACACATGCTACTTAAAACACAAATACAAGATACAGACATACAAAATGTACACACCTGGGTGGATAAAAGCGATTAAGATAAAAACGCCTCAACCAAGAACACAATTATGTACATTAAATGGAAGTGGGCCTAGAAGAGGGTTAATTCATGTGTGCATGTGTGTTTGGGTTTGTATGATTAGGAAGAGAACAAGAATAGAAGTACGGTAGTCCTGAGCAAGATAATAAGGAATTTTAGATTTGCGTGGACTGCTACGTGTGACATCCTTTTAAGGCACTGGCAGGGCCTTAAAAGGACGTCACACGTACCAGTCTACGTTGTCGTTGTGAAAATCTAAAAGTCCCTAATGGTGAGAGACTACTTACGTTAGACAGGGCCTGATCCACCTGAGGAATGAGGAACACGGCCGAGACGACGGCTCCAACCAGCAAGAAGAGACCATACACAATCCTGGTAGATGTGGAGTTCTTACATGATGGACAAGCTGAACAGCAGCAGGAGCAGGCCGCTGTGCCAAAGCAGCACGCCAACTATATCCAGACAAAAAATAAAGTAGAATAGAATAAAAACTAATTTAACACTTTTAGTACTGCAGGCAGTGCACTTCAAACCACTAAAGTGAATGTACATGTACTTGTAGAATGTTAATAACATTTGAACTGTAAAAAAAAAGCTTTTCTAGATATGTTTTGGTGCTAAAAATAAATCTTTTCTTCTTTCAAATGGGTTAATAAATGGACAATTTTGATGTACATGTCCTTGTGAGAAGGCTGACAGGGGCTCTTTATTTTGGAAGAGCCCTCCGTGGACAAAAAATTAATTTGAGCCTTGATACATTGTGTACTTTTTGTAAACACTACATGTACATGCATGCTTCAATACAATTGCATATATTGACAATGGGGTGCGGGCGGGCGCACGCATGCATGAAGTTAGACATCGTAATGATGAATTAATTAGATGAATTTAATGAAGATCTGAGATTACAGTTGCTAACTTCACATACACTATACGCAGCCGCTCGCACCCCACCGTTGGTAATTTGGTATGCACTTGTATTGTAAAGTAGTTTGCTGTGAAATCTTTAAGAAATTGTATATTATCATGTCTTCGTTTAAAGGAAGAATACTTCAAAAAAAGATAAGAAAATTGACACAAAGCAGGTAAGTTGGAAACATAACCGAATAACGTCTTTTAAATCATGACCATTATTTTATTTGATTTAATATTTTGAACAATTAATGAAGATTTAATTGATTTTTGGTATGATTTAGTAGGGTATCTCCGCGCCAGAGTCACAGATCAAAGTCTACATTTGTAGATATGATTCTGAACTAGCGCCCAGTGTAGTATGCTGTAAACCATGCATATACATGTACATGTATGTGGCTTGACTTCTTTGTTTAGTTTCAGACTTTCCATTCAATTTGTAAGAGCTGCAGCGCAACCGCAGCTAGCCGACAACGAATGTCCGCCCTACCAATGCTGGCGCTAGTGTAGTTCCGTATCCATTTTTTTAGCAGTTTCATATCCATTCTTAGCAAAGGAATTTAGCCCAATTTTTTACTAATTTTAATCATAATCATATATCACATTTTCCACCTGAATTTGGATCACATCCGACATCGGGAAACCTCCATTTAGGGCTTCGATGTCGACGTCGTCGCTCAGTACCGTCTCTGCGCTATAGCTTTGCAACTCAAACTGAAGCTATCAGTCCAAAATTATGCAAACTTCTCGTATGGTTTATGGTATTACGCGCATGCACGATACCATAAATTTATAAACCATACAAGAATTTTTCATAATTTTGGACCGATAGCTTCAGTTTGAGTTGCAAAGCTATAGCGCTGAGACGATATTGAGCGACGACGTCGACATCGAAGCCCTAAACGGACGTTTCCCGATGTCGAATGTGATCCGAATTCAGGTATTATCCTTTGATAAGAATGGATATTAAATTGCTTAAAAAAATGGATACGAAACTACACAGTACACTAGCGCCCCAATACCTACATAGTGGATAAGAATGGATATTAAACATATTAAACTGCTAAAAAAAATGGATACGAAACTACACAGTACACTAGCGCCCCAATGCCTACATAGTCTAGAGTAGGCACATTCATGGGGCACTAGAGGGCGCTTTGCGCGCGTACGAAAATCTGAATGGCCTTGCTGCGGTGGGTCGGCAATAATCAGCCCAAAACTTGGATATGGGAGGGTGGAAGGATATATCTTTTTTATAATGTTATCTGGTCTTACCCTTAACCATCCTATGTTTAATCTATGTAGAAATAACATGCGAGTACGATAAGAGAAACATCGGGCCCATTACTGATGCAACTTTTAAAATATTAGCCTAGAAATGACCACCAAACGGAAAAAATTGACATTTTTTCCCCGACAAATCTTCATAAAATCTGATTTATAAACAAGTCACATCTAGGTACACTTATACAAATACGATTTTCTGAAAATTCAGGTATTATTTTTTAAGTTTCTTTCAAGTATATTTCTGCGCATTGCAGCGTCAATGTTCTTCACTGCTTCAAAATCACCCTTGAAATTTTTTTTTTGCAACGAATTTGTTACGAGGTCCGCGAGTGTTCCCCGTTCCTTGCGTGTTGAAAGTTTGGTAATACATAGTTTACATTGACTCGCGCACGAAAAAATGGTCGAAAACAAAATGTCAAATGAAGAAATAAACAAGCTTTTGTATAGTTATAAGAGTTCTACCGAGGTTTCTTTGTCGATTTAATTTATTATATAGTCTCAATTAGAATTCAGAATTATCTCACTGAAAAGTTAAGAAACCAACGATGTTCTTGATCGTAGTTATTTTCATTTTGCCAGCAGCCGATCTAGCGTTGTTTGGGCAAAAAGCTAGGCCGCTGCCTTCCCATCGCAAACCTTTCCGAGTCCCGCTAAAATGGCGCGCTGCGGAGCTCCGAAGTTGCGTTGGTATCGCTGCAAACTCTCAGCCGGCTAGCTCCCCAAGACGGACCATTCGCGGTATGGCGAGATTGTGTGTGTGAGGTACGATTTTGGATTCGAGAACGCACGTAATGCAACCGTGCGCGTCATATTCAGCTGTCGAATGTCTACGACCAATTTTACATACATGTACGATTTTTAGTACAGATACTTGGTCAGTTTTCTTCTTATATCTTTGGTTTTACAACATTTAAAAATATAATTTCTTCAAATTTGCTCCTGACTCGGTTCAGACCAATTGTGTGATGTGTTTTCAAGTCAATTTTTTGAATATATTTTTTTGCATGAATTTGCCTAGAGTAGACCCTATCTAGATCTAGAGGTCTACAGACAGACTTCAGACTGAATCTGCTTGTAAGTTGTAGTAGTAGTACATAATTTCATTATCATGATTATCATTACAATATATGGAACGTAAGAACTCATGGAGAATCATTGCAATTCTGACATAATATAATTTCTGTTAATGATCATTGAGATCACACACACATCATCATACGCCGTTTGCACATAACGTCATCGCAAGATGTAAACACACACAAAAGGCACACAAACCGCTCATCATTCGATTGGATACTTACAGCGCCTAATCCACAGCACATTTTATCACTTTATCCGGACGATAACTTCTAGAAAGAATGATCAGTAGTTGCTATAATATTCTGTAGAGCAAAAAATCTTCCTTGGACCGGGATATAATTTAATAATATTCACAAATTTAACTTTGAAAAATTGCTTTCCAACGATGTTACTGACTATACCGTCATGTACATAATATTTGTTGTTTTGTCATATCCTGAGTTAGTCTTTTGGAAGTATTTTATTTAATGATATTCTCATGTCGCTTTATATTTTGTTGTTTGAAATATATATTTACAAATTCAGATTACTTAAGAAATTATTGGAAAATATCTAAAATATATTGGTCAGCCGCAGTAATTGGTAACTAATTCTATATAATTATAATGTTATATTTTTGTATTTAGGTATAAAATAGTATAGCCTAGATTTAGACAAAGACACAGAGCAAGCCCTATTTATAGATTTGACGATTTAATTATGTCAAAGCTGTCAACAGAGGGAGACAGGCATGAAACACATAACGATCCGACCTCGTCTGTTATAAAGAATCGAAGTTGTAATAAAAGCAGAACAAATGAGAGAATTAATGAGGGTAATGCATGGCATCCGTGCCAAAACTCTTGCAAAAATACTAAGGACTAGGATACGGGTGGATGCCACGTGCATTTTTGAAAAATGGAAAGAATATAATTTAATCTCTTTGGCAGCTCACTCAGAAAGCTATAATGATGGTAGGTGAGGGGAGTATAGCTACAAGGAGTGTCATGAATTGCTGGAATAAATAATAATAATAATAATAAAAACGTTACTTATAAAGCGGAATGGTGTGTGGACAAAGCACTTGTTAATTTACATTAAGATATGTTAAGTCCAGTGCAAGTAAAAATCAAGCTAGTAAGCTTATATGATGTGAGAACCTACAGGGGGCTGCATCCTTGGACCTACTAGGGAAGGGGGGGGGGGGGGGGGGGTAGTGAGCACATTTTTAAAATTTATTTTTGGGTCACGAAATTTTTAAATTTGACATTTTGCTCCGTTGGGGGGAGGGGGGTAAGGTCACCTTTTTAGGTCAGCCATTGGTATTTTTTTCTCCATTTTTTTATAAAAATAATTTTGTTTGGGCCGGGGGGGGGGACGTCCCTGTTTTTCAGTACATTTTTGGCGAATTTAGGGCTGATTTTAACATATTTTTTTGGCCGGGGGGGGGGGGGTTCTTAGCTTATAGTTCTAAGGAGAACTATAGCGCTTGAAGAGAATGAGTGGCGGGACTCATCCACTCATCCTCTCCAAGCGCTACTATAAGCTAAGAAAGATAACCAACAGTGTTTTTCAAGACTACACAAACAATCATTTTCAGGACTACACACCCTCAAGAAAGACTACCGAGAGTCCTTTTCAGGACTCCTCAATCCTCTCTCTCTCTCTCTCTCTCTCTCACATGGTGCACCCGCAAGCCTACTGTATATGTCATAAATTATTGTACACCCTTATTTGCTTATGGCTCGAACTTTTGCTTGGTTATTTGGTACTGGAGGATTTACATGAAGGAAAAAATCTTGTTTACATGGTCGCATTATTTCTACCTTATTCATTTTATTTTAAATGTGTCTACTTACTTTTGGTCCTCTTCTGCTCTCTCGGTCTGTCAACATCATCATCGTACACAACTTATTTAATAAAACTTACCGAATTAAAGCTGTTATATATGTATTCTATATTTACTGTAATTGTCTTTGTTTATGATTTTTTTTTTGTCGACTGATCTGGAAAATGTTACCAGTGAAAACACTATGAATATGGCGGACAAAGAAAGCGGACAAAATATACAGTTCCTCAGGTAGACAAAGGAACACCCCTTCACTGCTATTATGTAAAAAGGTGAATATGCATGTGACACCTGTTCTACACATTTTTGCATAATAGCAGTGAAGGGATGTTCCTTTGTTTACCTGAGGAACTGTACATTTTGTCCGCTTTCGTTGTCAGTCATGTTCATAGTGAAACCAAATTTCCGAATGGATAATAAATGCTTAATTTCATTTCAACTGCGGCTTCACCCTAGATGACCTAAATACTCTCCCACTAAAAAGTGGCCTCGCCCTTTGCATAGGAGTCATATACTCTGGCCAAATCTGAAAAAAAAATTTAATTGAGTATAATATCTCCCACCCCTCCCCCTTAAAAGGTACCCTCGCCCTTTGCCAAATCAGAAACCTTGATGTATTTGATTTTGTTAATTTTACGTTTGACAGAGATTTTATAACATACATCTCCCGGTCAAAAGTTCTTGGATATATCTTTGACCACAATTAGTGAGGGAATACATGTATCGGTGAAAGCTATTGCATTTCACAATACTAGGGAAGCAAGGTGTTTGTCGTGCTGGAATTTATTTTTCAAAACAGGGCCATAAACGGATTTTCCTATAAAATATTTTATGGGGGCCATACAAATAATTTATCAGACGGACGTTGAGTGCATAATGTCTCAGGTTTTGCAATAAAAATACACATAAAATGCGTGGGGGGGGGGTGACGGTGGATATACGGGACATGACCTAAAGCAAAATAAATACTTGATATATATATATACAAAGGTAATCTTCTTGTCTTGCTTTTATATTCATATGTTATTTCTGTGTTTAAAGAGCATCATTATACATTTCATTTACATAGTTTTTAAAAAATAAATCGAGATTAATGTTCATGTATACAAACAACACAAACTAATTCTTACATACTTTAAACAAGAAAAACGCATGGTACATCTATTGTTAAACGGTAATGCCTTATAACGATGAATAAAGGATGCAAAATTATATCGCTTACGTCATATATATACAATTACACGAAATAATAAAACTGTATAAAAATATAACTCTGAATGGCAGTGTAAAACACAAGTACAAAATAAGAAAATTACTGGAGAGTAATTTGCTTGCAATTTGGAAGATATTTGGCTTAAACGTTTTCAAAATATACATAATAACAAAAATGACACCAAATAAAAAGAGTTGTTGTCAATTTCCCCTTATAAACCCCCTCTATCTCTCCCTCTCTCTCTCTCTCGCTCTCTCTCTCCCTTCCTCCCTCCCTCCTGTTCGCCCTCTTAAAATCGGTCATGACTACAAAGAAAATGATTTCGATTTGTTGTATGCATAATTATAAATCCCAATCACTCGAGTATAAAGCTGAAGACAAAAAATCCTCCACTTTCAAGTCAATAGCTAATTCATATTATTTAAATTTCTAGTGAAATTTAAAAAAAAATCAGCTTCTTCTATCAACGCCCAAAGTTAGACGTAATGTTTAAAGGTATGGATTTGGCAGCATAGGATTATGACCATTAGAAATTCATTTACCATGCAAAATCATTATTATGTCATACATAACTGACGGATAATGGAGTTGTATATTCACTGTGATCTTCATGATAACCATAGTTCATTATATCTCAACAACGTACTGATTAGGGAATTATAATCATCAAATAACAGTTTTTGGTTTAAACATGAGTCCATGATGGGAAAGCACTCAAAAGACTATTTTAAAAACCCTCCAACAATATCATATGCAACATCGTAGATGAATAGATTACAAATTGAGCATTGGTTATAGTTTACTCCTTTTGGAGACACACAAAATGATCATAACAAACTACATGCATGTACACAATGATCGATACTAATATAATCTGAGTATGCACAGCATATACATTTACATTTTAACGTTTATATCATACCAATTGGTCATCCTTCAAAGGCTACATGCATTCATATATACATTTGATCAGGTTTTCAACCTTCGATTCTTTAAAACTTTTGCCTCATTCCGATTACATATCAAGTTAATTGAAAGGCCCCAAACCATCACCAAAAATTGCAATTTACGAGCTCCATTTTTTTTTTTACTTACATGAATACAAAACGCTATTTCAAGATTTACATATTGGCAGGCTTCATCAAACCTTCGTCTTTAAAGATAAAACAAGCCAGATGCAACTAATTTTCAAGGTAAAATCCAGTACTTTAAAAACATTCCTATGCCCGCACAAGAATATTAATTTGCCACAGCAATATCAGCAACGTGCACGGCCTTTGGCGCATCTAAATTGACGATTGAAGCTAGCAAATTTACTAAAAAAATATTCAAACGCATAGAGACATGTAACAAACGTTAGCAATATAAATGCAAGAGAACAAACGTGACGTAAACGAATATACACATGTACATTATGAAAAATAAAATGTAAGTCCGAAAAAACATCTGGACTTGGACTTATATCACGCGGTTTTCTTATCACAAACACTGCATTACAAATTATATAAAATATCTAAGGAAACAGGAAATACATTCATGAAACAGCCATATTTATGTGTAAACTATGTTAACTACACACAAAATAGAGGATGATGAGGCATCTTGCAATTGATGAATAAAAAAGAGTTTTCTCTGGAAAGCCCAAAAACTAGAACGTTGGTTAATGATCACAGACCGTCACACTTTGATTTAACATTACATCACACACTTTAGAATATATTATTCTGGAAGCACTAAACCCCATTATTTCTGAGTTTGATATA
Source organism: Strongylocentrotus purpuratus (assembly GCF_000002235.5). NCBI lineage: Eukaryota > Metazoa > Echinodermata > Echinoidea > Camarodonta > Strongylocentrotidae > Strongylocentrotus > Strongylocentrotus purpuratus. The sequence goes on along the minus strand of NW_022145613.1, from coordinate 21,973,731 downwards.
GACAGGATTGAGGAGGGCAGCACGTACGTCTCAATTTATTGCTTTTTTTCACTTTAAAAACAAATCAAAAATATTATTTGGCATCTCAAGCCAGAAAAAAAAGAAGGTAAAAACATCCAATTAAAAAAAACATGATCGCAGATACTTTTCCCATAATTATAGCGACTATTCATCAATGAAATAAACCTAAGCAAATCCAAAAATAACTGTACAAAACAACAAAGCTATCCCGAGTTTTATCCACAAGGTGCCGAAAAGATGTTCCAGAAATCGTTGGCCTGGAACAATTTAGGACATTTAACGACTTTTACTGTCCAAATGGTCATGATTCACTTCGTTTCGCCCACCATATCTCTTGTAAGAGGGTTATATTGTCAGGGTAGTCATTATGATAATAGGTTCATTTATATAGCGCAGGTACTGTAATGAATAACTCTACTGCTAATTAATACAAAGTATTATTACCCCGGCTGTAGCTTAGCCACCATAATCAGGCGCTAAAGCATAATGGATTTCTTCCTACTAGGTACCCATTTAATTCACCTGGATGAAGAGTGGCACATGCAGATTAATGTCTTGCCAAAGGATATGTGTGCCGAGGTGGGACTCAAACTGCGGACCATGTCATTCACAGTCTGGTGACGATGATGTATCCACTAAACCACGACACCTCTACAATATTATTGTAATGGTAAACCGACCCCATTGATAGGTTAAAGATTGATCTGTTCATAATTATAATTAAGCTGTAGAGAATATAGAGCTATAGCTTCCCCAGGTCCACAGACAAAGATCTGAGCAAGTCTCTTTACTATTCCTCTATCAAAAGATAATGAAAGCATATAAATGAAATCTCTGCTGACAGAGTCCACTTTATAAAAAATATCACTGAAGCCTACTATAGCTAATCAAGGAAACACCCTGAGTACTTCATCTCGTAGGAAAAACTTCCATAGGCAGCTGCTACAGAAACATCTCAAGACGGACGCCACAAGATGTAGCCTGTATCATTCTTACTCTCAGCAGCGGGTGTTTGTCCTTTGGACTTGGACTCCATAGTAGTATCTGCCCCGGGAGACGGGTTGAAGTTCTTGTTCAACCACTCCGCTGCCGAAGGTGCCTCCTGCAAACGGAAACGATAGAAGAAAAGAAAGGGCAAGGGCAGGAAAGGATAAATAAAGGAGAATAAAGAGAAAGTGTGTGTGTGTGAGAGAGAGAGAGAGAGAGAGAGAGAGAGAGAGAGAGTGAGATAGAGAAAGAAAGAGAGGGGGAAGGGGGGGGTGAGGGCGTAGGAGAAATACGGTGGTGATTATTTGAGAAATTATACATCAGGAAAGTAGTCTGTAATCATTTCATCAGAGGTTTACTTTAACATCAATTATGAATATTTTGTGTATGATAGCAGGCTTCCTTCACCTAAATGATTAAACTAGAAGCAAAATGTTCACTTATGCATTGGTTAAATTTCTAACTGACCCAAAACATGACTAATGATCAATATGAACGATGACGAAAAAAATCTCCAGTTTGAGGCGCTGGTGTCGTGGCTTGCTTGTGTCAAGTCAAAGACAATTACTGATTCCAGTATAAGGGGAGTCGGCGTAAAAGACCCTCCAAAAACGGAATGGAGAGAGAGAGAGAGAGAGAGGGAGGGGGGGGGGGTCTATTTTTTTTACGCGGACATGCGGCCTCCATCATTCGTCTGGTATTATTTTGATACGCCTGTGAAAAAGTCTCAAGGAGTCAAGTTAAATCTGAAAAAGTGTAAATAATATAGCAAGCATGGCGAATGTCTATAGCGAATTGACACGACAGTTTCTAACAGATAATCCAGATATACTAACCTCATTTTCCACAAAAGATTGCTCTTCAGGAAACACCACCGAATATTCACCATCTTCCTGCAAACGGTAACAAACCATCCATTCAGTCATAATTATATATGCAGAACATAAAAACAGGGAACATGATGAGTGTTTCATAGGGGGGAAAACCCCGAACTGTTGGCTGATAACTATAATTCCACGTATCCGGGCACCCCAGATAACCACCCCCAGTCAACTACCCCCTAGGATAGTTGTCCGGGGGTAGGTGTCCGGGGGTAGGTGTCCTAGAGGATGGTTGTCGTAGGGGGTAGTTGACCGGGGGTGGTTATCTTGTGGGGGTGGGTGTCCAGGGGGTAGGTGTCCTAGAACCATAATTACATCATAATTATGCAGGATATCAAGTCAGGCAACACCATAAATGTTTCATAGAAAAACGAACTGTTTTTAATGGCTTATGATCGTAATAATTATCATCACATTTCATCACGCCTCTATTATGGCTCGCTAATATTTCATGTTCATAGTTTCATGTCATGCCTATGTGCATATTAAGAACGTATGCATCTTCATGGTCTTAAAATCATTTCCTGATGAATAGAAATTCATCTCTTAAAATAAACTCAGCGTATGCCCTTCCCTTTTGATAAAACAGGGACAAATTCTATTACAGCTTTAATTGCAATGGATCAACACCTGCAGTTGTGGCCGCGTTTACCCCCCCCCCCCGCACCTCCATCGCAACCTGGAGAGGATTCCGTTCCATCTATGCATGGATACGCCATTGAAATTAATTCATGTCTTCCTTACTTCTGGAGAGGAAGTAGACAGGCTAGACTGTGGTGAAAGTGAAGGCCTCGTCCTTTCACCATTAGCCAAGGGAGAAATGTAGCCCACGCTGTCCATGGTTCCTTCTGGCCCGTCGACATCTCCAATGCTGGGATAAGGACACTGTAAAAGTTGTGTTCCTGACGTCACTGAGGAGCCAGGACATCTCGATCCATTGGGAAAGACGTCTGTACGTCGGGGTGGTAGTTCAGGCCCTTTCTCCAGTAGATTTTCAGTGATATACATTGCCCCGGCTGGCGCTGGCGGTCCATGTGCAGGAGGTTTCACCCCAAGCTGCCCACCTCTTTCGTACTGGCCGCCTATGTCGATTTCATCTCGATCATGGCGTATCTTCATAACTAGGATGATAATACCACCAATAATGAAAATGATCAATACAGCCACTCCGGTAATGATGCCAATCATTTTGCTGTCCAATGAACCTGTAGATGTGGGCGCGTCTTTCTTTTGTAAGAGGGCTGCAGGTGTGATGAGATCAGTGACTAGGGGCACAGGTTTTACGGAAGGACAGATATCATGATGGCTGAGTTTAGTGAGAAATTGTCCGTTTAAACTTTCGGGAGTTGAACAGCTTGCCAAGTATGACGGGCCTGCATCAGAAGTCATCGCAGTCGCTCCATCAAGCCAGTACTGAAGAGGGTAAATAGAACAATCGCAGTGGAGCGGATTGTGAGAGATATTAAGGTGGGCAACCTGAGGGATGTTGATGAAGGTGATATTCCTGGTCGAATTCAACGAATTATACTGCAGCCGGAGCTTCGTCAAATGTGGAAAATTATCAAGAGCTTCAGTTTCGATCGATTTTATCACGTTGAATGATATATCGAGTACATTGAGAGAACCGAGGAATTCAAACGAGTCACTCTGAATGCTGATAATCTGATTGTGCTGGAGATAAAGCTTTCTCAGTCCAGAAAGACTCGCAAAATCGCGGTTATGGAGATGCTGAATGTCATTGAAAGAAAGCTGAAGCGTTTCGATTTTGTTGGCATATGGGAATATTCCCGTTGGTACTCGGGTCAAGTCTGTATATTGCAGATCCAAGTGGACAAGATTACCAAGTCCACTGAATGCACGACCGCTCAGGTCTCCCAGTGGGTTGTTCTTAAGATAGAGTTTGGTCAGGTGAGAAAATCTGCTGAAGCAGTCATCCGGCAAATAAGTGATTTTATTACTGTCAAGGAATAGCGTATGAAGAGAATTGACAGTGGAGAAGGCATCGCATGGAGCTGTCATAAGTTCATTTTCCTGCAAAGATAGGTACTGCAGGTTTGTCATGTTCTGAAATGCACCTGGTTGGATCACCTCCAATCCGGCCTTGTTGATGAACATGTGCAGCACATTTGGTAACCCCCTCATCATGTCTGGTTTGAGAGTTGGAATACCGATCTCGTTCAGATGGATCTGTTGCAACTCGGTACACCCTTCAAATGCTCCGTTTTCTAGGGTCAAGTTATTTCTGTCTAGGTACAGGTACTTCAGGTTGGAAAAATTGCTAAAGGAACCCTCCGTCAAATGCTGCAATCTGTTATCCTGCATCTGCAAGGTCTTGGCTGATTTACACTCCTGTGGCACGTAAGTCAGATCTCGCCCCTGACATCCGGCTTCCTTCCCCCATGCATTGTACTCGCACACATCTGAACATCCAGTGCTCACCGCCATACAGTCTGTGATGAAGCAGACTGACAGCACCACCAACTTGACCAACAACACTTGCTGAGAGAGTTCCACCATGATGCTGACATTGAAGATTCGTGGATATCTGCATAAGAATAAAAACAAGAAAATAATGTCCACAACTGTTAGTTTTGAAATCAATGCCATGTATTCATTATTAGTGTTTTCATTAACGAGCCATGTTGGATAACCTATTATTGTCCTTTTCTGATCTGATGAAGGGAAAAGTGTAGAGTTCAAAACATTAAACTATTTGATCTGCGAATTAGTCAACTCTCCCATTATTTTTTTACTCTAGGAAAATGGTAATGTAAGAGATTAGTTAATTGCAAAATTAACGTACTACTAAGAAAAAGCAGAAAACGATTAAAAAAAAGTTCACCTGGCTAACAAAGAATGATATCATGAATGGATGCTAGAAACTAATTAATCGAAATCAAGTTACCTCTGGAAGACGGTTTGTGCATAATATCTCAGTTGGTTTCGACTTTCGAATTCAAAGCACAAAGGAGAAGAAGAGGGAATCGGCGGTTGAAAACTCTTAAAAAGCGATGTTTGATATAAAAAGGCATGAACAATAGTGTTTACCGTCCCCTAATAAAATCTGGATTTCCCCATGATCAGACACAGTTCTGATTTATTATGACCCCATTGATACAGATTCAATGATAAACAGCTCCTCGAATATATTATATAAAGGTTTCAGATAAGGGCCAATAATCTTTCATTTTCATGTTTATGCTAACCCTTTGATCAGTCTGAGAAATTGTATTATAGAACACAATTATAAGGCCATAGAATGATGAAGAGCTTGGCAACCTAAACACCACTCAATATTGATTAGATTTATTGTTGATATTGAACTGTTATTCAAAGTGATTGGTCGCATTGATATGAGCAGGGACATGATAGCTGATATGAGGGAGAAGCAAGAAGAACATTGATTAGCTAGACATGGCAGAGACAGACAAACATCACTCTCCCACATTTAGAAAATTCAGTGACAGTTGGGCCTGTAAATGAATAACGGGACCAGTTTGGGGGTAAAAAGAATATACCCCCAATCTCAAACGTTCTTTCTAAAGCAGCGCTCGATATCAAGGGTTGTGTATACATTTCTGCTTAGTAGTGGGGGGGGGGGGGCTTTAAATTGTTATTTGACCCAACATGATTTTCAAAACAGATCGCCTCCTCTTGGGAGACATAAGACACGTAAATAAAGCAGTTCATAATGATTTGTCTTTCGAAGCCCGGTCATAGTGCTTACCTATATCTAGCCTATCTCAACCCAGGTTTGTTGAAAGTGTCTGGTGGAATTTATTATAAGATTTGAAGAAGTACGAAGTTTACTTTTTACATCTATTCTGGTGATAGGATTACTGAAAGGATGACATTTTATTTTTTTTTTATATAGAAAGATACCAGTCAGCTATATATAGGGTACATCATAGGTACCTAGATATGCGTGTTTTTCTCTATTATATAGGTCTAGTTTTCCAATGTGTTGTAATAATGGCTGGGAGATACCCTAATGAATAAATTATTGCCCAATAAACATTGACAAAAGGAGACCCAGAGCCTCTTGTAGGATAATAATGGCCCACGATCATGAAATCGTGTCTAGTTGTGAAGTTTTGTTGCTGATCATTACTTTCTCTTGGATGTATCAAAAGGATACGAAATGAGAACTAGATTTTAATTCGTCACGAGGACGAATAAGGTGGTCTGCCTTCAAGTTATATAGACATGTAAACAATGATGATCTTAATGATGATCATGATGATGATGATCTTTATAGTAATGGTGATGACGATGATGATGAACATCACAATCATGATGATGTTGATGATCATCATCAACAGACCATGATGACATCAGACTGAAAAAAATGAGAGAACATTTAGATAGTATATAGTCTCAGCTACAACATACTCCAAAATCAACAAAAATAAAGCCGAAATAACGGCGATATTGCTCGCAAAAGACAAGAATGTAGAATCCAGATTTGAGAAAAAGTCATCTCCCATAAGGATTACACGCCAAAAGTAATGGATCAAGTGATAATAGGGTAATATTAAAGTAAATATGGTTGTTTATTACATTATTTGCGATTGTACGTGTTTTAATATTCAAAGGAGATGGTACAGTGAAAGGTCAAAAAGAAAAAAAAGTGAAGAAAAAAAATTGTTGGAAACGCCCGGACTCGAACCAGGGACCTCGAGGTCGGAAGTCAAGTGCGTTACCGATATACCAAAACATTTCCAATAGAGATTACACGTAAACGGAAAACTGAATTCTCAAATCCCACTTTGTAAGTGAAATATGAGCATGATCCCGGCATCTGATCGAAAAATAAAGGGCACACTTGTGATAGCTTATTGTCTCAGCTACAACATACTCAAAGCTCAGCGTAAACAAAGATACAACGACGGAGATATTGCTCGCAAAAGACGAGAATGTAGAATCCAGTTTTGAGAAAAAGTCATGTCCCATAGAGAATACACGCAAAATGTAAAAAATTGACATGCCTCCTTTAATCGCAAAAATACGCCATAATACCATTGTCCAAATGAAAATTCGTGGTAACTGTATTTGTAGAGAATATTCTCAGGTAGAACATATCAAAATTTGAAACAAAATTGATCAATATTTACAGAGATACAATCAATTTTCCAAAAATCTGCTGACGTCATAATATGCAAATTGAAATTTTGAGTTCGGAGGCCATTATGATGACGTCATGAGTTAATTGAGGGTCAAATGAGACATGAAATCATACCTCCAACTCATAATCTATTTAAATATGAAAGAAATTGGGGGTTATCTATCAATTCTGAAGAGTTAAAATGAATTTTGTATAGGCATGTTTTTGCCCATGTATTGTGGATACAGATAGCGCAGGTCGGCGCGTGCGTTCAACTTTGACAGCCGCTAATTGCGGTATTACTGGTCGGAAACAGGTAAACAAGGTATCAAAATGCTTGGAAAAATGTAATAAATATGATAACAGAAAAAATTTGGCGATTCTATGTTGCAAAATGCCAGGACGCGCGGATACGCGCGGAAACGCGCGCGCATAATTACGCGCGCGCAAATTTTGAAAATGCTTAAAATGGCCTGAAACGTATGCAAAATTAATTTGGAACGAATTTGACCATTTTAAAATTTTAATGCGCGCGTACGTGCGCGTCGAGGTGCGCGCACAAATTTTGTTGACATTTTTCGTTGACCTTTGACCTGAAGTTGATGTATACCAAATATGGTTGATTTTTGATGACTCGTTATCGAGATATGATAATGACCTGATTTTTACAAAATGGCGCCTGGATGACGTCACGATGACCCCATGACCTTGAAAAAGTTGATTTGACTTGAAATCATAGTGCTTGATGACTGACAGAAATTTGAAGGAAATTGACCATGTCGATTTCGAGTGAACGTGTGTACAAAAAAGTGTACGGAAGAAATAAAAATAAACTAGATTTTAATTCGTCACGAGGACGAATAAGATGGTCTGCCTTCAAGTTATATAGACATGTAAACAATGATGATCATGATGATGATCATGATGATGATGATCTTGATAGTAATGGTGATGACGATGATGATGATCATCACGATCATGATGATGTTGATGATCATCATCAACAGACCATGATGACATCAGACTGAACAAAATGAGAGAACTTTGAGATAGTATATAGTCTCAGCTACAACATACTAAAAAATCAACAAAAATCAAGCGGAAATAACGGCGATATTGCTCGCAAAAGACAAGAATGTAGAATCCAGATTTGAGAAAAAGTCATCTCCCATAAGGATTACACGCAAAAAGTAATGGATCAAGTGATAATAGGGTAATAATAAAGTAAATATGGTTGTGTATTACATTATTTGTTTCAATATTCAAAGGAGATGGTACAGTGAAAGGTCAAAAAGAAAAAAAAGTGAAGAAAACAAATTGTTGGAGACGCCCGGACTCGAACCAGGGACCTCGAGGTCGGAAGTCAAGTGCGTTACCGATATACCAAAACATTTCACATAGAGATTACACGTAAACGGAAAATGGAATTCTCTAATCCCACTTTGTAAGTGAAATATGAGCATGATCCCGGCATCTGATCGAAAAATTAAGGGCACACTTGTGATAGCTTATTGTCTCAGCTACAACATACTCAAAGTTCAGCGTAAACAAAGATAAAACGACGGAGATATTGCTCGCGAAAGACGAGAATGTAGAATCCAGTTTTGAGAAAAAGTCATGTCCCATAGAGAATACACGCAAAATGTGAAAAATTGACATGCCTCCTTTAATCGCAAAAATACGCCATGATGCCTTTGTCAAAATGAAATATCGTGGCAACTGCATTTGTAGAGAATATTCTAAGGTAGAACATATCAAAATTTGAAAGAAAATTGATCAATATTTGCAGAGATACAATCAATTTTCCAAAAATCTGCTGACGTCATAATATGAAAATTGAAATTTTGAGTTCGGAGGCCATTATGATGACGTCATGAGTTAATTGAGGGTCAAATGAAACATGAAATCATATCTCCGATTCATACTCTATCAAAATATGAAAAAAAACTTGGGGTCACCTTGCATCCTAAAGCGCTACAATGGATTTTGTACAGGCATGTTTTTGCCCATGTATGCTATGTATTACAAAAGCTCGCGCGCACGGTAATTATCTTAAACGGACGCTCATTCCGTTATTAATGGGCAGAAAAAGTTGAACAAGGTATCAAAATGCTTGAAAAAATGTGCCAAATATGATGACAGAAAAAATTCGGCGATTCTATGTTGGAAGATGCAATTACGCGCGAAAACGCGCGCGCATGTCCGTGCGCGCGTTTTTTTGCAAAATGCTTAAAATGGCCTGAAACGTATGCAAAATTAATTTTAAACGAATCAGAGCATTATACAATTTTCATGCGCGCGTACGTGCGCGTCGAGGTGCGTGCGCGGAATTTGTTGACATTTTTAGTTGACCTTTGACCTGAAGTTGATGTATACTAAATATGGTTTATTTTTGATGACTCGTTATTGAGATATGATAATGACCTGATTTTTACAAAATGGCGCCTGGATGACGTCACGATGACCTAATGACCTTGAAAAAGTTGATTTGACTTGAAATCATAAGGCTTGATGACTGACAGAAATTTGAAGGAAATTGACCATGTCGATTTCCAGTGAACGTGTGTACAAAAAAGTGTACGGAAGAAATAAAAATAAATAAAGAAATAAAGAAATAAAATTCTAGCGAAATCAATAGGTGATCTGTCGTTGACAGACCACCTAATGATAAAAGTGTCCCCTTGGAGCTCGATCCCGCCAGGTGATTGCTTTGATGAATCTAAGCACACAGCAAAGTGAGGATTTAAGCATATAATTTAGGGGGAGGGCGGTTTGCGAAAAATACGAATGTATGTATAAGGCCTTTGTATTCTCTCATAACAACAGCACGTCAGTCACGTTGCAAGAAAAATATACACGTGATGACGTGTGCACTCGACTGGGGAAGTTCCAGTATAGTCCCCATTTTGGATTGAATCAATAGTGGAATGATAGCATTTTTGGGTATCACTGCATGCTGATAGTAAAACGAGGTGAAAATCTTGACTTTGGCCCACGTTAACAGATAAATGGGGTCATAAAAAGTTATAGGTTAACAACACAAGTAAAGAGAGTAAAGAAAACCAATTACAGGAGAAACTGAGGTGGTGGTAGGGGAGGGGGGGGGGGGGCAGATATTTGATTTTTGCAGGATTTATGACATTTCTAAAATGCAGTACATTCATAATCAAACTTAAATGAGCTAAAGTTCAGAGTAAGGGGACATTTTTAATCCTTCTTTCAACTCTCCCTTTGACGTGTTTATGGAAAGCGTCACGCTAAAGTTCCAGTTCTATCTCCATAGGCTACCCTGGATATCGAGTCATCTCCTATTTATGTTTACAACCAAGACCCATTCCCCTTCGCTCTTTGGGATTTCTCATCAATTGTTCTCGATCATCACCTCTATAAATGTGAATTCTATAGTTCCATTCAATCAAAAAACATATTTCAAGAGTTGTTCCCTTTTCTCCCCGTTATGTCTCTCCATTTCTATTTCTCTCTTTCCTGGTCCTTAGTTTGTTTTCTTTCGGTCAGGCGTTTTCTATACTTAAATTCTTAAGTATATCTAAATGATCTTCTTATCTGTCTTTCTTTCTTGGCCTAACTGTCTAAACATTGTGTCCAGAGAGGTAGTTTACTTACCACTCTAAACCAAGCTAAACATCAGTGAGCTCAGAAATGATTTCACCGAATAATATTTACATAACTGGGCCCTTCGTTGATGTGTTTTTCCCATTTGTCATGAAGTAGGCGGTTGATGTAAACAACATTTTGAACTTTGTCTTCCTTGTCCCATTGTATGATTCTAGGCCCATTCCCCACAATGCCAGAATATCTACCTTTTTGCCTCCACAAAATTTCCCTTTTATTATTTTTATACTGCGGTGTGTGCAACCTTTAATTTTGATCAACTAAAAGATGTTGACATTTGATAATAGGAAAATATAATTCATGTACATCAATTAGATTCCGAGGCCATTCAGATCTTAACATTATTCGTCTAGGCATTCATTTCTATATGTGTATATTATGACAAACTTAATCATAATAGTATATCGCATCACGGTTCGTTTGCTTACACGCGATTGTATTCATTGTATTACAATGCACCTCCTCTTTATTTTGAGAAAAAGAGGGAAAGAGAGAGCCAGAAGAAGACAAGCGGGAGGGAGAAGAGGGGTGAAATCCAAACAGTAGAAAATAAAACTATGAGAAATGCATATTAAAAAAATGATCATAATTTGTTTCGAATAATATGTCCTTAAATATTTTCATTAACATGTCGAAATTTCCAATTAAAAAAAAGGAAAAGTACTGATAAGAACGCATTCGTTTCAATATAATGTTGAAATAAAGGTGGTTTCATGTAGTCTTTTATCACATTTGGGCTACATAAATTTATGTTTATAATATCACCTTTGATATTTTGCTGTTTGATTTCCCATTGCAAATTCACATAATATACTTAGGTAAGTATATAGAAACATAACACTAAATATACATATACAGTTAACAACTAAATTATTCATACCCTTACCAAGTTTTGAAATTTTTTAAAGTGTGTGAAAAAATTGATTTGTCCCGATCGATGTTTCTTGAGACTGTGACATATCGAAGCTTACAACTAAATGTATTCAACAAAGACCCTAATTCAATCAATCCACCTTTCATTCTTTAGTTACGAAACGCACCCCCAAAAATTGCAAGAGGTATGGATAATTCAGTTGTTAACTGTATATATATATATCCCAAGCTCGCACGGTCTAGCAATTTCATTTAAAGAGAACATTGTGTTCTTGGAAAGGTGAAAAACAAATAAACTTTGAAACTGAAATTTTGTCATGTTCATGTGGAAGAATATTGTCACCTCAAAATGATTGATCTTAAAATGCCCTCAAACTCAAAATGAAAAGAACTACCTGACACATGGCTAAAGTGTGTCACTGGACCAAACTTTCAGGACATATAATGTGTAGTTTCATGGTCATATTTCTGTGTACGGTGCACGTGTCTTTAGTTTCAGCAAGACTATGTCAATATCTTAATATTTGTGATGATTACAAATTCTCGCAGTATATTACATCGATTCTTACACACAACCAGACAATTTCTTCCACTGAGCAATCGCATGACCAGATCTCGACTTTTCTCTATAACACCAAGTATAGGTTTTTCCTATTTATCATCATTTACGACCAAAGCAGTCTTGTAAATCTGAATTAGTTAAGTTAGATCAGCTTGTTATATTAAACATAAGAATGAAAATGACATAATACGTATTTTGTTGAGAGCGAGATGGGTGTTAACATTGGGTTCAAATATACACTGTCGCTCATAAAGGTGGAATATTTTTTTTTATCCCAATTTATGGAATTATGTAAAAAACAATTTAAAAATAATAGATCTAGATAATAGTATACATTCTCAGATTTTATTGAATAATAATTTGCCAATGTGTGTTTTGCGTGACTGCTAAAGCATGTGTATGCTACTATGCTTATCAACTAGGGGACCTATGCCCTCAAGTCATAAATGACAGTAATGAGGATTAATGCCCACAAAAAGGAACTAATATAGCACATCGACACGGTTTTGATCCTGGGGCCTCACAGTTATGAGGCCATTGCTTTGTCACTAAACCGTGACTGTACGCAGCGGTGGCTAAGGTAGGGGGCAGTTTCCATAAATTAAAAAAAAAACAGAAAATGCAATAAATTTTCAATAATTTATTGCATGTTACCCCGGTCCCCAACATAAAAAAAATCTTCTGTGTGCCCATGCCTTGAGCCATAATGCATGACCGTCCAGAGGTTTTTTTTATGTTGGGGACCGGGGTAAAATGCAATAAATTATTGAAAATTTATTGCATTTTCTGTTGTTTTTTTAATTTATGGAAACTGCCCCCTACCCTAGCCCCCGCTGCGTACAGTCATGGTTCAGTGACAAAACAATGGCCTCGTAACTGTGAGGCCCCAGGATCAAAACCGTGTCGATGTGCTATATTAGTTCCTTTTTGTGGGGCATTAATCCTCATTACTGTCATTTATGACTTGAGGGCGTAAGTCCCCTAGTTAATAAGCATAGTAGCATACACATGCTTTAGCAGTCACGCAAAACACACATTGGCAAACTATTATTCAATAAAATCTGAGAATGTATACTATTATCTAGATCTATTATTTTTAAATAATTTTTTAAATAATTCCATAAATTGGGGTAAAACTAAAATATTCCACCTTTATGAGCGACAGTGTACATTAAAATGCAAACATACCGTTGACCTCAATGTTATGTGGACAAAGAGTTAACGATAAATGACAATACACCATAACCACTCCCGCCACTCATCCTCTCCAAGCGCCATAGTTCTCCTTAGAACTATATAAGCTAAGAAAGATAACCAACAGTCTTTTTCAAGACTATACCAAACAGTCCTTTTCAGGACTACAAACCCTCAAGAAAGATTACCGAGAGTCCTTTTCAGGACTTCTCAATCCTCCCTCTCTCTCACACATGGTGCATCCGCAAGCCTACTGTAAACCATAACATGTATTCCATTTTCATAAAAATCATTAATACGCACCGTATATAATTATATTGAAGTGTTAAGTCCAATATTACAAGATGATTTTCGCCAAAATTTTGAATAAAGACAAGTTTATTGCTTACTGGTCCTCACAGAAAGCATATTCTGAATCTGGAAATGGAACCCAATTATATTTTTACATCAAGCAGACCTATCCTAAAATAACACAAGAACATAATTTCATCTTATACAAATACAATTATCCCATAATGTTCCCGATCGATAATCGTAGCATGTAGACATGGTTATGACATTGCGCAATATACTTTATGAACTGCTTTAAATCGGTTCAAATTTACCAACAGCCAAATTCGCAAATAAATTTAAACTCCCCGCCACGCAATAATATCTATTTTGTTTAGAGGTAAAACCCCTTACTATACGTCTTTGTTACAGTACAAAGGAATATTAAAGTAAACTTGAAAAGCTTTCTGTTCGTTTTAATTTCTTGCAGATATATACGGAAGTTCTGTCAAAGAAAAATGAGGCTTTCAAAAGAAGGATGTTTGTGTAACACGAGGGGTGGGTAATGCAATGAAAACTAAATTGAAAGTAAAAATATATGATTTATGATTTCATCATGGGGAAACCCATGCCTGTCCTTGACTATATATAGACACCGCAATACCAATTGAAGCTTATTGATATCAAGATACCGTTAATGTAACAATGCCTAAAAGCTAACATGAGTTGCACATGATTTCACAGGATACCCTAATACCTATTAATGAAACATTTCTCGTTTATGAATGTAAACATGAAATAAGGGGGGGGGGAGCACTGAACTATAACACTTAAGTAACTAAACTATGAATATGTGCAATTTACGCGGGTGAAATGATCAGATTTACTTTTTATTTCTCATGAAAGTAGAGCTCCAAAAGAGATTCGTCAGAATAGTTTGGGAATTTTCGAGGGATGATACCTTCAAAAGCGGAAGATAGTAATTGAGAAAAGGAGATCAGGGTACCGTCTTATAAAGAGTTGTGATTGATCCGAATCAATCGCAAGTCCTCCAATCAATCGCAAATTATCATTCTCCTATCTCTTGTGTACATAGTTGCGATTGATATCAATCGCAAAAAAGTTGCAATTAATCGCAACTGTTGATAAGACAGGGCCCTGGAGTCACGAAATACTTAGATCTCGACATCAAAACAAACAAAACAAAGCCATTCAGAATATTGGTTATCTCTTCAAAATACGAGATTTGTAGAAAAAGGAAAGCGAGTGTCACGCCGCGTTTTTCTGTAAGGTTGTCACTGCAAAGGCATTTATTCGTCTTCAAATTAATATTGATTTTTTTTTCATTCAAGAAATGATACCTACATGTTTTATAGTGAGCATGAGCTGAAACTGACTGATGTGCTTGTACAATATCAAGAGCACGGAATGTTTCACCAAGCCTTTAAATAGATCTTAAAATCAAGACATTTTCGATGTTTATTGTCATCTTTCAGATTGATGGGGAAAACCAACGTTTATTAGGAGCGTGAACCTGACAGCTTCTAACGATATTTTAAAATAAAACCATGGCAACGCCATGAACATCCCAGGTCAAGAGACGAGAGAGATCACGAGGTCGTGAAATGTGAGTGATTCGCCATAAGCTCTGTCAGCTTTTTGAGAAAGATATCCCGTTCCCATAAAAGCTTTTGAAGACTCTTACCAGGGAGATAAGTCGCATATCCCTGCTCTTACCAATAACAGGACTGTGCTCTTGAACTCTCTTTCTATATTGCTTGTGCCTAGTCTGCAGGCACAGACTCTAATTTGACACTTTCTTGCTTTCGGATGCACAATTCCCCAAAAATTTAGCAGAGCCAACAGCTCTTTCCATGTCCGGAGCAGCTGCAGTACAAAACATATGTAGTGCCTGCAAACTAACTTGGGCCTATAGCTATACCCCCTAGATTCTATCGTCCTTTTTTAGCTTTTGTTTCTGACGTAATCTTGCGCTCAAAGATGATTGTATACGTACAACATCTGACTACAAGAGCACCTTTTTCTTCTTCAAATGTATGTATCATTACTTTTTTTACCACCAGAATTTTTATAAACATCTTAATGATTTTAAACCGTTTGTATTTTGTTTTAGAGGTTAAGATTTTTGGAGGTGATTCGTGACTAGGTCGAGAAATATAGGGGTGGGACGTTACCGAAATAGTTTGAAAACTTAAAAAACGTACTAATAATATACAATTTTGACTGCTTTGAGGGGCCCAAGGTGATCTAGAAACTGCACTGTACCCCTAGACGTCTCGAGATCACAGCGTAGCTCAGGCGTGGATCCACGGGGGGGCCGACGGGCCCGGCCCCCCCCCCCCGAAAAAAAGGAAAGGAAAGGAAAGAAAAGGAAAGGGAAGGAAAGGAAAGGAAAAGAAAGGAAAAGGGAAGAAAGAAGGGCTAAAACACGAGTTAGGAGTGGACCCAGGGCCCTCACCTATCCGTATATAGGCCAAGATCCCGCGGTTCAGCTGGACATGCGCCGAGCTTTGGGTTGTTTTCAGGTCAAAACTAGCGTGTTTTAGGCCCATATATTATGATAGAAACAAAATGCCGATGATCTCTCTACACTAGGGCGTACAAGTTACAACGTTCAAAAGTATTTCAGGACTCGGTTAACTTCAGGTCCATCTGTCAAATCATCATGCTGTTACACAGTGTACAGGGTCCGCGGTATGGCGGGGCTCGAGCCCCCCCCCTCTTATTTGAAAAAGTATTTTAAAGAGAAATAGAAAGAAACCAACCAAGGGCAAGGCCCCGGAAAAAACACCTTTTTTTGCAAAATGTGAGACCACATATTTTATCTACATAAAAGCGCGACTTAGCAAACGTAATTAAGGAAAAAAGCACGAAAAAATAGCAAACGCGAAAAGTACAAACACGGAGGTATCGTGAAGCATGTCGGCAAAACTTCCAAATTCGGCAGTTCGCGGATTCATATTAATAAGTTCCGTAAAAGTGGTCGTAAAAGCCTGATTTATTCAGAAAATTACCCATTTTTATCGCCAGAATCTGGGTAAAAACACTGCATTCAGTTGAACAGGTGCACAAAAGACGACGTCAGTCTAAATTTTTCTTTTTCAATCTGCCCATAACATTTATTATATGTAAATTATACCGAATAAAATTAGTCTCATGCACATCGTTTATTAGTGTCACAGATGGGTTGCCACTGTTACACTATATTGACAGATTGGATAGATGCGCAAATCATTAAAAATTAAAATCAGTATACGATGCGAAAAGGATTCTTCTCCAGCTTCCGGAAACCAACCTGGGATTTGTATTGTGTCCTGCAGGACGTAATTACTCATCTCTTTTGCATAATGTGTGCGTGAGATTTGGTTCTTTCTTATACGTGCCCCTTTTCATTTCCGATGAGTGCATGCCCTTATTAAAATTTGAGAGGTGCCCCCTTTAACTCTGTATAAGTGCCCCTTTTCATCTCTGATTAGTGCCATTTTTCTTCTGAAAATTGCACTTTTTCCGTTGTCGTAAGTGCCTTTTTTCATCTCTGGTGAGTGCCCCTTATTAAGTGCGAGGAGTGCCCCATTTTCACCTCTGGTAATTCCCCTTTTTACTTTGACATGTGCTCTTTTTCATTTCAAATAAGTGTCATTTTCCCCTTTGGATATGTGCCCCCTTTTCCTTTCCCCATAAAAAGTGCTCCTAATTTAAAGGGATTAAGAGGAACTTTTCTTTAATTTCACCCAAGTGTGGCTCGCTACGCTCGCTCGTATTTAAAGTTGATATAATTATGGTTCATATTAAAGATCTTTTCAGTCTTTCATGCCCCTGGCCTGCTCGAACCTCCGAGCTTCCAGGGGCGCCGCCCCTTGGACCCTACGCCAATTTACGCTACGCTCTACCTGTTCATAAATACTTTAGCCCCCCCCCCCCTACTTTGAAAAACATTCACCGGGGCCTAATGTGAGGTGTTTAAAGCTGCAGCCCGAATCAAGTTATTGCTGTCTGCCCATCACAACTGCTGCACTAGTCTTTTTTTTGTGGTCCCCAAAAAATCGCAACGACTCAGCCGGCCGCTGAATAAGCGGGGGGGGGGGGGGTGGGTAGTCCCACTTCTTGTGGTTACAGTCTTTTCCTCTTATCATAAAATTATACTGGAAAAAGTCACAGATTTTAAATGATATCCTGGCAAAAAGTATTCACCAAATCGCACAAATTGAGTTTACAAATTCGATTTTTCTTCAGCTTTTCAGGGGGACACATCCCCCCTCAGACCCCCCCTCCCTGTCCGCGCAAGCGCGGAACGCGGCGCTGACGCGCCGCTCAATATTTTTTCACACATTGGGCCCCCCCCCCCTCGACGCCGGCTGGATCCGCCCCTGGCGTAGCTGTAGTTTGTAGTAGTAGTAGTAGTAGACTTTATTGGATAACTTGTTTAGCACAGGGCTAATCTGCCACAAGGTCCATGACCCCGCCCCACCCCAAAAAAGCATTTAGTGGTGGTGGTGGTTATTTTACCTGACTGCTAAGAAAGCATAAATGCTTGTAAGTAAACAACCAGACGGCCGACGGCTTTAGGTCCTCTCCGAGGGACCTGGTAATGATAATTAATGCCTTACCAAAGGGCACTAGCGTATCGACTTGGTTTCGAACCCGGGTCACCGGATTACGAGACCACTGCTCTACCCACTGTTTCATGTACAGGATCCCCGTGTCAACTCTCAAAAGGAGATATTTGAACAAAATATGCATCTTAAAATAGCTGCATTTACACTGCATACAAAATTCGTCGATTTTTAATCACGTTCCGGTGTAAAAGGAAGTCCCCAAAACCGACGGTTTTTCAAGATGGTGTTGGGGATGTGTAAATGGGCCTATTGTGTTATTTCTAGAATATAGGTACATTTACCTGTCTAAGCGCATTGCATATATCTTGATAACATAGCTAGGCCCGTCTTATAGAGAGTTGAGATTGGTCCAAATCAATCGCAAGTCCTCTAATTAATCGCAAATTTGCTCTCCCCTATCTCTTACGTACATAGTTGCGATTGATATCAATCGCAAATTTGCACTCCCCTATCTCTTACGTACATAGTTGCGATTGATATCAATCGCAAATGACTTGCGATTAATATCCGACGCTTCATATTAAGACGGGGCCCATGAGTAATTACCATTGCGTTCTTGCACTGTATACGCGAAAGTATACACTTTGCCCGGTCTATTCTTGCTGTACTTCCAAGCAGTCAGCAGCGAATTTCATGCCTGTAGTTTGGACGAATCGGAGGCTTAGCATATTCCTATGCGGTATATAATACTAAGTATAATATAGAAATAATCTACTCTTATGTAAATCATGGATTCACTTTATGAGAAAAAAACATAGGCTGATATTTTTCCTGCGTTTTTGAATATGATAAAGAGTGCAAAGTTGCATTCAATTAACCCCTACCTCCCAAACTATTTCTTGGCATTGAGATAGAATATCTTATCAATACAGCTTAGATCACTAACTTCGGAGTGATTATGAAGATAATAAGTGATGTATAAAATATGATACTCCAAATTCATATCTAACTCATTTTCGATTTATAATAGGTTAATCTTCTCCGTTATTCTCGTGGTCTATGAGCTTCTATGTCATATTATGAAAATGCATTGTATTCACTGCACCTTTAAAAAAAAAATCAGTCTTCGTTCTAATAAAAGCACAAACATAAAAAACGTGATCCATACTGACCAAATTTGTATCAAAGATAATTCAAGAATATAACAAACCACAACAATCAAATAAATCAATAGAAGAGTAACTATGAAATGATGGCCATACAAAGCGACAGTGGTAAGCATGATCAAAGTTCGTGATTGCATGTGATAGAAATAAATCAATTAATTATTATGGTATAAACAGAGTAAAGACTTTGGACCCAGTTATAATCATATTCTATTATGGTGTGAAAATATGACAGATTTTGTCCCCTGTTTATTTCACAATTGTATCTTCAATTGTTTGCACTTTTTGCTTTGTTATGAAACAGACTAGTTTGGGGATATGAATTGGGTTATACGTCAATTTATGGCAGGATAGTTAACATCTTTTTCATATGTTTCATTAGTAATATTTGTATAATTTAGAGGCAAAGGTTTTATTTGTCATTCATATTAGGATCCAAGGAAGCGGATCTCCTCTCCTTGATATCATGTTTGCATAGCTTAGAACCGTATCAGAGCAAATAAGGATTTAACCAAAAATCATCCTTTGTTTTTCAAAAATATACTGAAAGCTACGCTAACAATACTTGTATTTCCTCTCTGACATCATTTAAAATGAATTTGAGTACAGCAGCTGATAATGATTGTTTTTATAATATTTATCTACAAGCTAGTAAGTTAAGGAACACAATAATGAATATTCATAGGCGTGCTAAAGTAATGTACAACGTGTATTCTTCACGACTCACAATTTTTCTTTAAATACATAAACCGGTTAATCTTAAATATTGAGGACGATCGCTTTCTTTGTTCACGAGAGAGCAGATGAGTACAAGGCATTAATAAATAATCACAAACCACTAATACCGCAACTTTCTTGTTGTGTCTTGCCTATTCAAAGTGTTGTTTTTTGCACAAAATATAGACATCTAACACAAAGAAATAGTTCACTATCCTTATTAACTGTTTTCATACCACCAACAATGGATTACGAAGAACTATGAGAATGAACAAAGAATTTCTTACATTTGCTTTGTTGTTTTCTTGTTCCTGCTACACCTAACTAAAATCCGAATAAATATAATTTTCTGTTTCCTGTTTACGTCCTGCCTACTTGTAACTGTTAAACATTATCCCTTTTTTGTGGAACCAAATAGATAATATTACATGTACTTCTTCTTCTTTTGTATTAATCCATTCCTCGGATACCCTGAATATTCGTAAAGGACGTGTTTGTCAGTCGAGGTTTAGTGTCTTACTCTCTCTAAAAAAAAGAGTGAGTTTTCACTCTATCGTCACTTTTTTGGGAGTGACGTCCATGATCACTTGTTTGGGACTGAATATCGGTTGATTTTCGAGTGCTCTCTAAGAAGAAAAGAGTGAATGTTCACTCTATTTTCACTGAGAGCCACTTATGCGCTTTTGCAATCGATTTTGTCATGATGGGTGTCGAAGTTTTGGTTAATGCTTTGAAGATTTGTATTTTGTATATGCACCAGCACCTGAACAATGTAATTCACACGCACGCACGTGCACATGCACTCATCAACATGAATATAACCTTTACCCCTTTGTTTGATGGAGACGATAGCTTCTAACTTACCTTTCCCCACATCATTAGATAATACATTTAATGATTCTGTAAATGAAAGTAAATATTATACACCGTTGGAATTTAATGATACATTTATAGATAATTTGAATAATATCTCCTTATTACACATTAATTCTAGAAGTTTAAATAGAAATTTTGAATATTTTGAAAATCTCCTTCAGTCTTTAAATAATTTTAATTTTTCTGTAATTGGAGTAAGTGAAACTTGGTTACATCATGACTCTCCCCAGTTATTTAATTTACCTAATTACACATTAATAAGGGCTGATCGTGAAGGAAGGAGAGGCGGCGGGGTAGCATTTTATATTGCTGATAATTTGAAATTTAGAGTCCGTCATGATATTAAATTTGAAGAGACAGAAGTATTATTTATTGAAATTGATAATGATAAACTGAAAAATTGTGTTATTGGTTTGATTTATAGACCCCCTGACAGTAATTTTGATTTATTCTATAACAATTTTGAATCATGTCTTCATAAAATATCTGAGGGTGACTTTAATATAAATTTTCTTTCTTTACCCCATAATAGTAAAAACTCTGACAGGTTTATTCATTTGATGCGTTCATATGGATTTTGTTCATATATTAGTAAGCCCACTAGAATAAATGTACACTCCTCAACGCTTATTGATAATATTTTTTCTAATGCATTTACTAAAAAAATAACTGGAGGATTATTATGCTCAGAAGTTTCTGACCATTTACCTATTTTTGTAATATGTGAACATGAAATTTCCCAATTGAAACCACTTAATAGTATTATGTATCGAAAAGAAACCCCTCATAATATTGAATTATTAAAGCAGAATTTAGCTGTAGAGGAATGGGTGGACGTATATAATGTAAACGATGTAAATATTGCCTATGAAATTTTCAATAATAAATTACAAACTTATTATGATAGTAATATTCCTATAGCGAAAGTTAAACGTAAAAATAATAAACCAAATAACCCTTGGATAACGAAAGGTATACTAAAATCAATACAAACTAGAAATCGCATGTATAAAACATATATACGTAACAAAACTGATGTAAATTTAACAACTTATAAAAAATACCGTAATAAAT
This sequence comes from Strongylocentrotus purpuratus, assembly GCF_000002235.5. NCBI lineage: Eukaryota > Metazoa > Echinodermata > Echinoidea > Camarodonta > Strongylocentrotidae > Strongylocentrotus > Strongylocentrotus purpuratus. The sequence goes on along the minus strand of NW_022145613.1, from coordinate 21,951,796 downwards.
TAACAAAATTAATTCGAATATCCCGGAAGCTACACTTTTCAAATAAATTAAAGAGGGCTAGTTGTAACACATATGCTACTTGGAAAATTATTAAAGAAATTATGGGGAAAAAAATAGACCCTTTACCAAAAGATGAGTTCACCTTAAATAATGTTATAATTGAGGATTCTAGTAATTATGCTAATTATTTTAATTCATTTTTCACCAATATTGGGCCTCAACTTGCAAGTAAAATTGATAGTCCTCCTAACATTCATTATACTGACTTTTTATCAGATCGAATCCAACAATCACTTTTTTTAAGTCCAACAAACCCTAATGAAATTATTACCGTTACTAAAGCATTAAGCATGTCCAAAGCTCAAGGTTGTGATAGAATTAGTACATCACTTTTAAAACAAATAATACATGTTATTGCAAGTCCACTTAGCCATATTATTAATCAGTCTTTTTTGCAAGGTGTTTTTCCAGATTTACTTAAGATAGCGAAGGTAATTCCGATCTTTAAAAAAGATGATTCGCATGAAATTAGTAATTATCGTCCAATATCTATTCTTCCTAGCATATCTAAAGTTTTAGAGAAAATTGTCTATAATAGGTTAATCAATTTTTTAAATACTCACCAAATATTAAATTTAAATCAATATGGTTTTAGGAAAAATCACTCCACTGACTTGGCCTTAGTACAAATTTATGATAAGATTACTAATGCCATAGCAAATAAAGAACACGTAATTGGTATTTTTTTAGATCTCAGTAAAGCGTTTGATACGCTCGATCATAATATTTTACTCAAAAAACTCTCTTTTTATGGTATTCGGGGCAAAGTCCTCTCATATCTTAAGGATTATTTAACAAATAGAAAACAATATGTTAATTTTAACTGTCTTAATTCGGATTTACTTTCCGTTAATTGTGGCGTCCCCCAAGGCTCCATTTTAGGCCCACTGTTATTTCTTTTATACATAAATGATTTATCCAACACATCTTCTTTATTGTCATTTATTCTTTTTGCAGATGACACAAATATGTTTTGCTCTCATAAGAAATTAGAATCATTAGTGAATATTTTAAATTGTGAATTACACAAAGTTTCGAACTGGTTTAAGTGTAATAAGCTCTCATTAAACATAAGAAAAACACATTTTATGCACTTTAAACACTATAATTCTCATTTGACTAATTTCCGTATTAATATTAAAATTGATAATATGGCAATCGAACAAAAAAGGACATTAAAGTTTTTAGGAGTTTTTATTGATGAAAATTTAACATGGAATGATCACTTACATTATGTATCTATGTGTATATCTAGAAGTGTTGGAATAATAAATAAGTTAAAATTTCTTTTGCCCCATACTACGTTATTTTTATTGTATAACACATTAGTACTTCCATATATAACATATTGTAATATTGTTTGGGCAAATTGTGGTGTAACCAAACTTAATTCAATTCTTTTATTACAAAAAAGGGCATTGCGTATTTGTACTGGATCTCTTTTTTTAGCCCATACAGACCCATTATTTCTTAAGTTAAAAACCTTAAAAGTCACTGACTTACATACGCTCCAAGTTGCAATTTTTATGTTCAAATACATGAATAAGCAACTGCCACCTTCATTCGATAATTTTTTTGTTCATAATAATACAATTCATTCTTATCCAACTCGTATTTCTGAGAATTTTCATTTAACTAACCCCAGATTGTTGATTACACATAAATCAATCAGACACCATGGCCCCGATTTATGGAACAATTTATCTCAACTAATTAAATCATGCTCGACCCTTTATTCTTTTAAAGCGACACTAAAACGTCACATTATATCCTCATACAAAATCGTTATTCATTAAACTTCGTCTCTTAATTCGAATATAATTTTAATTTATTAATTCTTAAAATACAATAGTATTGTATTATAAACATTACATACCAGAACCCTATTCGCACTTGCACATGCACTTTCACTGCACCCACTTGATCAATTTCGTGTGTACAACTATATTTTTTGAGAGTTTGCCGCTATTCTCTCGAGGCCGCCATCGATTTCAAGCTTACCGCTCATGATGGCGGTCTCCTGCATTTTCTGTAATTTATCTTTCCTTTTTTCTTTTTTTTCATTGAAATTATATTTGTGTTTGTATGCATCTTATTCAATGTACTTAAAAATGTATAATCATGTAAAATGAAGAAATATTTGTTACTTTATGTATATGATTATGTTTCATTTTGAAAATGCAGAAATAAAAATAAATAAACAATAAACAAACAAACTACATTTTCACTCTCACGAGGAGTGACGTCCGTGATCACTCGATTTTTTTTTTAGAGAGTACAAGACAGTTTAGGCCTTTACATATTAATCATAGCACTAATGCGGGATGATTTATCAATCAATCAATCAATCAATCAATCAAAATATCAACTGATAAGTTGATCCGAAGCCTAGATCATTTGACCAATCAGCCCTGCTGGAAAGAACACACTCATTCACAGTGTGAATCACACTGTGTTTCACAGTGTGCTCCACAATGTTAAATTGGGGCGTTTTCACATTGTGGTCGATTCGTTTCACACTGTGGTTCACAATGTGGATAACCGGAAAAGGAAAGAACACACTCAATCACAGTGTGAATCACACTGTGTTTCACACTGTGAATCACATTGTGCTCCACAATGTTAAATTGCTGTAACTTTTGCCCATTACATCGAATAACCATGTTACATGTACATGTAAACATATACGACCTTAGTACACCTTTTTGCTATCGCGGGAAATCGCATGTGCATAACCACAACAAAGAGTATTACTATTACCTTTGCTGTTTATAATGCGGAATTGCCGCCAGATCGTCACGACCCATGCACTGACCTCGATTTTTTTTTTAGGTTTTAGGTTTGGTGTTTTTATGTTTGCTTACAGTGCGATTGGTTTGTTAAAAGGTGTACGACGGAAAGATAGAATCTCAAAGCTGCACGATTATGTAGACAGGGTTTGTGAAACGTCCTTGTATAATAATATTTACCTCCCAAAGTAACGATATTAGTTGTGATCCGGGGTTGTAATCACCGTAGATATTAACAGGAGCAAACTAAAAGTTCATATCTGATCTTTGTTTCAAGCAACATCAATCTGCAGCTCAATAAATCTCAAGACAATTGTCTCCACTCCGTCATGACCTTTAATAGTAGGCCAACATTGTTAAGAAAAGACACACACAAATGATAACAATATACCGTACAGCAAAAAATAAATAAATATATAGACTAATATAGGGTTTGACAGTCAACCATGTAAACGAAGGTTGGCACATGCAGTACAAAACATTCGACCAACTACATGTATTTCATCCATGGACACACGGTGGACTTACAGTAAACCGTTGTACTTTTAATTGAAATAAATGCCGAGAGAGAGAGAGAGAGAGAGAAAGAGAGAGAGAGAGGGAAAGAGAGAGAGAGAGAGAGAGAGAGAGAGAGAGGGAGGGGGAAAAAAAGAGAGAGAGAGAGAGAGAGAGGTGATGCAATGTCTTGACTTTTTGTCAAGAGAAAGATAACATGTTTCATTGTCATATCATACACTCATGCAAATATCTCCCAGATGGTTTGATTTTATGAAGTATAATAAACCAACCCAAACGAACCAAAACAAAAAGAATACATTCATTTTGATTTAAAAAAAAAACAAAAAAACAATGCAAATAAACAAACAAACAAATAAACAGCATACTCGGCACTCATATTTAACTTACACCATGGGTGATTTCAGTGTCTAAGATCCATATTACCTCCCAAATTACACGATAATTATTTTTTTTAAAGGGTGCAAACTTATATGACAACAATTTACATCAGTGACGGATTAATTAAGATTCGTGTAAATATTCTCATATTTATCCTATCTCTTTAAAACTCTCGTATTGTAGGGTTAGTTTTCATATCATTGCATATGTAGCATTGACAATATTACTAATTCCTTAATTTGTTGTCTAAAGCCCTTCGCACATTATTCCATCCATTTTTAAGAAGGCTTATATGCACTAAACTTTCGGTTGTTAGTATTCTTATTATAATTCAGAACCTACATCAGGAAGACGATTAAAGAAAAAATGTTTTGATAAAGACTTCTACATCTAATATAAGTGCCGTATTTTCGAAACTTGGATCGCAGGACGATCGGATGGTGTGCGATGGGCCTTATTACGATGTAAACAGAGTTTTTTTAAGGCGAGAGGACTGTGAGGAGTGTGAGCCTACCTACCTCTGAAACGAATGAAGACCTGCTGGATGTTGGCGGTACGGGAAAGCAAAGCTACGCTTCTTGATGTGATGCAAAGTGACAATTCGGAACCTATCAAAGCTTTGGAAATTGCAGTAAACTAAGATTCAATATATAGGGAGAGTGGAGCTGAGGACGAGACAGTTGTACGACCCTGCGGATCTCAACGAGGGAGGCGGCGGTGTGGTTCCGTGATTTTATTTCGTTGTCTGCCCTATACCATGCAGGTCATCCACGAACGAATAGAACCCCCGCGGTATCATGCACGGAAGATCAACAACAGTGACTCAGTTCGGGTACGCATAATAAGCGTGCCTGGATTTTTATTTGTGTGTCGTTTTCTTTACCTTCTCGTAAAAAAAAGTTTTTTTTCAAAGATGTTTATAAAATAATCGCAATTCATGTCCTTTGTGCAGGTACGACATAAAACCCTGAATAAAAGCTGTATACCTGACTGATTTTTATGCCAAATTCAAGCTTATTTTGTACATGACTTTGGTGACAATTGTTGAATAAAATACGAGTCTTTGTTAGAAAAAAATGTCGATGTAACTTTTTAATTCTTCGTAATTTTGTTTACTTCACTTCAGTGCAGTGGATCTCTCATTTACTTGTCATTCTATGACGTATCGTTTCTTACCAAGCCAATAGTTGCTTTCAGAATTAATATGTCGATTGCTTCCCTTATAATTATTGGCATCAAGTTGATTCCATGGATCTCAGGAGTAGGCCCCTACTTAACTAGCCCTCCGGCCCCTGCCCAAAAAATACATATTGTGCATCTCTCATATAGATGCACTGTGATATCACTTATCACTCACACCCCTGTCCCTCCTATAGAGTACAGTAGATCTCCATCTCCTCCCTCCCACTCCTCCCCCCCCCCCCCTCTCTCTCTCTTCGCTGCTCTCTCCTCTATCTAGCTCTTTCTGCTACCCCACAGTACCCATCACGATATTCGATTACCTCAGTACAGTAACACCGCGATCATTGACGGGTCGGAGAAGAGAAAGGGGCGGGAAGGGGTTGGGGGAGGGGGTTCACTCCCCCCCTCCGCGCAAAGCGCGGAAGCTTTGACCTTTCATTAATTTATTAGAGTAAGAAGACGATTCGTTGTACCATTCTGGACTCTTGTCTTTGTCTGCTCCTTTTTCTTTCTACACCCTCTCCCTGTTTTCTCTTCTCTCTCTTTCTCTCTCTCTCTCTCTCTTTTTTGGCAGGCGGGTTTTTTTTTTTTTTTTTGGGGGGGGGGGGGCGACCGCCCCCTGGCTCGGCATACAGATACACATATCAAAATTTACTTCGTGTATATTTTACATTACTGGAAGTTCAGTTGTAACAGGTCAAACGTGTACTGTTTTGTGACGAAACGACCATTTCAATATATATCTACATGTATTTCTATCAATAACTAATTAATATCTCCTCAAGAAGTGAACAGAAAGAAACAAAACTTTGAACTTCAAAGGAGTATGGTTCACACATATTCCGAGTAAAAGCACACTTGTCATTTAGTTTTTAAAAAACGACATTCCACAGCTATGAGAAAGTTTATGACGTACTTACCGGTCTCTTGCACGGATAATTAAATAGAGAGTGTAACTGTTATAAAAGGGGCAGAGGTATTAGCCAGATTCGCTCCTGCACTGCATCTTGGGCAGGCAGAGAAGTCGCCTCTTCAAGCCTCTGGGGTTACATTAGGTAAGAAGATTATCCTTCTGTCAAGTTTGATAATTATTGAGATAATTAGTATTATGTAGATGTATTCTGATGTTGTTTTATAACTTTGGTATTGGTCTAAATGATAATGTGTGCTGAATTAATATGCATTCTGTAAGGTGCAGCATATTATCTGTTTAATCATCAGTGGGTTGATTTCTTTAGTGAGTTAAGCACTTGATTCTGATTTAGTAATAATAATTTGAGATGATTTAAGATGTCATTATGTTATGTTATATTAATTGCAATCTTTGGGTGATATAGTTATATCATATGTTGAGGTTAATTTTGCATAATCATATTTTGCGTAACAGTTGTAAAGTGACATTTTAGAGAGTTAATAGTTTGCGGTTATAGTCAATGAATTATGATAAGTTTTGTGTTTTGGAGTGAATTCCACAATGATATCTATTAATTATTACTCCTTCAGGTGTTACCAAACAACATGTAAGAAGCGGGTACCATCAGAGGCCAGATTGTCAGGGTGAGTGGTAATCATACAAACCACTAATTAAAAGGAATTTTTAATTGTAAATTATGTTTCATTGTTTGATAAAGTTCACTTAATAGTTGTAATTATTTATTTGTTGGGAGAGCTATCGATAATGATTGAAGAACTTGTTTGTGATTAGATACTGCTTTTTCACGCAATATTGATTAAGTTTTAATTAATGGAGTATAAACAACCTGTTTATCAGTAATTACTATGAGTCGGCTTGACGTCATATTGTTAGAATTCGTATCTTGGAGTTAATAAACGAATAATATGTTTATTGCTATTATGTGTGTTTTCAAACACGTTCTTGTTTCTATTTGATTGTATTACCTTTGTTTATTTAGGTTTATTTTGCCTTGTAACTTGCATCTGAAATACAACATCGAACCACAACACAAGGAATGGTGTAACGTGTCATATGTACCAGTTTCCGCGTGTCATTATCATGATTATTATTTTAAGTATTTGGCGTCACCTGTGCCTGGGAGGCGACAAGCGGAATGACAATCTCTAACTGATGGGGTGTGCAGGTGGACTACTACACCGGGGTTTCCTGATCAGAAATGAATTTATTGTTTCACACAGAGAAAGGTTACTCTTTCGGACAATTCAAGGTTTTTTTTTCCTTTCTCCTTCCTTCATTACCCTTTTCACTTGGAATCAAAAGATGAATACAACACAAGACCATGGCCATTAAAAAGGGCTTACTACCTCGTTTAAATTTTGAGTTACATTGCAATTCTTTGTGTGATTCAATTGCCTGAACACCTGGGAAACGCTAGCCTCTTCGACTTGCACTTTTTTTTTATCAAGATAGAGAATTCAAATTATACTCCATTTTTATTTGTATAGTTTAGAAATTATAGTGCGAAATGTTATCCATGCTTCAAAGTTAATATTTGTACTGACACATTCGACTATACAGACTTTCGCATGGTATGAAACAGAAGTAATATCTATTATTAATCCCAGCCGGGGGAAAGGTGGATAGTACCCCCAAAAAACATCTACGCTGAGCCGATTCAAGCCATTTCCAATAATTGATTTGATATCATCTCTTCTGGATTATGATTTTTAATGCCTAATTTGCGTTACCGAAAGACCTTGCATGCACGTTAAAAGAATTGCCGTTTGGAAATTTGCCAGCACTGAGAACATTATCATGCCGAAATACTTTACAAAAGACGCCTTGAATCGACCAATCACAGAACTGCATAACTAGTACCTTCGTATCCACCTCCCACCTGCCAACAAGGTTGGGTTTCCCATGAACATTAGCCCTTGGTTTTCCCCAGGAACCAAGTAATAGTTAGAAGTATTATGTGTTTGGTGAACAGTTTGAATGATTCTGTTTATTTGCCTTTCGTCTACAATAGTTTAGCACACAATGAAATCAGGGTTCAACGGTTAAGGGGAATCGGTGGATGGTCCCCTTCTTGTATAGTTCATTTGTACCATGAGGGTTAAATTCATATCGCCTAAAAGATAAATTCGTATCTCATTCTAAAGTAGGTGGGGGCATCTTCATGAAGGGCACCTATAAAATACATGAATGAAAGGATTGCTATGCCAAAATGAATGGACGTTTTGTATCATATACTGTACTGCATTTATTTAATACATTCATCGGTCAGAAACTGCTTTACAGCAAGGACAACATTGATTATTATCCTCTTTCTACGGCTATATTCAAGTAATCGTTGTTGTTTTTTCGTCTTTCTAGACGTGAACATCATTCTATTTGCAGGCGAATGAAGCAAGCAAGGTAAAACAGAAACCAGTCCCGCTAGATTTCGAAAATCAATATAAAAGGTTATTTTTATTCAGATTAATTAGTTTGTTATTAGGAAAAGAGGGAGAGAGAGAGAGAGAGAGAGAAACAGAGACAGACAAGATAGACAAAAGTGGAGAGAGAGAGAGAGAGAGAGAGAGAGAGGCAGAGACAGATATATATATATATATATAGAGAGAGAGAGAGAGAGAGAGAGGGAGAGAGAAAGAGAGCTAGAGAGAATGATTTAGGATTAAAAAGTTATGAAAAATAAAGGACGTTATTGATACCCACTATGCAGCTTTTCTTCTGTTTATATTTCTTTCATGACTTGTCATACATTAGGGTTGATTTCCCCAGGAAATATTTACAGCGAGCTCGCATGGCGACCAATAGAACAAAATCTTCAGGATTATGAACAAGCCAAAGGCCGAGACGAAGAAATGACATCCTTAATTAGAAAATTACCCCACCCCCTCTTGTGCCTTTCACATCATAGTTCTTTCAGTCTAACGTGCTCATAATGGGTACGTCCTGATAACAACATTCCTTTTGATTTCTTCTGGTATCACAACAAAAACAAATACACTACAAAATACAATTTTTTAATTACAATAGTTCCGCCTGGAAACTATTTCTTGTTTATAGAACAACATCAGAAAAATTTACAAAAATACACGAGTTATTCCTTCATCCTAATAGGCCAAAGATAACATTAACAATATCGTTACTTCACGAAATGATTATGTGAAGCATTATTTTCAAAACTAGAAATACACACGTTGAATAATAAGTATGCAGATCCTTATTCTCATATTTTCATGAGTACAGCACATGTTAATATTTATAAATGTATGTTTCGTTAAACCATTTTTAATTTTCATGTTCCATGTGAAGTTTCCTAACAAATAAATTTTAGTTCACAAATTAATACCACCTTATCATTTCCCTCCATGGATCTTGATTACTGTTTTGTTTTGTTTGGGCTCCTAAGGGGGCATTCTGAGTAATATCAAGGTTTAAAATTCCAGTCGAAATGCCTTATCGATATGACGTCACGATGGAATATACAGATATAATACATACACAAGTCATGTACATTTTTTCTAATCCTAATTATAACCTAAATATAAAAATATCTCTCTTTACAAAATATTCACTCATCGGTATATATACATATTAGTATTCTCTTTGATCCAAAGAGATACAAACCGAGTGTTAATGGTTATTATGTATAAGTGTTTATACAATCATACAAGTAATATACAAATTGAATACAAATGTTCTTGGCAGTAAAAGCATGTATCTAAACATTTAAAAAAAACATCCGTCATGTACGATCTCTTTGGAATGATATGTTTTCATGGTTAAAAGAAAAAAATATTCGTAATGTTTTGTTCACTGGAAGAATTTTTTTTGGTACCCTCATTACCAAACATTATTATTTTGTCAATACAGTAGAATGCAAAACATTATTCCACTATTTTTTCGTTCTTTTCTACGAGCTCTTAAACTTTTAAAATATGGAACGTTTAATTGCTTTTAAGAACAATCGTCTCGATCGTCGTAATAGGAAATGGCATATATTTTGTTCAGTAATTTACTGATTCATTACAAAATAAGAACGAATACGTTTCAATCAATCGACCAACCAAAAACGACTGAAGCTACACCCTTTATATCTAAAAGTTATACAATTCAAAACAAGTTAGTAATGTGCAATATTTTGTCGTTATCTGTGAACGAACAGCAATATTATCGGAGCTTCACAAGAATGTAATTTCGGCTTTTGTTAATGAATTCTCTACCCTAACGAGTAACGACAATTTGAACACTGGCATAAATGATGCAGGATGAAGCCGGCATACGCCCTCTTTCCCTCTAAATGCCAAGAAAAAGTAATTCTATGCAACCTGCACTTGGATTGATGGCACAGGGGGCTGCATTGCGCCCCTTCCCCCGCCAGCGGAAGAGTTCGTGTACACATCAAATGGGTGGCTTTTATAACCAAACACCGAGTGTGATAATTAGAGATATATTGTTGCATGAAATAATTATATGAGATTTATAAGGCGCCGAATCCACTTGAAATAAAATGCTCAATGTGAGCTAATTGTCTTGTGAAGGAAAAAAAGCAATCGCATAAAAGGATCTGCATTATAAGAAGAGGGACAGAAGTACGAAATATAGAACATACATACATACATACAGTGTGATGTAACTGTGTTTGTTGGATAGGGTCACTACTTCGAGCAGCATTATGTATTTTTGTTAAAAAGTATCTCTGCATAGGGTTCTGTTTTCACATTCAAAGCCAACAAAATGGTTTGCACTGGAAAATTTGATTGTGGAAATCTTTTGTAATACGGAAAATGATGGAAATAAATAACGCGATCGCAAAGACGCCCAAAATAACTAAATATGAATAGACGTTACCATCACCTTTTGATATTTGTAAACATTACAATTACGTATTAAACGTAAAACTAACATGATTTCTATCGGATATACCGTAGGGCATTGAAATTGCCCCGAGTTGATTTGTCGAAAGCTGTTGCGACCTTGTCGAAATATCTCCATACTTTTTTCTTCATTTTATTAGCAGACTCCTTAGGTGTGTGTTATCATTGTTATATATGGTGAGCCCGCATTTCCGGTAAGTTTAGTCTCCGAGTTGTGAGTCGTTCCAGAGGGGCTGGTACCGCTGTCTAACCGGCAATTCTTCCTCATCCACTCTTCAATTGGCATCTCATTCATCATGCTCAACGGCCTCTGTGTAGAAATTACAATATTTGATAGGTAAAGCAAACCTGATATTTCATTGATAGCGCCCTATCGAAATGTTAGCAAGCCGTATATATTATCATACCTAACAAGTTACTCTTTGCGAAGAAGATACGATAACTTAAACTAATTAACCACAAAACACAATAAGTTAGTTTCAGCGAAATATGTCAGTCTCCATTGTAAAGAATATGTTGATTTTTAGCTGGTGATTCTTAAAAATTAAGGCCGGTGAGCAGAGACGGACTGGGACCGACATTCGAATGGGAAATATCGATGTGACCGGCCCACTCAACCCATAAGATACATATCAATCGGCCGTCAGACCACAAATTAACCGGCCATCAGGTCTGTTCGCCCCTGCCGATGACTACAGTATTTTCTACCCAGTCTATTTCCAATCGTTATCTAGAATGTACGGAGGAGACAGCTTTGCTGGCAATCTTCAGTGCATTTGTGTATCAAAAAGACGAGTTGTGTTGAATTTCCTATCCCTAAACAAAATAAAAACAATACATTTTGATACTCGTGCTAGAGATAAAAAGGCGACTTTAATGTAGCCAAATTCTACTAATGGGGGCTAAAAATTAAAGTCGTTCGGAAAACCCCCAAAACAACAGGAATTTAATTGCTGGCTATTCCGTGTTCAATATCTTCCTAGTTCCAAAGACTTATTTTTTCCCCGTTGCATCAACCGTTCATGAGAGTAATAAATTATTCTTTCATTAGTATGATTAACATGTCGGTGAGTGTGTAATAGATGAACACCACATTAATGTTCACACCCAATGACGTTCTTTAACCCGTTTAATGAGAAAAGAATATATGTACAGGTTGAGAGGAGCGACCATTTAGGAGGGGGGGGGGGTATCAATAGGCCAATGTCATCAACATCTATCACTCCCCAGACAGCGCTTCTCATTATACTACTCACCGTGACTGGTCCTGAATCCGTATCATCATGCTGAACACTTGTGTAAGTGACGTCATTCTGTAGATGATGATAAAACGGGAGACATAACGACAGGGAAAAGTTAGTATATTTCTTGAATGCAGGGGGTGTATTTTGAGTTGTACAATATAAAATGCTCCAGCGACAATTCCTTCATGGTCCATTTCATATGCGTTAACATAACCGAATGTTCAACTTCAAGTGTTGTTCAAACACTGTCTTTATACCTTACCCGAACCTTAAATCTAATCTATAACCCTGCAAGTTTCAACTCGAATTCCCCAACCCTATACAACTTTGAATATGTTTGCGAGAGAGTTACGTCCCCACATATGTTGCTTTCCACTAAGTAATACGTAACCACCTCAGTAGAATAAAGAAGTTCATAAAGATCCAATTCTCACGCATTTTGAAGATCTCATGTTTTGTATCATGTAGATTATTGTAATTCACTACTCCGTGATATGTGAATGACATATCTTAACTCTGAACTAATAAGAATCGCTGAAATAAATGTATGAAATATTTCATTCCATATACTATTATATAGAGACAACATGACTATACAATTTTAATGACATACATGAAATTATTGTTCAGTAAATAATCTGGAAAATCCACCTCTCTCTCTCGCTCTGGCAATTTTGATATAATTTATAAGGTGTAGGGGTATAGTGTCACCTAAGGAGATGGGGATGATGTCTATTTCAGGAAGAAAAACAAAAATCCTTTTTTTTGGGGGGGGGGGGGGTTCGCAAGCTAACCAAGTGAGTGACCAAAACAAGTGTTGACAATTTTTATCTGCATGACATCCACCTTTGATGTATTATTTACGAAGACATAGTAGCTTGATACTTTCTTGATGTTGGGATAAACATGTATACTCACATCAGTGGTGCGTTGAGGATCACCATCAGGCAAGACACTGGAGTAGATAATACCATCCTGCAAACAGAAATATAACGATCGGAAAATGTTAAGAAAGAGAACGGATAAAGAGAAGAAGTAAGAAACAAAATGATATTCGAATGTTTTGAAAAGTACACGATTAAACGTACGTTAGGATTTTGATCCAATCGTGCAAGAAGTATTTGAAAGAAGACGTAAATTCTACTTTCTGGCTTGTCAAGATAGTGGCCTTGTTAAGAAATATTTACCCATCTGATCCTATTGCATGAAATGATTACATAGCACGTCTCATCATGCGGCTGATAACCTACCTGATTCATATTTGACTGAGAAGAGAAGCGTGGCGGCATAGGATGATGTAGAGGAGGATGTACAGGTGATTGACATGGGCTTTCACCGTTAATTGAGATGTAGTATGGGTCATCAACGGGTATCGGAGAGGGAGGCGATGGCGATGTTATCTGTCTATGACCACGGAGAATCGCAGTATCCAAAGGGTTTGTGGTGATTTGGATATTAGTCTCGAGATCATGTCGCTGCCTCTTTCTGATACTCTGTTTCCTCCTTCGAAGTAAGGCGACAGACACGATTACTACGACGATGATAAGTATGACCACTACGGCAATGACCGTCACCACTGTGGCGGGAAATGCAGAAGTCTTGGATAAATCGACACGCTCTTCTCTTTCCATATCAGGAGCAGATACTGTATGCGATTCAAAGCTTACTCCGGGTTCTTCAGAACAAATGTCATCGCGTCGTATGCCCAGGACCAATCTTCCTTTGAATACTGGAGGGGATGAACATCGGGCATTGTGTGAAGTACTGAGCGAGCCATCAAGAACATTGGTGGATGATGCCTTAGACCAAGCCAGGAAAGGTTCCAGGAAACAGTCGCAATGCAGGGGATTGTGAGTGAAGTTGACTTTGGTTTCATTGGGTAAAGTATTAAATGAAATGTTTCGTGTCGATGTTAAGAGATTGTTCTGTAGCTTTATATCTCTGATATTACTGAGATGCGATAATGCGTTCTCTCGTATTGAACTGATTCTGTTGAATGAAAGATCTAACGTATGAAGAGCGCTTAGGAATTCGAATGATTGTTCTTGGATTACAATGAGATTATTGTGCTGGAGATAAAGGTGCGTCAGTCTATAGAGGCTCATGAAGTCACGGTTAGATAAATGCGAGATGTTGTTGAATGAAAGATACAGCTTTTCAATGTTGATGGCGTTCTGAAATATACCGGTTGGTACTTCTGTCAAATTGGTGAACTGAAGATCCAACAGAGTGAGACTCTCTAAACCTTTGAATGCAAACAGGTTCGGGTTGACGAGAGGGTTCCTTTTCAGGTATAGTTTGATTAAGCGGCTGAATCCACTAAAACAGTTATTTGGTAAATATGAGATATTGTTACCTGTGAGATAAAGGGTCTCGAGGGAACTGTCGATGCTGAAAGCATCGCAAGGTGGTGTGTTTAATCGATTGTCTTCAAGGGATAAAAACTTCAATTGTGACATATTCCCAAAGGCCCTAGGTTGAATCTCGTGAACGCTAGCATTATTCAGGAACATGTAGAGGACCCTCGGCATCCCATTCAGGATACCTTTCGTCAGGATTGGAAGATGATTCTGATTCAGATGGACTTTCTCCAATCTGGAACACCCTTCGAAGGCTCCTACCTCCACTGTCATGTTGTTTCTCTCCAAGTACAGATACTTGAGGCAGGTAAAGTTTCTAAAGGATCCTTGAGCCAACTTTACCAAGCGGTTGTCCTGCATCTTAAGGGTCTTTGCATGGAGACACCCTTGAGGAACAGACTCCAGGGCCCGACCTTGACACTCTGCTTCTTTACCCCACTCGTAGAAGTCGCAGACTTCCGAACACTCTTGGATGACCGCTTTACTGTCATCGAGGTAAAACAGAAGCACCAAAGTCTCCATCAAAATTAATGTAGGGTCCACCATCCTGATGCAGGAATCTGTAGACAAACGAAAAGGTATGTTGTATAAGAACCCCCTTTATCAGAATTGAAAAATTGAATTGAATTAAAATACACGAGGCCTATTCGCGAGAAATACGATTTACAACGAAAAGATGATTATACGCACATCACAAACAATTCGAAATAGTATCCTAAAATTGTTGCTCATGGTGATGCAAGAACTACATATAAAATCACAATCTGCAATCTGTGAGCAATCAGCAATGGCGCATCTAGTGGGGGGGGGCTACCCTGGCCCCAAAAAGAAGACGGGCCCCCTATCCCTTGCGCAAGGGGGGATGGGTGTTCATTCGGCGCTAAATGTTTTCTCACGAATTTGGAGGAAAAAAAGGAAATTAGTGCTCCGTACCCCCTCCCCCCGCTTATTCACCTATTTGGCCCCCTTCCCTGCCACCACCTGGACTACAGCCATTATATTTATTTATTAAACTTGTTTTAAATGCTTATGATTGATTTGTAATGTTTTGTTGGAAACATGAATAAATTTGAAAATCTTGAAATCTTGAAATATTCTATATATCTTTCTATATTTTCTTTCATGATGTAATCAATATAAAAAAATTGATAATAAATTAGAATCACCTTTTCTGATACTAGGAAATTTTATTCAATGAGTTCAAATTTGTAACTTATCGACCGTTACTTATATATTATTATTATGTCATTATTAGTATTATTAGTGGTGGAAGTAGTAGTAGTAGTAGTAGTAGTAGTAGTAGTGATAGTATCATTATTATTACCATTTATTCTTACTGTTGTTATTCTTATTATTTTTTTTATAATCATTATTGTTATCATTATCGTTACTTTTATTCTTCTTCTTAATATTACTTTAATAACTAGGCCCGGGAGGAGAAAAATGAACTGAATTACTATGACCCGTGTCTGTCCTTCCGGTATAACTGATTGGGATTTGCAGGTGTAACACTATACTGTCGTCCCCTCTTCTCTTCATAATGTTTATGCGAAACGTGTAGAATGAAGATTAAATAGGAAAAAGCACCAGGGGAACATCTTTTTAAAATTTCTTTTATTGCTGCATCCTGTATACCTAAATAGAACATTAGTACAGAAATGTATTTTCTACCTTGGTTTAGAATTACCCCATTAAAATTCATTACATCATTGGGATTCCCCCTCGCATTTTATTTTTCTTCTTTACAAAGCATCTATTCACTAGAACTCGACGCGACGCGAAAAACATCTTTTGTCTAAAACTAGTGCACTCGAAAGCTTCCGCAATAAGGCCTGAACAAAAAAAAAATGTTGTTTTGCCCTT
This sequence comes from Strongylocentrotus purpuratus, assembly GCF_000002235.5. Taxonomy (NCBI): domain Eukaryota; kingdom Metazoa; phylum Echinodermata; class Echinoidea; order Camarodonta; family Strongylocentrotidae; genus Strongylocentrotus; species Strongylocentrotus purpuratus. The sequence goes on along the minus strand of NW_022145613.1, from coordinate 21,935,599 downwards.
TATGTAGGCGCCAGAACCTGGGTCGGTCGGTCGGATTTTTTCCATATTTTTCTTCTCCCCCCCCCCCCTCCTCAAAACAGCGACCGTCGCCCAAAAAACTCGCTCGTTTCTAGCTGGTGCAGTGCATGGTATATATATATATATATGTACACGAGGCCGGAGTCTACTTGTTTACGCTAGCAGGATTTCAAAACTAGGGCAGAAGACGAGTGAGAATTTGGGAATAACTTGATAGTTTTATGCATTAAATCCCATTTAAACAAACAAAATACATATTTTTGTATTCATTAAACATTTTTTTTCTTTAAAAAAGGTTAAATAAAAACTTTATTGAAAAGCTGACAACTTTAATGTTTTTTGTTTTGTTTTTTTGTTTTACATAATTATAAAAAACGCAATCTTTTTATGGCATATTCTGCTCATAAGTATCTGCTTGCATGGTGGTGTAGATATACACTAGGTTTACGGTTACACCATGTGAGAGAGAGGGGCCGGATTGGAGGATTGGGGAGTCCTGAAGATTAAGGACTGTCGGTATTTTTTCTTTCTTGAGTGTGTTTTCAGGACTCCCCAATCCTCTCCCTCTCTCTCACTGTCTCACATGGTGCAACCGTAAACCTACTGTATAAAATGGCATATGTTTGCGACCGTAATGTCAATCAATACAACAGCTGAGCAAAATATGAGAACGAATCACTTAATCAAATATTAGAGTTCTGATGAAGATTTCTTGAGTGTGGACATTTCTTGAACAGAGCTATACCCCTTACATGACTGAATCAAATATAAAAAACGTAAAGTGTTCTTTTAACAAACCATCACAGAACCCCACAAAACATTCTGTTCATACAGGCATGCAAGAACCACTGAGAACGGACAGACATAGTAGAAATAAATTATAATAGAAATTGTACCTTGTATTTCACGTGAACTTAATATGAATGAGTAACTTAAATGCAAACATTATTTCGCACTGTGTTCTAATAATTTGGGTGGCGTTAAAAGCACATCCATGCAAATGAACATATCCTGGCAAAAATACATCATAAACAATTGAATATGTGCATAAAAAGTCTAAATTAAATATAATGTATAGAGTAAAGCATCGAGTGACAAATACTATCACGAGAAAATATATATTTATAAAAAATCTGAATAATCATTTTTGTCTTTCTAACGACAAATTGCTATCGCTCAGCGTCCACACAGTTGAGACCTTACATATTCTACTCTGTTTGGCGTTCATTGGATTTTTGATATGTATTAAAGAATAGTCCTTTCATTATCCATAATAACTGCTATGCCAGCTTAGTAGGGCGGCATGAACAGACACAAGTATGAAGATACGAGGGTGTTAATGAGAATCCAATGGATGAATCAGGTACTAGTAGACCACTGAGAGATTAGCAGTCTAGCCCAACTAACTGCTGCACAAGACAAGGGCACTATAATATCATGTCGTGACATGTCGTTTTTGGTAATGGTGACTACTGTCAAGGTGAAATGAAAATGAGCGCCAAATGACACTTACCTTTGCGAAATGTTAGAAGACGTGAGCAGATGAGACCACAAAAAGGAACGTATGAAACCGATGCTTCGGAGCAGAGTGAGTCACCCACGCGGTGTTCAAATCATTTGTCCCTGGTTCAACTATAGACGCGGTTAGGTGAACTGGGTTTTCCCCGTTGCGTGAGCAGCGTGGCTAAATATAGGTCCTTGGTCTTCCCCACACAACTAAAATAAACACATTATGTATCACATCGTTTTCACTTTCGAATTGCACATATTGTACATATAAGCAGCCGCATGACACAATCATGACCAATAATAACATTTCGTTTTTGTGTGATGATAATGATGCCCGGCCCCCCCCCCCCACTCAGTGTTATTTAGGGTACGCATATGCTCGTACCCTCTTTTTGAAAGCACCCCCTATCTGAGGACTGACAACAATTCCGAACCCCCCTTTCGCGGGCTTTTTGCGGGCTTTTCCTGCCTTGGAGACCCCCCTAAATCAGGAAAAATGCTCAATGTACCCCCCTAAATTCGGAATAATTTCTCAGCAGTCCAAAGAGATGAGAGAAAAAAATAAAAACACCTCCTTTTTAAAGAAATCTCCGGGTGAAAAGTCAAATACACCCTTTTTTTTTACAATTCTCGGGCCAGACTTTGTCGCACGAAAAGTACCCCTTTACCGGACATTTTGGCAACACGCATGCGGTCATTCCGACCTCTGAGTGGGGGGGCCGGGTAATGATGGAGGGAAAAATCTCGCTAAAGAACAAAAACAAGGAAATAAACGAAAATGAATGAATAACTAAATAAAGATGTTTCATAGTGAAATATGATAAAATCAAAATTAAAAAGAATAAGATTTCAAAATGACTGGTTGGTGCGATTTACTCGGAATTTCTGAAAGACTTCATGCATGGCTGATTGTCAACGAAACGGAGTTAAAGAGAAGGTTGAGTTTTGGGAAGAGGTGAAAAATAATTTGTGAGCATTACTCATTCTTATTATGCAAGTGTGGAAGAACATCAGTTAAGACATGTTCCCTGAAAAGCTTGGCTCTTCAAATGCCTTCATATTCTAAATATACATGTAACATCGTAAAAATCGGGGGCCGGCTTTTTACGCCACGTGTTCGTGTAGTCCCATATACATCTTTCTGTGCAAGTGTTTGTAACTTTACCAAGACTTGGCCACATTTCTTATCATTTTGATGATTCCAGAACCTTGCAATACACACAAATTCTTATATGCTAGATGATCAACCTTTTCTGGTCGGTTCCACACCGTTTCTTTCACAATGCAATCGCATGACCAGAACTCAACTTCATCTTTAAGTTAACAAATTGGAGTCCGTATAATATATTTCGCACTGAATAAAATGTGCGCGAAACAGAACCAATAATGAACGATTTTCGTAATCGATTCCCGTAGGAAAAAAATGATGCTTATCACAACTGAGCCATAGAAAAAAAAGCGTTCTATTTTCTTCTTTCTTGTTTTTTTTTTATTTCTCCTGTATTCTCCACAAGCTTTTATTATTTGAATCCCTGTTCTTTCAATTATGCTTTGAAGTTTTCCCCTTTGCCCAAAAGATTTGTGATGGTTGATTATGCTCAATATAGCTCCATTTTGCTGCGGGCTTAGTCTCGATTCATACTTCTTTTCTTACAACATAAAAATATATTCTTCACCTTCTACCTTCAAATAAAACTAATTATTTTATAAAGATGCTCTGTTTTGCTTAATAATGATAATAATAATAATAACAATAATAATGATGATAGTATAGTAACATTTTATATAGCGCTTAATACCAGGCGCGGATCCAGAATATTGGTACGTAATGGTGACCAGCAGTGACGTAATGCGGGGGGGGGGGGGTGGGTGCAGGGAGGGGCGAGTTTCCCCTCCCTCCTCCGCGAAACGCGGAAACTTTGAAGTTTCATTAAATCGTTAGAGAAACAAGACGATTCGTTGTACAGTTCTCGACTCTTAATCCTCGTCTTAATTCAGTTTTCCCCCTCCCATGCGAAGCGCGGAAGCTGTTAAGTTTCATGAAATCATTAGAGAAACAAGACGATTCGCTGTTTAGTTCTCGTCTCTTAATCCTCGTCTGAATTCAGTTTTCCCCCTCCCGCGCGAAGCGCGGAAGCTGTTAAGTTTCATTAAATCATTAGAGAAACAAGACGATTCGCTGTTCAGTTCTCGTCTCTTAATCCTCGTCTGAATTCAGTTTTTCCCCTCTGGCGCGAAGCGCGGAAGCTTTCGATTCATTAAATCATTAGAGAAAGAAGACGATTCGTGGCGTTCTCGAAAACAATAATCGTCTGAATTTAGTTCCCCCCCCCCCCCCCCCTCCCGCGAGAAGCGCAGAAGATTTTACGTTTCATAAAATCATTAGAGAAACAAGACGATTCGTTATACAGTTCTCGACTCTTAATCCTCGTTTGAATTCATTTTTTCCCCTCCCGGAAGCTTTTATGATTCATTAGACTATAAGGGAACGAGGACGATGCTTTGTACCGTTTTCTACTCCTAATCTTCTCCTTTTTCTTCCTACGTCCTCTTCATTTTGTCTCCTCTATTTTTATCTTTTTTTTGGCCGGCGATTTTGGGAGGACCGCACCCACCCCCCCCCCCCCCCCACCCTGGCTACGCGCCTGCTGTCAGATAAACACATTTTGATACCTTGTCCGACCCCGAAAGCTCAGGGGTTTAAGGCAATAAATTACGGTCAGATAAGCATTAAGGGGCCCGCCTTAGGTGGTCGAGGCAGTGGAGCCCCCGGAAGCTCAGGGGTTTTAGGCGTTTAATTACGGTCAGTTGAGCTTTTTCTTGTTGATACCTTATTATTTTGTGACACTGGCAGGACACTATTCGGCATGGGGTCCAGGGGGCGAAGCCCCAACAAATCAGGGGTTTTGGGCAATAAATTACCGTCAGATGACCATCTAAGGGCCCGTCTTAGGGCCCTAGGTGGAATCCAGGGGGCAGAGCCCCCGGAAGCTTAGGGGTTTTAGGCATTTAATCACGGTCAGATGAGCATATTTTGATGCCTCATTATTTTTTGACACTGGCAGTTAACTATTCTTTCTTTCTTGCTCTCTTTCTTTTTTATTTCTCTGTAATATACTTTTCAAAAAAAAAATGGAGGGGGGGGGGAGCTCGAGGCTCCCGATCCCCACCGTTCCTCGGGCCCTGACATAAAGGAATCTCAAGAATCATATTTCTTGCCTGGCTGTAAATTTAGGAATTCGTCATTTTCCAAAAAACACATAAAAAAGTATAATTTACTAAAAAGTCAGGAAATTATGTCATTTCAGCATTATTTGTAATCCACCGTTATGCAATAAGAACTAAACCACGTTTGAATTTGATTTCCCCAAGCCCCCCCCCCCCCTATCAGTACGCCAGTATCTCCTCTTTTCCTTTTTTCTTTCCCCTTGCTTCTCTCTTATTTTTTTGATCGGGGGTGGGGGGGGGGCAACAACCTGGGAGGCAAGGCCCTTTCGGCCCCCCGAACTCCTTCTTCCCCCTTTTCTTTTCTTCTCCCTCTTCTTTCTTTCCCTTTCTCTCCTCTTTTCCCTTCCCCTTCTTTTCCTTTCTTCTCTCTTTTTTTTTGAGGGGGGGGGGGAGGGGCAAGGCCCGCTCGGCCCCCTGGATCCGCGCCTGCTTAATACCAATGTTTCTCGCTGTATTATTATTACCACAATTATTATTACGGCATTTGAATTCCGAGGTTTCGAATCTTGATTGGGCGCGCGACACGAAAACAGTCCAGGCTGTGGACTATACAGGGAAGCATGTCCTCCAGAAGACACCCCAAAGGAAAAAATACTGCGTTTTAATAGTATACATGTAACCTTTGATGAATGGAATCATCGTACAGGATGCATGGGTAGTTAGATGTATATCGAGTGTCAAAGCCTGTACATGTTATAGTTCCTTATACGACAACACCCTACTTCAAATACACTGTTTGTCATAATGGTAGAATAATTATTTTTACCCCAATTTATTGAATTGTGGATTTTCAAGTGACAATGATTTATTCCTAATAGATCTAAATAATACATGTAGTTATTCTCAGATTATATTGAATAATAATTTGTGAGTGTTTGTTTTGCGTGACTAATAAAGCATGTGTGTGCTACTATGCTAATCAACTAGGGGACCTACGTCCTTAAGTCATAACTGACAGTAACGAGCCCATGATTAATGCCTCATAAAAGGGCACTAATATAGCACATCGACACGGTTCTGATCCTGGGGGCTCACAGTAATGAGGCCATTGCTTAGCCACTGAATCATGACTGTACGCAGCGGGGGCTCGGGTACGTCGCCGCCCTCACAAATACCCCCAAAAAAGAAAAAAGAAAATGCAATAAATTATCGATATTTCATTGCATTTTGCCCCGACCCCCAATATAAAACAATCCTCTATGTGGGCATGCCTTCAACCATAATGCATGGACCTACAGACGATTAAGGGATTAAGGGGTAAAAATAATGATTCCACCTTTACGACCAACAGTGTATGATTGCCATCATCCTCGATCCATTTCGTTGTTAACCAGCTCGGTGTGCCTCCAAATCGGAATTCTGTGCACTAGCTTTATTTATCATATATAATGTCAAAGCGTCCATTAAAAAAAAATCATGTTGTGGGAAGTGGCAGCCCCTTCCCGTCGACCCCTCCACGAAAACATCTCCTGACTGGGTCGCTCCGTTTACCCATCCTCATTAACAAAACTTATCCTTTATTCATCCTTTATTCATCGGAGAATGTTTCCTTTGCACTTCAAGGAAAAATAACCGAGTTACCAAATTGTTTTAAAAACTAAGCAATTCTGAAAATTTGAAATGCCAATTTAAAATCATAATTCTATCATAAGTTGGCTGATTCTACATTTAATTCTCTTGTGATCTGTTTCTTCGATTTCTGTGCAAGTTATTTTGGGGTCGGGGTTGGCCTTTCATCTATGATCCTTCGCATCCGTAATAACTGCTATGCCAGCTTAGTAGGGCGACATAAGCATATGGAGACCAGGCATTTTCCTCTATTGGGGGTAAGAGGACACTTTTTTTTTTTTTTTTTGGTCCCCCCAAAAAAATTGGTCTCGAAATTTGAAAATTTGACATTTCGTTCCAATGGGGGGGGGGGGGGGGGGTAAGGTCACCTTTTTAGGTCAGCCATGGGAATATTTTTTATTTTTATTTTTATTTTTTTCAATAATTTAAAAAAAAAGAAAAAAAAGTGAGTCACCCACGCGGTGTTAACATCTTTTTGTCCCTGGTTCAACTATAGACGCGGTTAGGTGAACTGGGTTTTCCCCGTTGCGTGAGCAGCGTGGCTAAATATAGGTCCTTGGTCTTCCCCACACAACTAAAATAAACAAATTATGTATCACATTATTTTCACTTTCGAATTGCACATATTGTACATATAAGCAGCCGCATGACACAATCATGACCAATAATAACATCGTTTTTGTGTGATGAAAATGATGGAGGGAAAAATCTCGCTAAATAATAAAAACAACTTAATAAACGTAAATGCATGAATGAATGAATAACTAAATAAGATATATCATAATGAAATATGATAAAATCTAAATTGAAAAGAATTGGAAGTTGGAGTCAAATTTTTGTTTAAATATGTGGCTCTTTATTTCTCGTCTTTACAGGAACTAAAGAAATCCTTATAGCCAGGGACAATGTTATTATCATTGTAGATTAAAAGTGTCTTTGGATTGGGCGCGCTACACAGGAAACAGTCCAGGCGGTGGACTACAGGAAAACATGTCCTCCAGAATAATCGCTAAACTCCTGATGTAATTTGAACGACCCATTTTTTTCACATTTGAACTCCTTTTTAATTATTTTTTTAAATATTAAATATTTTATTTTTAATTGTGCCAATCTATGTTCATTGTAATTGATATGTAAATCTTGTAATTTTGCATGTATTTACCTGTGAACTGAATTCAGCCATCAACGGCTGCGAAGATATATTTCGATAAACCTTGAATTGAATTGGAATAAATACTGCGTTTTTATATACCTATTATGAATGAAATCATTGTGTAAGATGCATGGGCAGATGTATATCGAATTTTATAGCCTGTACATAATAGTTTCTAATACGACAACACTCTTCTTCAAATATGATTTCCATCATCATGTACATTATCCTCGATCCATTTGCTTATTAAACAGCTCGGTGTGCCTACAAATGAATTCTGTTCCAATCTCTTATTAATAGAAAAACATTTAATATTCACTAATGTATCATATATAGTGACAAAGCGTACAATTTAAATTATCCTGGGAATGGGTAGCCCCTCTCCCTCCCCCTTCCCCTGCCCGCGAACAACTCCTGACTGGGTCGCTCCATTTATCTACCCTCAATAACAAAAATAACCCTTTAGGCAAAATTAAAAAACAAACATGTTTAGTGTCCTGCCTTTTTGAAAAATAGGAAGGAGGAGGCCCTTTTTTTTTTCTCAAAATGGCCGCTCAAAATGGCCGCTCGGTACATTTCCCCTGACAGTCGTGCTTTTTTCAAGATGATCGCAGGCATTTTTTATTTTTTATCAATTTTTTTAAAAATCAAAAACAGATCCATTTTAACAGCGTTTTTCATTTTTTTTTTTCTTTGAAAAAAAAAATTGTTTTAAAAAAAAAAATTAAAAAAAGAGAAAAGGAGGCGGCCCCAAAAAGGAAGCGGGCGGGGACGCTAAACATTTTTTTTTTTTAATGGCCTTATTCTGACAATTTGCCCTTTTCACTTAATAATAATAATAATAATACTCAGTTTTTATATAGCGCTTATTAGAATCACTAAGCGCTTCCAAACTTGGAGATTATTACCCCGGCTTTAGCTGTGCTGCCATTGCGGCGCTCTAGCATTTCAAGGAATTAATTCATACCAGGTACCCGATTACATCACCTCGGTTGAGTGTGGCAAACGTAGATCAATGTCTTAAAGGATTACCCCGGGTTACCAAATTGTCTTAAATACCAAGCAATTCTTAAAATTGGAAATACCAATTTAAAATCATAATTCTCTTATAAGTTGTCTGATTTTACATTTGATTCTCTTGTGATCTGTTTCTTGGATTTTTGTGCAAATTATTTTTGGGGTCGGGGTTGGCCTTTCATCTATGTGCCTTCGCATCATGTTTACCAGCTGTAGATGATAAATACACTTTTCCGCATTCCATCCGGATGACTCTGGATGTTTTTAAATCTAGATTCGTTTCCCAAGGTTCAACACATTACTATGATATTAGAACTATGTGACCCCTATTAATCTCTTTTCGCTTATGATCGAGTTTCCACCGTTCTTCTTCTTGCTTGCTTTTATTACTATTTTTGATTTTTGATTTTTGATTTTTTTTTTTTTTTGTTTTTTTTTTGTTTTTTTGTTGCTGATTTGTTGTTGTTGTTGATTTTTTTTAGGATTTTTTTTTTTAGCGAATGCCAACAGACTTTAGATGTATCCTCGAAGCAAATTATCATGCCGTTTAAAAGACAACTTACGCACAAATATCTAGAAATTATTGTTTTGAGAGCATACTATTATCTTGATAGTGTTCTACCAACTAAAACAACCGAAAAACATAACTTGTACAAATATGCGCGTTGGTGTAGGTATTCTAATGAGTATACTTGGGACGAATAGCAGAATATTTTTTTTTGTGCTGTACATCTCAATGGTTAACAATTAGTAAACATAAAGTCATAAATAGCATATGATTCCCTAACAATTACAGCGTGGGTGATATCCAATCTATAGTTGAATTTGTTTGAGTTTGACAAACACCACTCGCGATATATATCGTGGGCACTTTAAGTAGTTTAATATCATTGAAGGTGATAATACGGGGGTGGGGCTGTGTTTTGACACATATCAATATTTACTTTGTAAGTAATTAAGGAGAACATTTCTAAGATTCATGTAGGACAAGAGGATACTACTATACACTAGATGTTTTGATGACCAACCATACATCTTCTCTGTCATTATTGTCGTCGTCATTTTTTATGTTATTTTACAATGCTTTTTAACCTGTTAACAAGAAGGAAAAACAAGTTGTGACTTAACTTTGATCTGAGGTACTTTAATAGGGAACTGTTCCGAACAAGCCACTAGTCTTTGCAGGATTTTCTATTCTATTTCTGAACTTATTTATAAGCAAACATTTTTGGTTTCGTTGAAATAAAATGAAATGAAATAAATGGAAGATTGAGCAATGTGTGTGTGTGTGTGGGTGTGTGTGGGCGAGGGTGTGTGTGTGTGTGTGTGTGTGTGTGTGTGTTTACGAAGCACATGGGCTAATGGCCGCAGCCCCGAAAAATGGTGACATCTGAAATATTTAGGCAATTGTCACATTACAGTTTTGAAAAAGGAAGTATAGTGCATTCTACTAAAACTTTCATTCTACTTAACTGTTCTTGGAAGAATCACTGTCGTCAAGTCATTGTTGGTATCCAAATTAAACTACCTTTTTTTGTCCCTCCCTAATCCTGGTGAAAATCTTTTGAAAGATATAAATGCTCACTGTTATAGATTTATATGGGGGGAGAAACCTGATAAAATAAGTAGAAATCAAATGTCACAAAGTTACTCAGACGGAGGGATTAAAATGATAGATATATACACACATTGCCAATCATTACAAATTTCCTGGATTAACAGATTAGTAATTGGCTCAATAGATAGCAATATCCTCTGTCTTTTGCAATATTTCTTGCCTGAACGGCAAGATTTAAAATTATATATGGGAAACAATTATTTTTGGGAACTGGCAGGTAAAACAAAGAACCTTTTTTGGAAAGAAATGTTCACGGCTTATAGTACGCTCTTGTCCGTGCATTATGATAACATTTCTTGCCAACCCTTATGGAATAATGATTACATTAAAATATGCAATAGCTCAATGTGTCAAAAGGGAGTTCGTTTTGTCAGTTATATTTTAGTCACAAATGGTGATTTTTTTTCTCTCTGGCACACTTTCAAGAAAAGTATAATAGTCAAATAAATTTTATTTTTTATCGTGGATTATGCGATGCAATTAGACAAGGGTTTAACAATTGTACTATTTTTAACAAGGTGCCACAACCTCTTTTCCCAGATACAATGGCATTTGTTATGAAACGTATCTAGGATGTTCACATATCTATGCAATTGTATTAAAGAGAAGAAAAGGACTATGTAAAAGTTTTCTTAAATGGAAATGCATTTTCGACCTGAACGATAAGAGTTGGGAAACATATTGTTCTATTGGATTTAATTGTACCATTGATGTGGGCTTACGATGGTTTCAGTTTAAAGTCTTGCAACGCATATTATATACGAACGATCTACTGTTTAAAATGAATTTAGTCCCACGAAAAGAATGTACATTTTGTAATGAACAGATTGAAACAGTTATACATCTGCTATGTGATTGTACACATGTTAAAAATATTTGGGGTAGGTTAGAACACTGGATTAATACTGGAACCGGAAATAAATTAACATTTTCATTACAAGATAAATTATTTGGTTTAAAAGGTTCAATTAATTATGCATTGAATTGTATACTGATTGTGGTGCGACAGATGGTGTATACTTGCAAAATAAAGAAACAATTGCCCGACTTTGATAATATTAGAGATTCGATTATAAATTACTTCAAAAACGAAAAGTATATTGCAAATTCGAACTGTAGAAAAAATAAATTCACAAGAAAATGGTTTCAATTCAGGAATTTGTTTACTTAAAATGACATTTTTTCTGTATTTGTTTTTCTTTCCATGAGTGTCAGAAATGAATTATTGATTTGTTAGTTTTATGTTAACTCAACAGTTCAACCATCCTTGTATCTTGAAAAGCCAATTTTATTTATGTTATAATGTAAATTACCTTGAATATATATTTTTGTATGTGTTTCAAATGAAAATCAATAAAATCCCTGTGGAGGGAAAAATATGGATAAAAAAATTCTACCAAAAGTTCCAAAATGATTTTACAATACAATCATTAATCCTGATCATGTCGAATAAAACTACCACACGATATCTCTGATGAATATTTGTATGTATGGATGATAATACAACAACAAGGAAACGGTTGTAAGGTAATATAAAAAGTGAAAAATCCCCAAATATCACACATTAACTCCTTTTGGGTGTAGTATTAGATTCTATCTGGATCAGGCTAGTTATAAAATTATCTGCATGTCTGACTCGTAATTCAATACACTGTACTCATGCATGGTTTATTGATTTTGCATATGAGGTGGGTTAACTTGAGCCGTCATTGTCACCGATTTAACAATTGATATTTGAACAAATCATCCAAAGAAAACGTTGGTGGTTTATTTCTTGAACATGTTGAAATTGTCAAGCTAGGGGGAGGGGGCATTGAGCCACTCAGGAATATGCGGAAATAAATTGGGGTTCTACGAACCTCGAATCCTGTAAGAGAAATTGCTGCATTATGGCAAAAGAATGAAGATTACAGGAGTGTGTTGAAAGAAAGAAAGATAGGTTCTGATATATGAATCATAGTTAAATTAAGCTTGGAAACGTGGACTTTCACAATCAAAGAGTCCATCATAATTATATTATTTCACGTCTTGTTTCCTTTTTCTTCATCTCCCCCTCGCTCAAGTTTTTTTGCTTTTCGATGGGGGGGGGGTGCACATATGCCCACTGTGCCCCCATATCTACGGCACTGCCCTTTAGTAAATCAAACTAACTGATTCAAATTAAGAATAATCAAATTCACAGGGAACTTACATTACAGTTCCATATGACAAAATATTGACAGGGCTTTTCCCGTTGTTCATCTTGATTAAAATCATATGTGCGTGCTACTATAAGCTAGTTTCTGATGGTACATATTGGGCTGGTTGTCCCTCTCCTCTACAACATAGTCTAACTACTGATGTTGTAAATAAATATACCATTTTCGTAATTGTAATCAAATTGAATGCACAAATCTTTGTTAAGTGCCTCGCTACTAATCATTTCATTCACCTGTAACGAATAGTTAGATTTCGATAGACAGAATGCGAGTTGCATATTGATGCTAGGTAGGACAAACATTATGGCTTGTCCTACCTAACAACATGTGATAATATATGCAATTCGTATCCTGATTGTTGAAACACAATTTTTCGTTACATATATTGTAACGATGCACTTCACAAAGACTTGTGTATTACAATTAATTACATTACAAAAAGGGTCTATTCATTTGACATTTAATTTCCGTCTCCCGCCTAATTTGTATTCGCATTATGACAAGTCATGCGTGCTATAATGATCTAGATTTCTGATGGTTGATATTGGGTTGGCTGTTCATCTCCTCTACCATCATCTAATTATTGGTGTTGTAAATGAATCCATTTGTCACTTGACTTCCGTCTCCAATCTTCGCATTTATACGCATTATGACAAGATGATTGCATCTCGTTTTGGTATACATGGCATGAATGGATGAACAAACTAAATCATCTCTTGTGAAAAGCTTGTGAATTGCCACAAGATCATTCCGACTTTTAATTATGTTTACCGAAAGAATCTGTCTTAAATGTATACATTTCTTGTTGTAGATCATCGCTCTTTTAAAATTTCACTCATAGGTTCACCAATCAGCAATGCTATTGCCATCGAAATAAAACGTTTTGTTTGTGTCGCAAACTAGGTTGGTCAACATTGGTGAATATGGAAGCTACTTAACACATTATGGATACAGAGCTAATCAGAGGCAGTCCCTACGTCAGTAAGCCAATGCAATGTCTTTCTAAGCTGGCTTCGAAGATACCAGTATTATGGTGAATCTACAATCCACAGCGATGTCTCATATCACCATTGTTAAGTCGAGTTGGCTTTGATGTCTCGTAGGAAATAAAAAGAATTGATGGGGAAGGTTCGAATAGCTTAAACAGGTTAAATTTTGAACGCGTTTCAAAAACTCAGTCTAGTTTATATTTTGAGACATTTAGGCCAAATTTTGGCTAAAGCTTACGATTATCATGATTATTTTCACTTTTGGTCATTGGTAATTTTCCAATCGTTATTATCAGCAAAAAAGATTTGATTGACCGGCTCTTTGAAAGCCATTTGCATAATGAATCCAGCCCAAGCTCTAAATAGCACATCTGTGTTTGCCAGAGATGTAGAGCCAGCAACTGCATTAATTTACGTTTTAATTCTCATAACTGCGGTGACTCTTAACGCTATCGTTCTAGCCATCATTCGCCTACAGAGAGAACTTCAAGAATACATGCGAGTCCTATACCAAGCATTAGCGACACTGGACATGCTTCTTGGGATTGTGTGGTGTACATGGTCCATCCTATGGTTCTGTAATAATCAAAGCCTTGAAAAATGCACCATTGCCGGTCAGGTGCTTCCTTTCCTACAGCGCTCACTCATCTTGTCCGTCATGGCATGTCTTTGTGGCATCAGCTTCAATCTATATCTCCTGATCACAAGGCCACTGCGTTACCACAACCTTGTCACAAAACCACGATTCTTCTTCATCCTGGTGGCAACATTGATTGTTATCGTACTGATTTGCGCGGTCTACTTGCCAATACCATATTCGCTATTTTTAAAGATCACAAATGTAGTGATTGAACGTTGCCTGAATCCTGAAATAGGGATTCAAACAAATCAAACTTCTGCTATTGACAGTTTACTCATCATCGTTCCTATCTGCCTAGCGCTTGTATTTACGCTGGTGATTTACGGAAAACTCCTAGCAATCGTCTACAAGAAAAGACGCATCGATGTCAACATACGTCTACAGAATCGTACAAAGGCCATTAAGGTTGAGCCGCGTGGAGGCCTTAAGGAGAACGGTAATCATTCACCATCTCGTCGTCCAAGAGTCAGTGTTGCTGAGACTAGCGGACAAATAGTACAAGAACACAACGCAGGATTCTACAAACGATTCAAAGGAATCATCACCGTTCTCCTTCTCTACGGTTCTTTCTGTGTCGTTTGGATTCCGTACATCGTTCACTTTTCTTTGAGCAAGATGCCTAGCTGGATTGAGATGTTCATAGACGTTATTTCAGTGAGCAGCACGTGGACACAACCTATGGTGTATTTACTTACTAACGAAGAGGCGAGGAAATTGGGTTGGAAATTTCTTCAACGCCGAATTCAAAGGCATTAAAGTATACTTCTTAAAGTGATCTCATTCTTTTATTAATATACACATTTGATCTCGATATTGCAATAATGCTTCATTGTGTCCATAATCTTAAGTGGATGCATAGGCAATATTATGTGAAAATCTCCATGATCATGTATAATAAGTTTAGATATTTGAAGATGGTTTTGATGCGTGGTACACCTGGCTTCTGTTGCCATGGTTACAGAGGTTTGTGTCCTAACATCAAGAAATTCCAAACACTAGTCCTGGCAAGGAAAAGTGTTTGGGATTCTTGTGTCGCTGTAAACCATTAGTTGTTAATACGTGGAACACAATCTCATTCAACGCATGCTTTTAAATACGGTCAGATGAGCATACAGGGCCTTAGGGCCCTGGTAGGGTCCAGGGACAGAGCCCCCGGAAGCCCAGGGGTTTTAAGCATTTAATTATGGTCAAATAAGCAACCAGGAGCCAGCTTATATGGCCCTTGGTGGGGACTAGTGGGCAGAGCCCCTGGAAGCTTAGGGGGAAATCATGCCATTTCAGCAACATGTGTTAATCATAGCTGGTATCGAGTTAGAAATAAACCACGTTTGAATTTTCGTTTTTGTTTGGGGGGGGGGGAACTGCCCCAAGCTCCCCCATTAGCTGTAATACGAGAACAAAAAGGGAGTGGGCAGACCTACCCAGAAAGCAAAGTTAAAACAGGGTCTTGCTTAGTTGAGTGTAGAGTCATGAAGACTTTGTATATTATTCGATGTCGTGAAATACGTCTGCCCTGTCGTATATTTGGGGCACATAAAATCTAAAGGACAGTTTATTGGCCAAATAAGGTGTAATGAGTTGGATTAGTTTTCCGATATAAATCTATGCACGAGATTTGATATGGTAACTGAACCTATTACCAGATACCCCGTGATTTGCCAAATATCTTTAAAAGGAGAAACAAGTATGCCTTTATGTGTGTGCATGGCACTTGACAAGTTTCAGAGTGATGCACATGTACTATTCCTTCATGAATTCGAGATTGGGGAGACACAAGTTTTTCTTTCTGAAAAGGGTGCCGTGACTGAAAAAAGGTTGAAAAAACACTGGTTTCAATTCGTGTTATACAAGAACTATACTGTAAGATGTTCATTCTACTGAGAGCGCGAATGCAATCGGACTTTACAAGGGATTCTGCTTTTAAAATTTTGTTTACAAAATATGAATTCATCTATGTAAAGATGTAAGGAGCGCTTTTTGCTGAATTCATGGATCTATATTGTGTTTTAATTACGCAAACACCACGGGTTAGTTCACAATATTGTGCAGTTTTTATAGGGAAAAACATGAGATCTCAAATATGTACCAGAGAAATATACGTTGAAAATTACATTTTCAGAGATCCGTTTAATTTGCAAACAAGTTAAGTTTGTATCCTTATGATCTTGTCGATCACATGGACTTGTTATTAAATGTGAAATATAATTTCATTTGATATCAGTGTTCCATTGAAGTTCACTGATATATCGAGAGTACGGTATTAAGTTTAGGCTTTTTAGCTTTTTAATATTTTAATAGTTCCATCGCTTTGAGGATCCTCGGTAAATCCCGCAGATTCACCGCTTCAAAATTAGTGGACGACATTCCTCGAGTTTTTGTTTGTATGTCACCTACTTTTCAAGATATTTCATCAAAAAACATTGTTGTATTACGGAGATATAGCGTTAGGTGTCCAGAAATAGTACATGTAATGTCCTTTTGTGATTTTGATATGCTTGTTTTCTTAATGCTCTTGTCATGACTGTTTCCATGTTCTCCAATTTCCGTCTTTAATACTCTGATCGCATATTTTGTAAATTGATGTATATGATACGAGTTAACAGAGAAATTGAGCACTGTCTGTCAAACTGTTATTATGTTTGCCAAAACAATTAAGTACATACGCAATGATACAGAGTAACTTCACTTTCCTGCCACGAAAATAAGATCCGCGCAGCCAACAAGAAGATGTTCGTTGGGTGCTGATACAATGAAAGAGAATTTCTCCTGATATGGATTAAAAAAAAAAAAATCCGCTTGATGCTTTTGAGTGACGCTAATGTACTTACTTAAATGAATAACAGTCTTCACAAATTTTCATAAAGGTATCGGTCTTCATTGAAGAGACAAACCCAGAATCTTGGTGTATCACATTCGCTGTATGAATGTTATAGTTGCTGCAAAAAGCTGCGAAATGGTTCAAGCACAAGCCCAGAACGACACAGTAACTGCCAGAGAAGTAGAGTCCGGGGCAGCTGCCATTTACATTGGCGTAATTGTTAAAGGATGCTACATTTAATACTGTCGTTCTAGCTATACTTCATCAACAGAGGGAACTCAACGAATACATGCGAATTTTGTACCAAGCATTGGCAGCACTGGATATCATTCTTGGGATTGTATGGTGTTCCTGGTCTGTCATTTGGTACTGTTTCAAGAGCCTGGAGCATTGCATTACCACAATCAAAATGTTAGCTTTCCTCCATCGCACCCTCGTCATGTCAGTCGTGTTTTGTCTCTGTGGCATCACCTTTAATCTGTATCTCCTGATCACAAGACCATTGCGATACTATACCATAGTAACAAGGGCGAGATTCTTTTCCATCCTGGTGTCGACGTTGATAGTTATTGTATTGCTATGCGGTATATATTTGGCAATACCACTTTCCCCCTTTTCATTGATGACAGGTGTACTGATAGATCATTGCCTGAATGATGATCTAAGTATAAACACAAGCCAGGCATCGTATGTTGACGGCTTAATACTTATTATTACCATCTGCCTGGTTCTTTCGTTTACGTTGGTGATCTACATAAGGCTCCTAGCGATTGCCTATAAGAAAAACGTCATTCGATCTGTAAAGCGGCCAAAGACCGTAGCGGTTGAGCCGCGGGAAAACCTTCAGGACCACTGTAATCAGCCACCAACGCGTCCTCCAAATCGTAATGATCCAAGGAGAGAAATGGTGCGACAAAACAACGCAGGATTTTATAAACGATTCAAATGAATCATCACCGTTCTCCTCCTGTGGGGATCTTTCTGTGTCGTTTGGATAGTGTATATCCTTCAGTTTTATCTGGACAAGACACCCAGCTGGGTGAAGATGTTTCTTGATGTGGTAGCAGTGAGTAACACATGGATTCAACCCATGCTGTATTTACTGACTAATGAAGAAGCGAAGACATTGTCTTGGAAACTTTTACAGCGCCTTATGAAAAGGCGTTCATGAGTACAGAAATCTTACATTGATGACATAATATTTACACTTTATGAAGCAAGGCTGAAAAATTTAAGTTTAACCCATTGTTCATGAAAGTGCAAGAAGTACTAGACCGAGAAATTTAGCTGTATTGAACCTCTGAAAACTAAAGTGTGTGGGCTACGAACCCCAAAACATCGGTTCCATGAAGTTTTGGTCCCGCGGACATACTTTGACAACTAGTCGGAAGATTAACGATACAGATCTAGAAGGACCACGATGTCCCGTCACCAGTTAACGAAAAGGTTACGTTAATTGTTTGTGAATACAAAATCATATTGCATACAACGCGGTAAATTTGAAAGAGAAAGGAAGGAGAGTCAATGATAAACTGTTTCATATAAATGCGTTAAGACATACAAGGAGCCAAAAAACAACAACCTGTAATTAAAAATGTAAGCTCAACATTAAATATGAATACAATATTAATCAAACATGTTGATAATGATCTGTGTAGATGTTTGAATGATATGCAATGTATGGCCCAATTAAACGGCCGACTGCAACGTTTTGTCTGAAGCTTGTGGACATGTATATTATATTCATCATCATCATAATCATGTTTTGGAAATAAATTTATGTCATCATTATTATTATCATTACATTATGTGATTCAGTAATAAAAAGAACGTAATTATTTTGGCAATCTCATGTAAATACTGGGATCCATATTATCTTCATCGTCTTATGTGAATTTTGAATACCTATTCTGTCACCTTTCTGAAAATGTTCATGATAAACCGATCAAAAGAGGATTTTATATTTTAAAACTGGTTAACGTTGCATATTAAATCTATGAACATACACTTTTTCTAGTAGAAAGTTGCCTTCATGCTTGCCTAGTCGCATGTTGCAAAGGTGAGATAAACAAACATATCAATAATCTTCTACATCATTTGGGGTCATATTGCCTGAATCATAATGTTACTGTTACAATAGGTTATACTGCCACTAATTGTACTTGACATAACTTGGACTTAAAGTATAATATTTCTATAAATGGAACTGTATCCTGTATATACCGTTGTCATAACTGTAATAGCAGGGCAATATTTGAATATTTTTCATCCGTCAATAATGGATCGTGATTCTTGCATGCATTGTGTGTTAGCATAATTTAAAAGAATAAATAGTAAACGTTGAATGCTTAAAACTATTGTGATGTCCAGTTCTTCTGGTATGAAAACATGAGAGACTCGGTGAGATGAGAATGAATGCTGAACGGAAAACGAAGCTGAGCCACTGGAAGAGAGCACACCTTAAGATAGGATGACTAATCCTGTTCTTCAGAATGTCTTTTTTTAACAAAGGATGTAATGTTCAAATGAGTTGGTTGAAATAAAGAGATGAAGGGAGTATTAAGTATATGAGAGAGAGAAAAAAAAATAAGGGTATGGGTTGTATGCGTGTGGGTGTGTTGGTGGGTGTTGGTGTGGGTGTATGTGTGTGTGTGCAAGAAGAAGATACAGTGAGAGAAACAGAGAGAGTGAAAGAGAGAGAAATAGAAGACCGACATAGGTGGGATAGAAGCTTTTGAATTGATGTTAGCCTGATGTTACAAAAGAGAAAGAAATACTGTTCCCTCTGATTGACACCGATTAAAGAGCGAACACTGGCGTAGGGTAAGCCCAGACATTTGCTAAAGTAAAAAAGGAAAAAAAATACAGTGAACGTAATTACCGATGTCGGATCGGAATGCGCTGCGTGCAGTTCACGCCAAAATTCATTGCACGGGAGTATACAGGGAATTTTACCCCCCCCCCCCCAAAAAAAAAAAAAAAAAAAAAAAATGCTAATAAAAAAACCCGATCAATAAAATATGTAAGATACAGGCAAAATATCATGCAATCAGTTGGTACCAATTTTAACATACAATTCTGAAGATGTCCATATGCGGACAGCAAACCCTTTTTGGTAAGTTCATATTCGGAACGGAAGCAAAAGACTGCCAAATTTGCCGATCATTAGTTTTGACATCAGATTTTCGAAATCTTCCCGATTTTTTTAGATTTAGGTCACGCGCGAACTATGGTCACCGTCCAGGCAAACAGGTATTTAAATACTTCTCAAATTTCTTGACGCTTTTGAATATGACTAAATACAGAATTGTATTGATTTACCTATAGTTAACAAAACGATTTATATGAGTGATAAAAAAAAAAGGAAAGAAAGAAAGTGTTAAATTAAAAAAGAAAATGGAAAAGAAACTAAATGTGAAAAGGACAGTAATGCATTATAGTACAGTCAAGATATGAAAAAAAAGGGGTCAACCTAAAACTAATTGCAACAGAAACGATTCCACTTGCATATTATCTGGAAAAAACATAAAAATAACATACTAAAAGTTGACAAAAAAATTGTAGTGGTGGATCAGTGCCTAATTTGCATAAATTCAAAATGGCCGCCATGTCGGACCCTGGTAGACACACAAAACCTATTTTAGCCTATATCTCTAGATCTGATACACATAGAAAGCTAAACGTAGTGTCTTTACCAATGTTTTGGGGGTCAAGGAACATGATTATAGCATTATAAGCAGCTTACAACTACTCTTTCACTCTTAATTTGCATAAATTTGCATATAATTAACCCTTTTAAAAGTCAAAATGGCTGCCATGTTGCATGTTTAAAACTATTTCTCATCTGATACTTATAGAAAGTTGATTTTAGTGCCCTTATCCATGTTTAGGGGGTCAAGGAACATAATTATAACATTATCAGCAGCTTAGAACTACTCCTTGACTCCTAATTTGCATAAATTTGCATATAGTTAACCCCTTTTAAATTCTAAATGGCTGCCATTTTTTCATTTTTAAAACTATATCTCTAGATCTGAGACACATAGAAAGCTAAACGAAGTGTCTTTACCGAAGTTTTGGGGGTCAAGGAACAAGATAATAGCATTATAAGCAGCTTACAACTACTCCTTGACTCCTAATTTGCATAAATTTGCATATAATTAACCCTTTTTAAAGTCAAAATGGCTGCCATGTTGCATGTTTAAAACTTTTTCTCATCTCATACTTATAGAAAGTTGATTTTAGTGCCCTTTTCCATATTTAGGGGGTCAAGGAACATAATTATAGCATTATCAGCAGCTTAGAACTACTCCTTGACTCCTAATTTGCATAAATTTGCATACAATTAACCCTTTTTAAAAGTCAAATTGGCTGCCATAATGTTGCATGTTTAAAACTATTTCTCATCTGATACTTATAGAAAGTGATTTTAGTGCCCTTATTCATGTTTAGGGGTCAAGGAACATATGAGCAATGATTATATAATTAAGGTGCATGTATGATTAAATATTTTCTTTAGAGTAGCTCACAATATACGTCACGGTGTTGCCAATTTATGTTTGCTTGATTACAACTTCAAAAATTCATAATTTTCTTTAATATTTCTTCTTGTAATTTGCTGGAACCTTCACTGATCTGTTTCTTTAATTTTTCTGCTTCTGTTAAAACCAACTTCTTATCAGGGTGGACTTCTCCTTAAAGTTTGGTGTTTTAACCATTTTCTTTGGTTAACAAACTTGACTGTACCATTTACTTCAATTCAATTTGTTTATTCGTCCATGTAAAAATATAAAAATAAGCTTCGGTCATATAGCGTGATGGATTTAAAGCAAAAACATACACAATGATATGAGAATCACTGTGTCAATTCAAGTTGCAAATTCCATATTCCACAGCTTACTAATAGGGTGTATTGCACAAATGAATACATGAATTTTTGAATATCATTACTAATTAAAAAAATGCAGTTATACTGATTTCATAGTTACAATATTACAATAGGCTTACTTAGAATTATTGGATAAATTAAAATTCTATAGTGTAAATGCGAATATTAAAAATAAAAATAGAATTAAAGCTATATATCTTATTTCGCCTAAATGATGAGATTTCAGAATAAACTTTGGAATACCGTTGTTAAGTACAAACTGCAGCTACACTGAATAGACTATTACAATTTGAATAATATTCAATTAATTAGATCAATAATACTAACAATAACTGTATTTATAGATTAATTAACAATTATTACATTATTGCATTGAACACAGAAAAATTGCATTTATTAAGATATTTAAATAACATAAAACATTGAAAATTTAACATTTAGGCAAGAGAATGGCAAAGAAACACCAGAACTCTGAATAATCTGACTCATAGCTAAAAATGCCTATTATTGAGAACATTTACTTGGTGTCTTACCCGAGTCCTTATGGTAATATAACTTGATGATAGAATTATTAGCAAATTAAACTATCACAGAGTCTACATTATATTTACAAATGGTTTGCATATAATTTATAAATAGTTACATATTTACATATATTTGCATAATTGCATAAAATTTAATATTATTAGGTTCATTAAATTTAAATAGGCTTCCACAAAGCGTAATTAATTCTTTATTTTTTTGTTCTGAGAATGATTTTTTTTTTTAATGGAACTGAGCAGATTCCCTGTTTCCATGGTTAAGGAACCGTTAGTATTGGGACCTCCATAGCCAGTCGCCATAAACTAGGATAAGATCACATAAATTACTATAAGATTAAACATCTGAGAAAAAATAGTTATCATTCTACTTTTCCTGCTGTTTTACCGGGATTCTTTTTCAAATATCATCAACATTCCAAAACTTTGTTTTAAACTTAAGCAAAATGACAAGGCTCACCTAGTGTTCAGAAAATTAGAGTGGTTCTTAACAGTTTGCTAGGAATGCTTTCTGATTAAAATAAGGACCTATGCATTTATACCAAATACATCTTGATGACACTAATTTGCAAAGTAGAAAGAAAATCATGAAAACAAATGAGCATCCATATTAGAATATGATGCATTTATATTATCAATCATTGGATGTAAGGTGCAAATGTTTATGGTTGATTATCTGGCAACCTGTGGATAAAAATAAGAATTAGAAGTTGTGCTTCTTAATGTCTCAACCATTTTGCAAAAGTATCTACCATTTACATTTATATTTCTTCCAAGAAAAGTGCTGCTTCAAGGCCTTGAAGATTGCGCACTGTGTGTGTATGTGAGGAGCCTGTGTGAGCCTGCTGGCCAGGATCCTTGTGCATATACAGTATACCGGTATACAGGGTACAAGTAAAAACTTTTAATCCCGCGGGGGCAGTTAGGGGTGCTTCTTTCCCAGTGAGGACTTAAATGCCTCCAGGGAGAGTAAGCAGGCTGGATCTACTGGAAGGTTGTTCCAGTCCTTGGTAGTTCTGGGGAAGAAGGAGCTGATGTATGCTTGTCTAGTACACAGTGTCGCTCTGAAGCGGGATCCGTGACCTCTTGTTACAGATGTTGCTGCCTTAAGGTATTGTTGCCATTCAACGTCAACAAGACCAAAGCGGATGCGATACAGCATTGCAAGACGGCTTTGCAGACGTCCACTAACTAGCGAGGGCCATTTTAGTTTGTTCGTCATAGATGTAACACTGCTGGTACGATCGTAGTCGCCACAGACGTACCGCGCACTCCTGCGTTGAACAATTTCGACCTTGTTGATGTTTCTTTGGGTGTGTGGATCCCATGCTGTTGCAGCATACTCCACTATGGGCCTAGTGTATGTGACATACGTAGCCTCCTTGATCTTTTGGTTGCAGTGTCGAAAGTTACGGCGCAGGAAGGCACAGACAGAGTTTGCCTTCTTGACTGTGGCATCTACATGGGCATTGAAGTTCAGCTTCTGATCAATGTGGACCCCGAGGTACTTGGCTGAGTTGACCTGCTCCAGCTGATGACCATGGATGGTGTATTGGCCTAGGAGTGGCTTCTTCGTGTTGGTCACTCGCAAGACCTGGCATTTGGAGGGATGGAATTCCATCTTCCACGTCTTCTCCAAGTCCTGGAGCCTGTCTAGATCTTCTTGCAGTTTGTCACAGTCCTGGGTCGGTCTGATTGGTTTGTAGAGCAGACAGTCGTCAGCATAAAGGCATGTGGTTGAATGCCTAATGCAATCTTGTAGGTCATTGATGTAGATCAAAAATAACAATGGACCTAGGGCGCTATCCTGGGGTACGACAGATGTGACCTTGGCTTCAGAGCTGAGTTGGCCCTCCAGTATGACTTGTTGGGTACGGCCAGTCAGGAAGTTCTCGATCCACTGAAGAGTAAGGCCGTGTATACCACAATGTTTGGCTTTGAGAAGGAGTCGTTTGTGAGAGACCTTGTCAAAGGCCTTAGCAAAGTCTAGTAGGATTACATCATACTGACCCTTGTCTTCCAGTCCTCTAGCAAGGTCTTGGATGGTGAGGATCAGTTGTGTCTCACAAGAACGGCGCTTCCGAAAGCCATGCTGATTTTCAGATAGAATGTCATGATGGATGAGGTGGTGGATAACTGCACAGTGAACAACATGCTCACACAGTTTGCATATGATCGCAGTCAGTGAAATCGGCCTGTAGTTAACCGGGGATGACTTGCAGCCCTTCTTGTAGATGGGAACTACAAGTGCCTTCTTCCACATCGATGGAACGCATCCTTGATGAAGGGAGGCTTGGAAAAGCAGGGTGATCGCAGGGGAAATCCGATCGGCGGTTTCCAACATTCTGGCAGAGATTCCGTCTGGCCCTAGCTGTTGCTGTTACTCGACAAAATCAAAATTGTTTTTGCAACCTCTGGATTATTTATTTGGAATGGACCAGTCATCTGCCAGAGCACAACAATTGTGTTGGATTCAAAGAATAAAAGAAGCCGATAAACAAGGATGGTTTCAAATTCTTCAATTTTATCTTTAAAAGAACAGTGATTGTTCCTGTTTAACTGTAACTACTACTAGGTCGAGCGTACTCGCACTGATTTGACAAGCTTTTTCCATTCAGTTCTATTCTCCATGATCTTTGGAGCTCCTGTCTTGGTAGACAGGTGTCTTTTGCTAACTGGTCAATGTAAGTCATTGCTGGGCGCCCTCTGGTGCGTTTGCCCCTTGAGGGCTCCCAGAAGAGCATTTGTGAAATGATTTCACTCTTGCTCCTCCAGCAGTGCCCACTGAAACGAAGGCGACGGTCTCTCAGTCTTGCTTTTGCTTTTCGGTTAATCAGGTCTTGTTTTGACTGATCAACCCACGAGCCAAGGTACTGAAAGTCTTGGACCTGCTTCAGCTTTGTCCTGTCAGCAGTACAGATATCGCCTTCACGAAGGTTGTACATCATGAATTCTGTCTTAGTACTGTTTATTTGTAGACCGACTTGGCTTGCTGCAGACTCCACTTGTTCTAGGAGCTTCTGTGCCTTTTCCAGATTGTCTGAGATTAGTGCAATATCATCAGCAAAGTCGGATAACTATGGCTATAAAATGTTAGACAAAAACATTCCTAAGTTCTACCAAGCTATTTTCTTTGAACCCCTAAACATGAATAAGGGCACTAAAATTAACGTTCTATGAGTATCAGATGAGAAATAGTTTTAAACATGCAACATATGGCAGCCAATTTGACTTTTAAAAAAAAAGAGTTAATTATATGCAAATTTATGCAAATTAAGAGTCAAGGAGTAGTTCTAAGCTGCTGATAATGCTATACTCATGTTTCCTGACCCCCTTAACATTGGTAAAGACACTTCGTTTAGCTTTCTATGTGTATCAGATCTAGAGATATAGTTTTAAACATGAAAAAATGGTAGCCATTTAGAATTTAAAAGGGGTTAATTATATGCAAATTTATGCAAATTAGGAGTCAAGGAGTAGTTCTAAGCTGCTGGTAATGCTATAATCATGTTCCTTGACCCCTTAAACATGGATAAGGGCACTAAAATCAACTTTCTATAAGTATGAGATGAGAAATAGTTTTAAACATGCAACATATGGCAGCCAATTTGACTTTTTAAAAAAAAGAGTTAATTATATGCAAATTTATGCAAATTAAGAGTCAAGGAGTAGTTCTAAGCTGCTGATAATGCTATACTCATGTTTCCTGACCCCCTTAACATTGGTAAAGACACTTCGTTTAGCTTTCTATGTGTATCAGATCTAGAGATATAGTTTTAAACATGAAAAAATGGTAGCCATTTAGAATTTAAAAGGGGTTAATTATATGCAAATTTATGCAAATTAGGAGTCAAGGAGTAGTTCTAAGCTGCTGGTAATGCTATAATCATGTTCCTTGACCCCTTAAACATGGATAAGGGCACTAAAATCAACTTTCTATAAGTATGAGATGAGAAATAGTTTTAAACATGCAACATATATGGCAGCCAATTTGACTTAAAAAAAAAAAAAGTTAATTATATGCAAATTTATGCAAATTAAGAGTCAAGGAGTAGTTCTAAGCTGCTGATAATGCTATACTCATGTTTCCTGACCCCCTTAACATTGGTAAAGACACTTCGTTTAGCTTTCTATGTGTATCAGATCTAGAGATATAGTTTTAAACATGAAAAAATGGTAGCCATTTAGAATTTAAAAGGGGTTAATTATATGCAAATTTATGCAAATTAGGAGTCAAGGAGTAGTTCTAAGCTGCTGGTAATGCTATAATCATGTTCCTTGACCCCTTAAACATGGATAAGGGCACTAAAATCAACTTTCTATAAGTATGAGATGAGAAATAGTTTTAAACATGCAACATATGGCAGCCAATTTGACTTTTAAAAGGGTCAATTATGTGCAAATTTATGCAAATTAGGAGTCAAGGAGTAGTTGTAAGCTGCTTATAATGCTATTATCTTGTTCCTTGACCCCCAAAACTTCGGTAAAGACACTTCGTTTAGCTTTCTATGTGTCTCAGATCTAGAGATATAGTTTTAAAAATGAAAAAAATGGCAGCCATTTAGAATTTAAAAGGGGTTAATTATATGCAAATTTATGCAAATTAGGAGTCAAGGAGTAGTTCTAAGCTGCTGGTAATGCTATAATCATGTTCCTTGACCCCTTAAACATGGATAAGGGCACTAAAATCAACTTTCTATAAGTATGAGATGAGAAATAGTTTTAAACATGCAACATATGGCAGCCAATTTGACTTTTAAAAGGGTCAATTATGTGCAAATTTATGCAAATTAGGAGTCAAGGAGTAGTTGTAAGCTGCTTATAATGCTATTATCTTGTTCCTTGACCCCCAAAACTTCGGTAAAGACACTTCGTTTAGCTTTCTATGTGTCTCAGATCTAGAGATATAGTTTTAAAAATGAAAAAAATGGCAGCCATTTAGAATTTAAAAGGGGTTAATTATATGCAAATTTATGCAAATTAGGAGTCAAGGAGTAGTTCTAAGCTGCTGATAATGCTATAATTATGTTCCTTGACCCCCTAAACATGGAGAATGGCACTATAATCAACTTTCTATTAATATTAGATGAGAAATAGTTATAAGCATGCAACATGGCAGCCATTTTGACTTTAAAAAGGGTTAATTATATGCAAATTTATGCAAATTAAGAGTGAAGGAGTAGTTGTAAGCTGCTTATAATGCTATAATCATGTTCCTTGACCCCTTAAACATGGATAAGGGCACTAAAATCAACTTTCTATAAGTATGAGATGAGAAATAGTTTTAAACATGCAACATGGCAGCCATTTTGACTTTTAAAAGGGTCAATTATATGCAAATTTATGCAAATTAAGAGTCAAGGAGTAGTTGTAAGCTGCTTATAATGCTATAATCAAGTTCCTTGACCCCCTAAACGTGGATAATGGCACTAAAATCAACTTTCTATAACTATTAGATGAGAAATAGTTATAAACATGCAACTTGGCAGCCATTTTGACTTTTAAAAGGGTTAATTATATGCAAATTTATGCAAATTAAGAGTGAAGGAGTAGTTGTAAGCTGCTTATAATGCTATTATCATGTTTCTTGACCCCCCAAACATTGGTAAAGACACTTCGTTTAGCGTTTTATGTGTCTTAGATCTAGAGATATAGGCTAAAATAGGTTTTGTGTGTCTACCAGGGTCTGACATGGCGGCCATTTTGAATTTATGCAAATTAGGCACTGATCCACCACTTCAATTTTTGTCAACTTTGAGTATGTTGTTTTTATAGCTATTCGAGATTATATGCAAGTGGAATCATTTCTGTTGCAATTAGTTCTTGGTTTTTTCCTATTTTGACTGTACTATTATGAATATTAATGATAAGTAATAATAATAATAATAATAATACATAACATTTATTAGGCGCTTAATACTGATGTTTCTAAGCGCACAGTGTTCTGATTAAGAGAAGACTATAACCCGTAGAATTAAATTAGAAGAAAAAGCAAAAATACAAAAGTAACATAGATAAGGTAAGAAAAACAGTGGCAATCAACTAAATAAAGACAAATATGGTGCGCACCTCCATTGACCGACGCACAACTGCAATTTACAATTTGAAAAGATAGGTTTTGAGTAGAGATTTGAATTGAGATACAGAGGGGGCGCAGTGAATAAAGGCGGGCAGTTTGTTCCAGAGAGCGGGGGCAATAACTGAAAAGGCGCGGTCACCATACCGGGTGTTAGTGCGGGGTCCAGGTGTTAACAGTAATGTGGAAGATGAACGAAGTGTTCGTGACGACGTACGGGAACGTAAGGATATGAGATCGGAAAGGTAAGAGGGGGCTAAGCCATTGATAGCTTTGTAGCACAGGAGAAGAATTTTGAAGGATATGCGGTGGTGAATTTTAAGCCAATGTAGTGAGTTCAATATTGGAGTTATGTGCTCTGATTTACGCGAGAGAGTCACAAGCCGAGCAGCGCTATTCTGTACCCTTTGAAGTGGGACTAGATGTGACTGAGGGAGGCCAGAAAGAGAAGAATTACAGTAATCGATATGGGTCGAGACAAAAGCATGGACTAATTTTGAAGTTGTGGGTCGGTCAAGTAGCCTCCTGATTCTACTGATCTTATATATACCAAAGGAAGCAGACTTACAAATATTACTAATGTGTTGTTTGAAAGTAAGATTGCTGTCAATATTTAAACCAAGGTCACGCACAGAAGCACAACAACTGAGAGAGCCATCACTCATAACAAGATCAGGAAAGGGGTCTGAGTTCCGAAATTTAGAAGTAATATGAATCATTTCAGATTTTGAATCATTAAGGCAGAGACAGTTTTGAAAAGACCAGGTTTTGATTTCATTGAGGCAACTGGTGAGTTTGTTCGCGGCTACTGTCCTGCTGTTTGGGTGAAGAGTTACATAAATCTGGGTGTCGTCTGCATACATAGTGTGTTGAATATTCTGATGAAGGTTAATAACATTTGAGAGAGGGCTGGTGTAAAGAATAAACAGGAGGGGGCCGACCACGGAACCCTGAGGAACGCCGCAGATGAGGGGAAATGATTCCGAGTTGGTGTCATTGATGATCACCTTCTGAGTTCGGTGCATGAGATAGGAGCGAATCCATTGAAGTACGGTGCCGGTGATGGAGAAGTCGTTCTCTAAGCGATGGAGTAACAGGTCGTGGTTGATAGTGTCAAATGCGGCAGTGTAATCAAGCAAGATGAGGACAGCTTCATTACCCTTATCTACAGCTAGAAGTAGGTCATTTAGGACCTTGACAGTTGCAGTCTCAGTAGAATGATGATTCCGATAGGCAGATTGGTGGATTGGAAACAAACCGAGATTGCCAATGTGGGCTTTCAGCTGTAGTGACACAATACGTTCCAAAACCTTCCCAAGGAATGGCAGGTTTGCGATGGGCCTGTAGTTCTTAAGTCCATTCGTGTCGAGACTCGGCTTCTTTAGGAGGGGAAGAAGCAGAGAAGTCTTAAAAGACTCTGGAACTATTCCGGATGATAACGAGAGATTGAACAGTTTGGTTATGTGAGGAAGGAGTTCATCGAGGACTTCCTTTAGAAGCCAGGTAGGAATCGGATCTAGCTTACAGTGTTTAGAAGGAAGTGAAGTGATGAGCTTCCTGACTTGTGAGAGGGATACAAGGCAGAAATCAGAGAGTTCATGACGAGG
The DNA here is from genome assembly GCF_000002235.5 of Strongylocentrotus purpuratus. Lineage (NCBI taxonomy): Eukaryota > Metazoa > Echinodermata > Echinoidea > Camarodonta > Strongylocentrotidae > Strongylocentrotus > Strongylocentrotus purpuratus. The sequence goes on along the minus strand of NW_022145613.1, from coordinate 21,905,732 downwards.
GCCTGGAGCAAAAGATCTTGAAGCTGGTGCTGGTACTACATTAGGGAAAGAGGATACAACTTTGGCGACTTTTTCCCTGAAGAATGTAGCAAATCTGTTGGCGAGTTCACTATCAGAAGAATGATCTGGAAGAGGTGAAGATTGAGTGGGCGTTGAGAGTGTCTTCACAAGACGAAACAGTTCTTTAGTGTCAGCATTCTTGATGAGATCTTTGAGATACGCTGACTTCGCATTGAAGATGCACTCATAATATGACTCGCATTCACGGCGGTACAGCTCTCTATCAACAAAAAGTCCAGATTTGATCGAACCCCAGGAAGTAAATATGAATTCCCTTTGCACGTTGCTGAAAAGCAGGTAAACCCTCGACTGGAACCGGATATTCGATTACGAAAGAAAAAAACTAAACGAACTGACACAGAAATCAAAAAATTTGATATAAGGGATCCAATCGTGAAAGTTTGTGGCGCAGAAAATCTTAGTCTAGCTCTAGCTAGCTACCTAATTGAAGAGCGCCATCTAAATCTCACCAACAGGATCATCTACCTCAAGTCAAGGCTCAATTCATAATTTTTGGAAGATATGGCCACATGTTCCTTCATTTCATGTGATCAAGAGAGGCTCACCTTAGGTATGTTACCTTCCATTGTTTTCTCCTGAAACGGTTCTTAGTTTTAAAAAAATGAGTGGACTTAACTTTAGAATAACCCACGAAAGCTGTCCGTTGCCGAACCATTGCCTTTGGTTTATCGTAGTCCCGTTCGTTAGTATTCGTGACCAGTTTTCGCAATAGCCAATCCACTGACTGACGCATGACGCGACGTGACCACATGATGACAATCCACAGAACGTTGCATTGATTGTCGTTGACGTTGTGATTTAGCCGCTAATGTAGTTTCGTATCCATTTGTGACCTGTAACTCCGGCGGCGAGAGATACCCTACTAAAACATAGCCTTAAAAAGGGCTCTCTCGAAATGTTTTTTTAATGATTATTCGAGAGAGCCTTAACTTGCTCCCATACTCAAAAGTGGTCCAAAATCACACTTTCGCGCACCCGACCAATATTGGACAGTGGCTTTGATAAATTTTGTCGTAGTCTAGTTTTGGTCTTAATTACCGCCTTAATTTCAAAATCGGATCTGAAAATAACAAAATAAGAGCAATTTTCTTACCAGACCGATACAGCTCAGCTCCCTTTTCACGTGTACCGTGTGAATTCACGATGTCTACACAATGGTGATGACCTCTGACTGGCACTTCCGTAATTGTGGGTAAATTGTGCTGCTTCCGTATAATGCGCTGTATGAGTGTTATTAAGCGAGTACTCCCCCCCCCCCCCCAAAAAAAAAAAATATATATATATATAAAAAATCAAAATAAAAAAATCAAAAAAAAATCAAACATTTGAAAACATGTAAAAACTACTTCAGGACTGGAAATAAAATTACAATGAATATTTAGGGACTCTAATTCTGTAGGCATATTCTTAAACTACCATTGCATTGCTAAAAAAAGAAATGTTTTCATAAAAAGTTCTAATTACACAAAAATTACTCGAGTCTTGTCGGTACGGAGCCCCTGATCTCTACAGAGATCAGTGTACATGTACGTATATTCAAGAGAATTGCATACGATCCTTACAATAATATCAAATTGGCAACGCGCTATTTCTCGTCTGTTTCATGGTAGCTATGACCGCCCATTTTCGAAATATTTTCACCCTGACGAGGTTTTCATTAGTTTTAGCAGTTCATATTTGCAAAATCATATTATTTTCATCAGCAAATGTAATTAGCTTTGGGAAATATTCAAATAGATTACATAATTTCTTCGTACGACGGAGACGGAGATTGTGCTGTTTTACTCTCGTCGCACGGTGAGTTTATACACGTGTACGAACGGAGAGTTGGCGGTCTCGTTCACGCCCATTTGCCTTAAATAACTTGTCAATTAAAATGATGTATTATACGAACGGCAAAGATTCAGTCGTAGGAATAAGCTGATTTGGGATCTGTGTATTTTTATCATTTTATTAACATTATCTAAATCTTGTACCAGTAATCTATGCAACGGACTGGAACAAAAATCGCGCTCGGCCCACGGTCTAAAATGGATGGCAAAGTTTTTTAACTACAAATTGGTTCAACTAGAAATTTATCGTCAAAATATTTCGGAAATATCGCGATCTAAAATTCAATATCCGATCGAAACCTAACTTCACGCACAGGGGTTAACAGTTGATTTATTAAAAAATGAGGGCCATCAAAAATAAGGTAATTTCATAATTTGCAAGGCAAAATATCATACAATCAGTCGGTACCACTTTATTACTTACAATTTTGAGGAGATCTGCTCTCAAAATGAATATTTCCAGACCCTTATCGGTAAGTGAGTATTTTTTTCGGAACGGACACAAATGACCGCAAAATTTGCCACATTTTTGTCAATATTTTCAAAGTTTCACACCCAATTCTAGAGAAAATTTTGTCTATAGGTCATTTGATGTTCCTCTTTCCATTGGTGATTTGTATCTTCACAGCCAAGTTCTCTCATGGAAGGCTTCAGAGAAATTCAGATGGTACATGGAGACAGAGTCCTTCATTCACCCTCCTAAGAAGCTCTGACACAGATGACAAGCGGAAGAATCTAAGAAGAACATTGGTCAGTCATGAATGCGATCTATTATTTAAAGACAAACTTTAGAAATATACAATGGAGTAAATGTTGTGATGAACTGATCACAGATTTGATTTCCAAGAAGCCACAAATTGTGTCAGCTTGTATTTCAGTTCAGATTCTGTTCTTGAATTTTATTCATATTTTTATGTTGAATCCTTTATATCATACTGTTTCAATCTTGAACTTTGGTTTTAGATAAAGTAATGTCCACTTTATTTAGTACATGTATATAGTTTTGTTTGTATGAATGTCATTTAATGATGCTTCAGGGTCAAATGACATTAAGATAGAAACCTCAACAAGATCACACAAACAAAATACTATTTTTTTTCTTTAAATGAGTTTTATTTATTGATAGATGACCTCAATAACATATGGTGGAAGAGAATTTCATGATATTTGTTCTGAAAGTTAGATAAGGAATTGCAATTCATCATTGTGATATATTTGTTTCCTTTTTTCCCCTGTTACATGTAGGTTGCAGAAGCTGACTCCATGCAGTATGTAGGTCAAAATTATGGTGACCAAGCTTCCAAAGCTAACTCGATGTGCAAGTAGGTATACACTCCATCTAGATTATGAGTGTCATGCGATAACTCAAATAGTGTTGTTATTGATGAGCGTAATGTCTTTCATGTATCTGTCCTGACTAAAGCATCGGACAGCCTGTCCTGTAGTACCAAAGTTTTGGCCTAATATGTATCTTTTTTCTGTTTATCCTGAAAGAACGTAACGAGATGGTAAGGTGGCAGTTCATTGCCAAAATGCAAATGGGCGGTTCATTCTTATTCGGTCTCATAGTGGTGCAGGAATGGTAACAACACACAATAACATAAGAGATGATAGAAGAAAAAACAAAGAACTTGATAAGGAGAGACAGAAAAAGAAAATTATAAAGAACACATAGTTGAAAGATAGAAGAGAAGGTGAATGATGGATTAACAAATAATAACATAAGAAAAATAGAAACAGAAAATTATAGAAGGAAATCATAGAATAACATGATGAAAGGTTATAGACGGAAGAAACAAAGGATAACATAATGAAAGGTTATAGAAGTAAGAAACAAAGGATAACCTAATGAAAGGTTATAGAAGAAAGAAACAAATGATAACATAAGAAAAGGTTAGAGAAAGAAGTACCAAAGAATAACATAAGATAAGGTTGTAGAAGAAAGAAACAAAATTATCTTTCACATACTTAACCCTGGTCAAAATGGGCTCTGGAAAAATATATTTTAGTGCTCACCATCACCCCTGCATATAGAGTTCATGTTTATAATGTCACTGTTTATTTTCAGGTACATGGTGGGGGTGTTTGACAAGAAGACAGGAAAGATGAAAGTCTACAATGCTCAACTATTAGAGCTGCATCCATGGCTTGGAAAGAAAGTGGAGAAAGAAGATCAAATTGATGAAGCCAAGGATTTATCATTAGCTGAAAAGGTAAAAACATTTACACGTAGATCATTATTTAGAGTAAGTAAAATCTAAGGACGACAGCAAGGTGAACAGGAAAGAGAAACTTAGGGGAAAAGAAAACTAAAAGAAAAAATAATAGAAAAAGAATGGATACAAGAAAGAGAAGGTAGAAGTGAAAAATGATGGAAGCAAGCAGACAAATCTAGTTTGCTGTAGTTCATGCTTTATTTTGGTCTTGATCTATTTACAACTATCACATGTAGCTGTGTTACAGGATGCAAATCTATTGCTCTTAAGATTTATTCACATATGACATTCTACAGTGAATTATTCTATGTTTGAAATATGCAATGAGTCTTCAAATTGTACACATGACCAATTTAGCCATTGGGCTGCGACACATGTTTTTAATAAACCTCAAATTGAAATTGAAAAGAGGACGCAAGTGTAGCGTGTTTTATATCTTATAACATCTGTGCATTAGAAAACAAGGAGCCTTTATACTGCACAGCTGCCTTTTTATCATCTTCAGCTAACATTCATTGACTTGTTCAAATGTTTTAAATTTTACATGGTATTTTCATTATTTACGTTTTACTAATAATTTCCTTAAAGACATTTTAGTGTCATTTCTGAAAAGGCCTGTTAAGTGCTTTATGCCATTTCAACCACCGTCATTTAGATATTTTAAGAAAGGCTTTTTGACTGAAAAAAAAATGAATGGATCGTTCTCATGAGCAATTATTCTTATTGCTTTTTTAATGTGTAAATACAAATTGAAACAAGAAATACTTGTTTTTAGAAGAGAAAAAGAAATAAGAAAAATAGTCTCAGTTTGTGCCATAACTCATCTTCTGCCCCCCCCCCCCCCATTCTTGTTTATTACAGAAAGACAGACTGACCGAAGCCTTTGGGAGTTCCAGGAAACAGAGGGCTATGGAATCTCGTCTAAAGAACAAGGTTGGAACAGAAGCCTTGGAAACATCGGCTGCAAAGGCTCTTACCCATGCTGCTAATACACCATCACTTCCTCTAGGTAAGAGTCAGCACCCTCCTCACTCCTTTCCAGTTCACTAACTGACTTGATATGATCATGTGGTGTCGGCAGACATCTATGACTAATGCCAATGATTGGTGACTTTTTATTCTTGTCATTAAAATCCTTTTTTGTTGTTGTCATACCTGGCACATTTATTGTAACGATTTCCATAACACGTGTCTAATAAGTATAATAATTTATTGTCCTTTTCAGGAAATTTGGTTTCCACTGGTTACAGAGTATTACAATACAAATATATAAATTAAATATTACAGGACAGTGATAAACATACACATATGATAAACATACATAATAAATGAGGTAATATATATGTAAGCCACGGTATATATGGTGGTTCAATAGAGGTAATATCAGATTCCATTTTACAAAATATGAAGCTAAATTATTTAATATCATTGATTATTCCATAGTAAATCTTAAAATGATGATAAATAAATAAATTATTATTATTATTATTTTTATTATTATTATTATTATCGATTACCATTTTCAGTAGTATAATTATTATCGACATCATTATTATTGTTAACTTTATTGATGACACATAGATTGTAGTTACTGGCTCAATCGGTAATTGTGCAATACTGTGCATGTCTCAATGCATACAATTCTCTGAATACAGATTACACAAAGAATTCTTTGAAGGCAAGTTTATACAGGACCAACTCTTCAAATGCAAGTTACACAAACTATTCTTGTATGCAAATATAACATGATGTTTTGGATAATCTTTGTTATGTCTTGGGTCATCTTCTCATTTTCTTCTAGACTTTGAGATGGATACCAGTTTGCTGCCACCGTGTGACAGATCAGCAAAGAGACCTCAAGGTGTCTACAAGCTAGAAGATAGTATCCTTTCAAAACATGGACACTACCATGTCTGCCAATTATATTCATACAGGGGACTGTTTCACAAAGACTAAGATCAACTTTAAGTTGGACTTAACTATGGCAGGCCATTCATGCCACTGTTTGCTCTCATCATAATGATCTTTAGAGAATATTTTTTCCTTCAATAATACTTTATCAAAAAATGTAAATTATGTAGATTTATGACCATAATTTGTACGTCCCTTGAGAGACCAATGCCAGTAAATGGTGAGAGCAAACAGTGGCATGAACGGCCTGCCATAGTTAAGTCCAACTTAAAGTCAAGCTTAGACTTTGTGAAACAGCCCCCAGGTCTGCAAAATAGTTATTTGTCTTGTCCGTCAAACCAAAGATCAAGGGGTTTGAATGCATTCCAGGTGGATAACCGAAGCCTGCATACTACTGTCCCTCTCCTATTTCATAGATGCAAGCTACATGTCATCAGAAAACACTTCATTTTTCACATATGACGTTTGATAGAGGAGAGTAACCACCTTTTCACATTAACCCGATGGTTATAGTGATTCAGTTTGAAGCATGGGTGATTTCAAATGCTCTACAATCAGTAATAATAACCCAACCGGTTGAACTACCAATGATTTGTGAATAACCTATTGAAAAGGAGTTGATTTAGAACAGTATAACAGACACTTTCTAGGGAGTCCATCTAGAAAGATCTTATCTTAGAGTCCAGCTAGAATTATCTCATATTAGTCAAGGGGGAACTGTTTAATGAGAATAGTCAAATTATTTCATTATGATATCTGTGACATCTACACACTAAAAATAATACAATTCATCTTTTTAAGATTTGCAACTGTATTTTATGTCATAATCATTGAACATTAAGAATGACAAACCAACCAAAATACTGATCTTTACTTAATGAGCCTGTAACTTGGTAAAATGTTAAAAGATGACATACTCTGCAACTGGATGCTAGTTGTTTCACATGTTTGTTTTCACTTGATATCCTCTAGTTTTTGGTTCTCTCTCTCTTCCATTATCTGCCTATCTTTGTCAATGTTACTCATTTTTTTTGTATTTCTACTTGTCTCTCTCATTGCATCTTTCTCTTTCTATCTCTTTGATTCTCCAATTTCTGTTTGCATGTAGTGACAAGACGAGGTCTTTAAACAAATGTATGCATAGAGAAAGTTTTAGTTTTTCCTTGACATATTTCACAGTCATATCAGCTAGACATAAAAAAGCACTGCAAGTCCAGACAGAAGAGCTGTTACTAGGTGTTAAAACACAAGCAGATGAATGGAAGAAGACTAAGAAGTAAGGATAAGTGTGTAGTGTTATCAATTTGTAATTTTGAACAAGAAATGAGTGTACGATATCCAATTTTTATATTAAATATCTATTACATCTCAAGACTTTGTAAGCGACTCTCCTGTTGATACAATGGAGATTTAAACTGAACAAGCATCAGTATGATATTATGTTAATTATGTTTCATAAATTCTGTGCAGAGCCAGCAGTGCATTTATTCTAAGACAATATAATTGATCTATTGTGATAAACAGAGCATTGTATTTTGAGGAAAATATATCCTAGCAGTTTAATTTGAACATCACATGTTTTTTTTTCTTTCTTTGCACAGGTTCCCCCAGTATGTGTTGGACCATCTGCCTGCTTTGTCACGAGAACCAGAAACTGAGAGATGCGTTACCCAGGCAACCAATCTAATCTTCATCACCTTCCTCATGCAGCTGCATGTTGCCAAACCAAAAGAACTCAGTGAGTCTCTCTTGTTCCTAAGCCAATATTCTTGAAACGGGCCAAAGTTCAGCCCAGCTTAAAGCTTATCTGTACTAGTTTATATGAGGGATTAGACCACCATCCAAGGTCACTGGACAGGTGGTTATCTCATCAACTCATCTCTCAGTTAACATAAGAAAAAGAGGATCATGGGGGACCAATGATCATCAATTAGGCATTGTTTTCTATATAGAGGGAGCAAGCTAGTAGCTACAAGTAGTACAGTGGGCCTTTAACCTAGCCCATTGATAAATTGAAGCTGAAGTGTGTCCTTACAGTCCATTCTGTACATTGTATCATACTTTTGTAATGAGATAAATCAACAGTATGAATATACCCTCAGTTTAGTTGATCAAAGTATGAAATGAATGTCATTGGATATTTTATTATTTTGTAGTTCCATATACATGTACCGGTAGTTAAAATGGTCATGGTGATAGTAAGACAATTGGCAATACTATGAAATGTGTCCCATATAACATGACTTTTATCAGTTTATTTATCAAAAAATGAGAATCTCTGAATCTGTACATTGACAAAGGGTACTTTCTGGTATCACTGATATTATTAAATAGTCATATCAGGATATTTATCGTTAAAAAAATAAATATATATATATATATATGGAATAATAATAATAATAATAGTTAGCTCTTATATAGCGCATTTAATTACCGAAGGTAATACCAATGCGCTTTACAAATGTAGAAGACAATAGAAATAAAGACATATATAGAAATAATTACATATAATTATAATCAAAACTTACAAGTAGGCATACGTTATACATTAGACAAATCGAAAATAGCTTCTACTAAAGGTGATACATGTAATATTTGAAAATGATTATAATTATACAACAATATAAACAAGACATGTGTTACCCTTGACACATATGGTACCACAGAATTGTTCAAATAAAGAAATTTAAGCTTGCAATTTGTAGTCCAAACAAGAAAGGTAGAAATTGCAAGAAATGTTAACACATCATCATCTGGCCACATTGTGAATGAAGGATAGCTTGTTGTTAATAAAATTTTGTTTAGCGACCACTTTCATATAGAGCCCACCTGTATATACAGAACAAATTTTTCATTTCCCTTGAAAATGGGTCCTTCTTGAAACCTGTACTAACGGAACCTGTATATAAAGACCACTTTTCTTGTCTCCCTTGAGTGGTCTTTGAATACACTGTTTCACTGTACATTTTGAAAAAGAATCTTCGCACATTTTCTCCTTGCCTCTCAAAGAAACTTGTCTGAAGAGTGCTCCTCCTGGCGTCAAAACTCATCTGTATGAAACCTTCACTCAAGTCACACCAAGTCCAGATGGTAAAAGTGAAAAACGGTAAGTAGTGAATATGCTGACCAGTATTACTTAAATTAGTAGTAGAAAGGAACAAAATACTTGAGTGAAATGTAGGCAAAAGTAGTTGAATTATAAAAAGACAAACAAACCAACACAGGCCTGATAAAAACCTGATTTTTTTTAATTTAAAAAAAAAAAAATTATATATTTTTTTTACCCAATTTTTTCATTTTTTCTTCTTCCCGATTTTATCCCTATTTCCCTTATTTTCTCTATTCTTCCCTATTCTTCCCTATTTTTCCCAGTTTTTCTTACTCAAAAGGGGGGAATGTTGGATGCCATTCCCCCCCCCCCCCCCCCCCGAATCCTCTTCTTTTTTTTTTTACTCAAGGGGGCGTGGTTGAGGGGGAAAAAAAAAATCTTTAGTGCTCACTATCACCCCTGCCAACAATTTTGAAGCCCCACTGCACTACTTATAGCTACTTGTGCCCTCTATGTAGCAAACAATGCCTAATGGGTGACAGTTTGTCCCCTTGTTCTTATGTGAATTGAGAGCTGATTTGATGAGATAACCACCTGTCAGTGACCATGCAGGCAGGTCTAATCCCTCCTGGCCAAACTAGTGCAGATAGGCTTTAAGTAGAAATGCATACTGCCTCTGTGCCACCTCTCAGATCTTGGTAGTGGGGCGACACTTGATTATGAAACTTAACTTGGAGAAAATAACGACTATTGGTTGTTGAATCGACTTAAGAGCTATACAGCCAGTAAGTAATAGTCTGATTTTCAGATCATGGTACCGAATAGTCGTACGTTTTATGCTGCGCAAAGATTCAATTAGTTTAATTTTGGCCATCACAAGAAGTGGGTTATTGATGTAGACAAATGCTCATATACACTTTACAGCTCATTTTATGTATGTTATTACCAAAGAAGTAAAAAGCAAGTCAGTCACTCAACAGTGTCTGACAGTGAAGTCTAGCAAGTAAACAGGTTTCCTTCATAATTTGAATATGAGGACACTGCTAACGTTTAAATTTCACAGAAAGGACATACGGTACATGACATATTAATAATTCCTGCAAAGTTCTACAGAATTTGATGTTGGCTGCAAAAGGGACATGGTATTTTTAAGGATGTAAAGAAAGCTTGTTACAGAGTCTGTTTCCCTCTATTCATACTATGGAAACTGTATACTTCAGGGAGGGGAGTGGAGTGGAGTTCCACCTAACCCCTTGTCCTTTAGGCTTAAGGGACATCCTGTATGATCTTTTTCTTCTGTTTTCATGATAACAATAATAATAATTTGATCTCATCATCTGTAGCCATAGTATTAACTCTGTTCTTCCTGCTGGCACTGCAATTACTAATCTTATTTTTCGCAATGGAAATAGAGTAATTAATGCAATTACGTATTCCATCCACATCCATATATTTTTTTTGCTGCAATTCAACATGTGACATCGATGTGACAGAAATACACTTGTGATACTTTTTTCTTTTCAATTAGCAATGTGACAATGATGTTCTTTTCCCTTTCCTATATTAAAACCAAATCATGCTCATTCAAGATTGATAATTTGTTGAAGATGTATTTTTTTTTTCTTTCTTCCTATTCAGGCTACTTTCTAAGAGCTGCAAGGACAAGCTCTTATCTTACATTCTAGTCTTGGCTCAGCTCATCGATAGTTTCCACACAGACATTGCATCACTCACCAAAGATCTCAACATCTCGGTCAAAAAGTAAGAAGTTGTTATCTCAAGCCATTCAACTCCGAGACAAGCTATTCTAAAATGGTCTATATGTATATGTGGCCGATGAAAGATGGTTTTAATATTTTCTTTCTTTTTATATCACAAAAAAGACGGAAATAATTGATGGACTGTCTGATTAACCATTTTTTGCGCCATATTTTAGCCAATTAATGTATCTGCTATGACAATTTATAAGACAGATTAAATTAAAATCCTGAATGGGGTGCAGGTTGACTTATTCCTTTACCAAGAAGACATAGTATTTTATATCATATTTCGTCGTTCGAAATTACATGAGAGATCCCGCCAAGCGCATGCGCAGTCAATTCGCCGCGCAATTGATTTTTACCGGGAAAGTAATTTTCCCTCAGCAGTCAAAATACCTAATTTTCGGCATTTTTTCGGACCAGCGGTTTCGAAAAAATACTTCAATTCATGTTTTTGGAAGACTTTTGAGAATCTGGGCTGTTTTTATATCAAATATCAAAGTTTTGCTCCGATTTCCACGTACACGATGGCGTCTCCGTCAGGCAGCACCAAGCAGAAAACCAGCGATACGCTGAGCACGGCTAAAGCCGGAACTTCACCGGGCGAAACCGCCGCGGGCCCCTCTAGAAGCCTGAGCCAAAGCGCTCATCGGCAGTGAAATCCTCCGATACGAAACGCAAAAGTGTCTTGGCAAAGCCTGCCCCGAATGAGTCTAAGAACTCTGGGCCTAAAAAGAAGGGCAAAAAGCCTGAAGAAAAGGAGGACTTCACGGATTTACGAGGAAGACTTGACAAACTGGAATCCTTAATGGAGAGAATGGTGGATTTTTTGCCTTGTCAATCTGCAACTCGCCCCACAGGGGATACACCACCGACAGCTTGTACAGCTGCGGCGAACGTGAGATTTCTTGAAGTTGAACATGATGATGATGATGTCAACGAAACTGTTGCACCAGGTTTAGACTAGGAAAATGAGGACAAAGTTCCTGCCCTGGCTCAGAAATGTGCTATCCCCACTGGGATAGGTGGCGCGATCCACGATGATTTAGCAAAGTCTGCCATGTACCTCATGTCCCACCAGCTAGAGGAAAATGTGTTGGAGGAAGCTGGAGGGAAATACCCTCCTCCAAGCAATTGTACTCCACTGTGTTGCCCCAAAGTGAATGCAGCAATATGGGAAAACCTTTCCTCGCACACAAGAAGCTGGGATTTGAAACTGCAAAGAATCCAAAAGCCTTTGACTAGGGGACTCACAGCTTTTATTCAAACTCTGTCCCCCGATAGCCTCAAGAGGATGTCAATAGACACAACAGGATGCATTGGCATTGCTGTGTAACACAAACTTTGAAATCAACTGCTTACGCAAAGATCAGATTAAGCCAGACTTAAATGCCAAGTACTCACATCTTTGCAAACCTGCCACACCAGTGAGTCAGTACTTATTTGGCGATGACTTAACAAAGAGAGTCAAAGAACTTACAGAACAACAAAAAGCTGCATCTGGCGTGGTGCGTGGACAACGTACACCCCGCCCCCAGTACCATCCGTACAGGACGCAAGCGTCCAGCACTTTTCAATACCGCAGACAAGGATGGAACCGTGCCACCGGCACATCACAAACTTTTCCAAGTAGCAGGCCCGCAAGTGGGAACTACAACAGGCCTTTTTTAGGCCAGCGAACCCAACGAGGCAGACCATACAGAGCTCCGCCTCACACCCAGACAATGAGCATGGGGAAACAGACCCAATCCTTCCAGCGGCCACAGGCAGCAAGGAGGAAATAGCTACACCATTACCCAAAGAGGTAAGTAGCACATATGAATATTTTGAGAATGTTAAGATTAATGCTCCTTCTACTTCATGTACATTACAACAAGAATGCATCTCAAATGTGCCTGTTGGAGGTCGATTGATATATTTTTATCGTAGATGGCGTGAATTAACATCAGATCTATTTCTGCTATCGGCAGTGCGAGGCTATGAGATCGAATTTGATTATTCGAAAGGGGTTCCCTCAAGAAATAAGCCCCTCTATGGTTACAAAAAGAGCCCTTTAGAAATAAATCAGATTACTAAAGAAATCTTGGCTCTACAAGCAAAAAACGTATTAGAACCTTGCTCATTTGAAGAGGGAGAATTCCTCTCAAACATCTTCATGAGACCCAAGAGAGATGGGGGTACTCGTATGATCTTAGACTTATCAGAGCTTAATCAAAGTCTGAACGTACAACACTTTAAGATGGATAACATCCACACTGCCAAGCACTTGATTTCTCCGCACTGTTATATCTTGCATCAATCGACCTCCAAGATGCTTATTACTCCATTCCAGTAGACCCAAATAGTAGAAAATACTTGAGGTTCATGTGGCAGGGTGAGCGCTGGCAATTTGCAGCCTTACCTAATGGGCTCAGCACAGCCCCCAGACTGTTCACAAAATTGCTGAAGCCAGTCTTTGCCGAACTGCGACAAGCAGGTCATACAGTCATAGGATATTTGGACGACACCATAATTATTGGTGAAACAAAAGAAAAGCTTAAAGAGAGCGTAAGTGCAACAACCAAGATCCTCTCAGAATTAGGATTCCTCATTCACACTAAAAAATCAGTGCTCATCCCAACGTGTGAACTAGCCTTTCTTGGCTTCATTCTTAACACTGAGAATATGATTGTTAAATTGCCTCAAACAAAGGCACAAGAAGTGAAAGATTTATGCCGTGAATTAATGGGCACGTACCTCCCATCAATACGAATGGTAGCACGAGTGATTGGGAAGGTCATAGCAACTTTCCCTGCGGCTGAGTATGGCCCCTTATACTATAGATCAATGGAAAGGGACAAAATTGCAGCCCTCAGACAAAACAGGGGTCATTTTGACAGAAAGAGGAAGTTGTCCCTTGAGGCAAAAGAGGAGTTAAAGTGGTGGATGAACAATGTTTCTATGGCCTCCTCCCCAATTGTTAGGAAAAAACCTGACTTAGAATTGCACACAGATGCCAGTGGCCTTGGATGGGGAGCTACTGACCTCCAGAAGCAAACAGGGGGTCGTTGGAATGAATTTGAGGCAGAAAGGGCAAGAAACAATGAAATAAATTTCCTGGAAACCCTAGCCGCTGGGTTGGGGATAAAATCCTTTTGCATGAATAAGCGTAACGTTCATGTGATGGTAAGAATACATAATACCACTGCAGTGGCTTATTTAAATCACATGGGAGGTTGCAAGTCCGCAATGTGTGACAAGATGACGAGAGAAATTTGGCAGTGGTGCATTTCTCGAAATATTTGGGTCTCCGCAGCCCATGTACCTGGTCGGCTCAATACTATAGCAGATGAAAGATCCAGGAAATTTAATGATCGAACAGAATGGAATCTAAACAGACAAGTGTTCGATAGAATAGTTTCCCACTTTGGTGTACCAGAAATAGACCTGTTCGCCTCAAGACTAAATGCTCAAGTAGAGAAATATGTCACTTGGCACCCAGACCCTGGGGCTTTTGCAGTTGACGCATTTATGCTAGATTGGAAACCTTTTGCATTCTATGCATTCCCACCGTTCTGTATGATCCCCAAATGCTTGCAAAAAATCAGAGAGGATAAAGCTAGAGGGTTACTTCTGGTCCCTAATTGGCCTACTCAGACGTGGTTCCCTCAGTTGGTTAGCATGATGGAAGGAGAGCCATTGTTTATCCAAAGGCAAGAAGATTTGCTACTCCTTCCTGTGTTAAACACCACCCACCCTCTTAATGCTAATATTGACCTCTTATGTTGCAGGTTATGCGGCAACACTTTGAGAATCGGGGACTAAGCAGACGAACAGTGGATATCATTACAGCTTCATGGAGAGCATCAACCTGCAATCAGTACCAAGTTTACATCACACAGTGGCGAAGATTTTGCCACAGCAGGAATACGAGTTACCTCCAAGCCGAGGTGGAAACGGTACTAGAATTCCTTAGTAGTTTATTTCATGACAGGAACCTTAGCTACAGTGCGATCAATACAGCTCGTAGCGCTTTATCCACTTTTCTGATTCTCGTTGACAGTAATCAGACAATAAGTACTCACCCACTTATAACCAGACTGATGAGAGGTGTTTTTCAACTCAGACCTGTCTTACCTAGATATACAGAATTATGGAATATTAGTCCAGTTCTCAATTTTCTAAGAAAATTGTCTCCAGTAAACTCCTTAAACCTCAGAGATTTAACACTCAAAGTATGTATGCTAATGGCTCTTGTATCGGCACAGAGAGTGCAAACCTTGCATATATTGAAGACTAACAAGATGACCCTGAAAGGGGGCTTTGTGGTTTTTCATTTGGATGAACACTTGAAGCAAAGCAAACCAGGAAATACCAATTTTAAGTTTAAATTGGAAGCATATCCACCTGATAGAAGATTGTGTATTGTAAAATATGTGAAACATTATGTCCAGCGCACAGGACCACTTCATGGGAATGAGAACTCGTTCTTTGTAAGTTACACCAGACCTCATAATAGAGTAACAACTCAAACCTTATCTCGCTGAATCAAGACCTGCTTGCAAAGAGCAGGTGTGGATACAAACGCTTATAAGGCTCATTCAACGCGGGCAGCATCAACTTCAGCAGCTGCCAAAGCAGCACTTCCAATGGACCAGATCCTAGCCCGAGCAGGATGGTCTTCAGAGAAAACGTTTAGGAAGTTCTACAGGAAACCTTTTGAAAACAAGAGAAACTTTACCCAGGCAGTCTTACAAGATAGCACACTGCTTTAAGAACTGCATCAGAAGGCTTTTCAATAGAACTGGCATTAAGAGACCAGCTGTCTATTTAATAGAACTGGGATTAAGTAACCAGATGGCTAGAATAAACTAGATACAGAAACGAACAATTTTTTTGTCATAATGTTGCAAAAACAATGTTTTTGCAACATTATGACGTCTTATATATGGACGTCTTGTATGTGAAATGTTTTGCCACATGTATGAACAGACTACAATAACTGTCAAATATGGTGAGTCATTGATTAGAAGCATTCAATTCAATCTGCATAATCAGTGTTCACTTTCCGTACGTGTTGGTCGTTCCAAATGTGGCTACTATGCTTCAAAATCTCATGTAATTTCGAACGACGAAATATGATATAAAATAGTAAGATTAAACAAGAACTTACCGTTTGAAGTTTGATCTTTATTTTATGAATATTTAGGAGGAAGTTATTACATGCCCTCCTCACCCACCCAAACTTCAAACTTAAGTGTAAGTTCCCAGTTCCTTACTACTGAGAGTAGCCACATTTGTAGCTTTGAATATTGACTGCGCATGCGCTTGGCGGGATCTCTCATGTAATAACTTCCTCCTAAATATTCATAAAATAAAGATCAAACTTCAAACGGTAAGTTCTCGTTTAATCTTACTAGTTTATCATGTGCTGCTTTATTTCATTTGAGTCATCCAAAGATCACTTTTCAAAGGGGTCACATTGACATAGCCCTCTTCATCTAGAAGTCTGTAATATGATCCAGAATTGCCTCCACATTGCAACAATGATGATGTACTCCTGATAACATTGCGGTCTTTCTCTTGATTTTTAGTAATTAGAAGATAAGTATTAATCTGTGATAGAGTTTCATCTTCAGCCCAATATTGGCTTTTATAGATATTTGCTTTCTTATAGGTATTTAAATTTTTATTAAATATAATCTTTTTTTTAGGGCTTACTGTATGTTGCTCATTTTTAATTTGATGTGTGTTCTTCAATTCAGATTAACCAAACAGCTCATAACCTTTTAAGACTTTGCTTGTTGTTATGTTTAGGTTGTTAACACATGCCCGAGTCGTTGGCTGTAAGATTGCTTCTCAAACGATAACACCCTTGAAACAGAGGAAGAGGAAGAAGAAGAAGAAGAAAAACCTAGATGACAGTGACGACGACGATGATGATGATGATCTTGATCGTGACGCTGCAGACACCGAATCCCGCAAGGTTGTTTTCATTGAACTGAGCACGCCTATCAAGTCGGTTTCAAGCTTTGTAGAGAAACGAGGATTTGGAAAGAAGAGATGATGATCATATTGGGTCTCTTACCAGTTGTTACCTATACTGTAAACTGCTAAAATCATGCATTACTCCAGGGCTCCACACTCTTTTGGAATGGGTTCAGGATTATACTTTTTACAGTCTTTATATGTGAGTTCTATGTAAGTACAAGATCAAGTACATTACAATGCTATTGCTCTACATTTCCACTAAGGGTTTCATAAAACTGTCTTTGCCAAAACGAACAACCCTGACAAGCCACTTGTTGTGGGTTAAAGTTTAAGTTATTATATGGGCAGCAAAAAAATTAAAACTGGAAAAAAAATACCTGTGTTTGTGTAGGAATTCCTTTAGATATTTTCCTTTTATGAAGCATTACCTTGATAAAAGTTATATCACATAATTCGTCCCTATTTTCACGAAGTGACGGTAGTGAGGAAAATCGTAACGCAAAGTGAATGCAATTTTTTTTCACTACCGTAACTTCGTGAAAACAGCGACAAATTATTTGATAAATAAATTTCAAAACTTATGAGTCACAAAATGCCTTGTTTACATTATTTTCTTAAATAGCAATAAAACCAGGGTCTTCTTTCAATTGGAGATGAGTTATGGTATCCTCTTACCTGCAAATTCTGATTCCCTCGTCCACGAGAATCAAGAAACCTCAAGTTTCCTCAATTTGGTAAATTCTTAACATTAGTAACATATATTTTTTCATGCAAATTGATGTTTGTATAATTTGTGCTACCACTCTTTTAGATTTGTACTTTTTGCAAACAGTTTGAATGGAATTAAGCTTCATAATCTCTTTTGGTAATTCAGGAAAAATTCTGATGGGTCATGACAACCCACATACACATGCTTTCTTAGCGATCAGGTAAAAATAACTAAACTATATTTTTTAACCGATAGTATCAAAATCATGATTTTGTAAAATGAGTTGTTCGCTTCCTGACATCTCCTTAGGACACGGACAAAGATATAAATGTCATGGATTTGGTTTCATGATACGACGTCCTGATTACATGTACTCTCAAGTTTGCAAGAATTACTATTTCTGTATGGGTGTGGGGAGGGGGGAGGGGGGGGGGGGAGGGGGACTCAACTAAGTTATTAATTGTTTAATCTACTTTTTGCAGTATTATATACACATATCCAGATTGACAGCTGTAACTTTCTGTGTGTGTGAGATAGCTTGAGTCTTCCTTGATGCTTAATGAAACATGAATCTGAGGAAAATCTAACCCTGGGACAAAAAATTACCTGCCCCCCCCCCCCTTTCCAGAAATCTATCCCCAATTTAATTTACCCTCTGTTTTGGAGTAATGGAGATAATCATTGGGGGGGGGGGTGGATATTAGACAGCCTTCAAAATGGATGAAAGTTTATTCATTACACTATTTTGTTAAAAAATCAAGACCAATTACAGAATCTTATATGTAAGAAGAAAATCAAATAAACGATTTTGATGGATGTAAATGTGAAAGTTGATTCATTCTTATGTGTCTTATGTCAGACCATTACAATCTTGGAGCTCATTTACTGAGCCAACGTACCAGGAAATTTATACACAAGTCATGTACTTGTATGTTGTATGTGATAATATATATTATCTTGCACTGTTACCTTGGGTGGCCTGTAACTCACAAAGTACCAGGAAATGATGAGGGAAAGGAGAGAGAGAGAGAGAGGGGGGGGGGGGGGGGGGGAGTAGGAGGAATGAAAGAGAGAGAGAGAGAGAGACAGGGGAGGGGAGTAAAAGAGACACAGACAGAGAGGGTGAATGAGAGAGGAAGGGGGGGGGGGGTAGAGAGGAGTGAGCGAGAGAGAGAGAGATTTTTTAATAGAGAGAGGGGTTGGGGGAAAGAAATGTATGTGTATGCTCCTACAGCTGTTAGTGCAGAAAGACATAATCTGCATGATATGAACACTAGATGTAGCATCAATGGTTTATACAGCCCATAAACCAATATCTAAGGTGTACTTTGCTGTGATGAAGCTATGCTGGCAATAGTTTGATAATCTGAATAGATAGGAATTAATCATCAATAGATTCTTTTTATCGTTTCTCTTAATCTATCATCAAATTTGTAAGTGTATATCATTATTGATGTACATTTAGGAGGAGTATACCATTCATTGACGTAGATGTGGAGACTTGGATCTGAAATGGCGCAAATTCTGAAATAAGCTGTGGGCCCTGCATATGGGTCTAAGTACAAACTAATCTCCCGTAGATGATTTTATCATTCAAATGCAGAAATATAGGCCTACACTTAAACTAATTTCCCTCTTTTCGTGCTTTAGTACGTTACCAAAAACATAAAGATTTAAGTCGGGAACATCGTGAAGAATAAAGTGGTATCGAGAATGCCGCCGAAAACCTTTTCCTGTCCCAAGTAATTTGGGGATTAAGATGTCCATATGACCTCTATTTGCTGATTGATCAGAAAACATGTAGACCGGTTAGTGAATCAGGTGAAAAGAATGCTTTCTTGGCCAGCAGACACAGATGATTTCCACTAGTAAGTAAATAAAACGGTTAATTAAAGGAGAAAGAAATCCATCAAATAATAATTGATATTCTTATTCAAAAATTGCCAGTGAATTTGAAATATATGTACAATGTATCTTAAAATTGTTTTACGTGTATCTCCCAAGTTTGCAGTTTCCTTGCTAGCCATGCATTTTCACATGAGAGTCGCCAATTTAAAATACATGTGTGATACAACTTGTGAGATACCCACTGACCTGTATTTTGTAGGACACGGCTTCACCTGTGAAATTCAGCCATGACAATGACTTCCTAATGATAGACCATTTTTTAAATATATTCAGATGAAAGGAAATTCTTTCATCACATACTGTGACCAGACATTTGGTTGAGCTGTTGGAACATTTGAGCGGATGCTCTAAAATAAAGGTAAGATTAATTCTGTAGCAGGTCTGAATGTAGGACAAGCCAATAAAGAATCAAATCATTTCGTTTTTCTCATCACTCTTTACCTCTTAAAAGTTTATTTATTCTCCTACACTATACTTCAAGGGCATAGTACAAATATATAATACAGAAAGACATATTGTATTTAAATACATGTATACTTCTCTTATATAACTTTGGCATCACATTAATGTAAACACTAAGCAGGATTTTTCTTTTATTCAGGAACCAATTCCTTTGAAACTCATTTCCCATAGAATTCATCTAGCTAGCGCACTTCATAATATATTATCAATGTGAATAGAAAATGAAGGAAAAGAAGAAAAAAAGAGAGAAGAAAATAATTTTAAGCATTAAGACTTTCAAAAAACCCAATGTTAGTGCATTTTGATTACAACATGTTGTCTATAATAATAATAATAATAATACATAACATTTATTAGGCGCTTAATACTGATGTTTCTAAGCGCACAGTGTTCTGATTAAGAGAAGACTTTAACCCGTAGAATTAAATTAGAAGAAAAAGCAAAAATACAAAAGTAACATAGATAAGGTAAGAAAAACAGTGGCAATCAACTAAATAAAGACAAATATGGTGCGCACCTCCATTGACCGACGCACAACTGCAATTTACAATTTGAAAAGATATTGTCTATGCTATTGATAAAGGAACGATCCTAAAATTAACTTCACCTTGTCTAGAATTACCCTTTGACCTCATTTAAGCAACCCAAATGTTTAATCGTAAACACACTAAGTCATCACAAATACAGAATATATCACGTTTATCTATAAAAATGAGAAAATATATTAATTCTTAATGCATGTACACACATTCAAATTATGACTTTTAAAGTGATTTGGATATTTTCTGCAGCGAATTTTGCTCCAGGCTATAGGCCAAGAGACTTGGATTACGATCGAAGATTTGTTGGTAATCTTTACGGTTGGGGTTAGGTATTTCATTATTTGAATTAGGGAACCAACTTATGCTAGAAGTTGACTGCGGGTTAACTAAAGCTGTACACTGTATCTTCAGCCAAGACGTCTACAAATTTGCGCACGTGACAAAGTGAAACGGGCACATTTTAAAAATGAAAGGGGCACCTTTTCGCAATAAAAAAGTACACTTTTCCTATATTGAAAGGGGTATTTTTGACTCTGGTTTATATGTCAATGGTAAACTATAGAAAGGCTGTCTTTTATCGAGATTTTTTTATTACAGCCATTTCAAGTTATTGACTAAATACTGTCTTCTGAAAGCCAAATCCCTTTGTGTGAAATACAGTCTACCGACATCATTTTTAGGGCATATGATGGTACAATTGATAGCAAGTTTATCCTATTTTAGTATTTGGCAAGAATTATACATGTAAAAAAATGACAAATATCTACAATAAGTGTTTACTAATGAGGCCCAGACTACAAAGATGCTAAAATGTGCTATTGAAAGAGAGTTAACAAACGTAGGCGGCGGTAGTGAAAAAGACTAAACAATGAATTTGCTGCGCCTCTCTTTGAACAACAAATAAGTAAATTATCATCTACTTTTAAGGGATCTTATATTTTCACGGAATTCAAATTATTGTGCCTTCCTTCTATCATTCTGATCCGCTTATATATTTCCTTGCAGTGTTTATCAGTGTTTATCAGTGTTTATCAGCCTTTATCATTTTTTATCAGTGAATTTCGTTTATTTCTCGTAAAGTGTCGTGACCTCGATCCAGGCCCTCACATTTTGCTAAAACCGCATGTTCCATTTACATCTTGGCAGGCAGTGCTTTCTGAGTGTCAGGCCCTACTTCACTGTAGAGGGGAGGGTCCTGTGCTCCCACGTTGTAATTTGGTTGAGGTCCTGGTCCTGGTTGTGGTCCAATCTGGGGGTAGGCCACTGGATCGGGATAAGTTCCCAGGGGTTGATTGACTGGAGGGGACTGGTGATATAACAATGGTTGTCCTGGCAAAAACACAAAGAGAATAAACATGTTATCAGTATTCAAATAAAGTCAAACTTGTCGTAGCGACTCCCTGCTTATAGCTACCAAATTAAGAAATTATTTAGCATGTATATATATTATATAAACATAAATAGATTATCTCCAAATTAACAACGGTACATGTGTTACCACGGATGTGTACAACTGACGACTTGTTCATAGTGGCCACATGTCTATAGCAGCCCTTTTTATCACTTCCCCTTTGATGACTGCTATAATCCGTTTAAAGCTCGGAAATACATCTCTATAGATTTGGCCCAGCGAGTTAAAAAACTGTAGCTTTCACTCTCTCTACTTTCTTATCGAAAACAATCTTTCACGCCTTCAGCATCTTAAAGTTGACACACAATTTTATGATGAAACTTGAACCATAACACAAAATCACACAAAGAAAGGGCAAGCTGCAGAATAAAAGTATTATGTTGAAGATTTTATTTATCTATGACTTATGATTGCAACAACAAAAATCTCACTCTTCTTTGTATATATTTTTTCATTAAAATGATAATTGTATGACCGGTCAGTGCTTCAATAGTAAAGCACAATGTCTGTAATACATGCATTAAAAGTAATCATAATTCAAGTAACTATATATTATCCTAAATAATATAATCATACTTAATGATTTGTATCCGATCCGCAAATTTGTTTTATTTTTGCTGAATGATATTTTGCTCTAGTAACAGCCCAGATATATTTTTTTCTCAAAAAGAATGTTAAATAAACTTACCAGCTTGCTGACCAGGTGCAGGGACCATCACCATCATGGGCATGGCATTGTTCTGATAGTGGTAGACCTAACAATAGGAAAGGGATTAATCATCAATTTAACAATGTGTTAAGTATAGAGTCCTCATTGATATATACAAAGGAAGATCTGCTTATATTATCGGCAGGGTTACAATTTTGATCTGTTTAACAATGAGGTATTTACTTTACTATAGAAAGGAAAATAAATATACTTTGCTGTCCATTCTAATAAAAAATATTATGAAAATAAATAGAACAAAACAATTACATGTTTTTCGTTTAAAATAACGACCCGAATGTTAAATTAAACCTTTCTTTTAGATAATCTTGTTCACTTTAAAAATTACGCCAATTGCAGCGTTACTCTATAGTCTATACACTTTCTTCCTCATCTAATATCTCACCATTGTGTTTGTTGGTGTGTCCTTTCGTCCGCAACAAACCCCAGCACAGCAGTAACAAGCTGCAACGATCGCAACAACAAGCTCGAGAAGTCCTATTATCGCTAGGAAAGAATCGAACGTAATCCGGGCGTTCTGAGGGACAAAATAAGAAGATACGAACACAACTTCGCAACCTCGCCAGTCCTCTATAGGAGTTTGAACCTAAGGAGGGCTGTGTGATGTGCCCCTTCTATGATTTGTTAATGATACAGGGAATTAATGTGAGATTTTTAATATTTATACATTATATTTCTGTTTTACACATGAAGGCCTACATGGGTTATACCAAACTTTAAAATGATTTGAAAACTACATTTACATTAATCTTTTCTTCTTATATATAGAAGTCAAGAAATTTCTGAAACAGATTTTTTCTTTCCTTTTTTTACAACCAGGGAATAAGAGGCCTTCTCAGGCTGTCATGGTGTGTAAAATTATTTTCAGCATAGTTCGAATATTCATGATCTCGTACTATAATGCTGTTACTTTGTAAAATACTAGGTGGAAATGTAGTTGTCCCTAATAGTCTTGGATATGGTTTTACCACGGATTTACCTAGGTTTTACTGCTGGTTTTTTACCCCGGTCACCTGTCATACCAAAAGGTTATACGGGATAACTTCGGGATATTATCCCAAGCGGAACCTTGGTATGAAAGATTTTTATTTTGCACTGCAAATAAAAAAACTTACCGAGACTGCATATCCACAACCCCAAAGCCCGATGAAGCTACAGGTATTACTGGCACTCACTGCTGCAGATGTGATGCCCATAGCAAATACAACAAAACCGACAATGGCAGATATGATAGACATCACCATGTAAGCCACGATCTAGTAACAAATGAAAGATACATGAATAAACAATTGTGAAATGAAATATATCAAATACAATGAAGTTAAACACAAAGCAATATTATCAAATAAAAACCATAAAAGATATCTTATTATTTTAGATTTACCCGGCATTGAAAGTATGTATATAATAATCTTAATTGTTAATAACAGGAATCAAATTTAAAAAAATCTCCTAAAGATATTAATAATAAACGAAGGATTAAAATATTACAAAAGCAAAATCTCTAAATCTCATCCAAAAGAATAAGTGTAGGTATTCTGAAAAATGTATTCCCGCCCTTCAGCAAGAATATAATAAATCTCTCAGAATAAGTAAAGTTATTTGGGGGGATGAGGTTTCTTTTAAAGATCAGAGATGGTGCATTAACTTTTTATATCATACATGAAATATGCGGGGGGGGGGGGGGGGGGGGGGGGCGCGTAGAATAAGGTTGTACTCGCGTATTTCGAAATATAACTACATTATATAACAAAGGGAAAAAAGAGGAAAATAACTGAATAGCCATGCAATGACAGCTGTTTATTTCATTTTAAAATTAGGTCCTATATAGGTAGTTACCAATGGGACTAGTAATTCACTAATGTGGATCACTAATGGGGGGGGGGGTGCAATACTTACCACACATGTATTCTTCTTCTTAGAAACTATTCCCAGGATCGCGGTTGGGAGAAAAAACTGGAAGAGAGGAGAGGAGATTTAAGAAAAAGGGAATGGTTGGGAAGATCGAGAGAGAGAGAGAGAGAGAAGGAATGCACAGAGAAAATATAATAAATTTATAATAACATCACAACAATGATATACCTTAAATAAGTGTGCTAGCTTGTTTCCTTGACAATGCCAATGGAGTCGGCTCAAATCATTCTATTCCAAACTTTTCAACAAGACTATTGCCTTCAATGCATTTCTATTCCGAATTAAAAAGAAGGGATACCCCTCTGTGTTTATTTTGTAATAAGGACCACACACAAAAAAAAATCAACATTTCTAATACCACTATAACCGTTTCAGGACAATTCCCCCTGGACAATCATCCCCTGGAAAACAACCCCCAAGGACAATACCCTCCCAAAAGACAACCATCCCGAGGACATTTACCCCAGGAAAATCCCCCCCCCCTTTCCCTGAAAATCACCCCTAGGACAATCTTAACATATTATAGATATCTGTGCAAATTTAATTATATAGGTTTTCCCGGCCAACTTCGCAATTTTGCTAAATTCATGATCCATGCATTCAAATTCGCATTTTAGTCATTCAAATTTATGTTTTATGCACCCTTTTCATCAAGCGTTTATAGTTATTAGCATGACCGATATGATCATACGGTCACGTAATACTGCAGTTCGTACATTTAAATTCATTTTACAGCAACCAATTTGATAGTCCAATTTTCTGATGATTCCCTTCAAATTAGTGTTATATGTTATGACTCGAGTACTAGTACTGATTTTTCAAATGTGCTATTAGGTTATATTGGAAGGCATTATCTATTAATACATCCCTATAATTCGATTGATTTATTTTCTTCACTTGAAAAGAAAAGTCAGTTCTTATATTAGCAAAAGTTTACACGATCACCAATTTCGGCCATGGGGGGGGGGGGGGGGGGGGGCTTATAAACATTGAAGTAGTTTTGTGTACAGCGGCTATAGTACTCACAAGCAGTCCGCTCCATATGCCTGTACCAACTATGCTGACTTGTGAGCCGACGATCAGCTCTATAATACCAATCACGACAGAGGCTATGGCACAGCTGAGCTGCATCCAACCAGTGATTTTTCCACTCCTGGCGTTGTATCCATCTGATTTATTTGACTTTTGCAAGACGATGTTAACGGGTTGGTGGGCCGCAACCTGGACTGGATGGGCGCCAGCCTGATGCATGACTACCTGTGGTGCCGCGTTGGGTGGATATTGAACTGCAGCCATCTGTTGAAAAAAAAAAGAAGAAAATAACGAAATAACTTTGACAATCATTTCGCTCTGATGGTATCCTCTTGTTGTTTTGTGAACAGAAGCTAAGAGTGAAGATCGGTTTGGAGCCGGAGTCACTTCAGTATCTTAATGACGACGATGATGATCCACAGAGTTGTTTGGCGTCATGTATCTGTTTCAAACATTCAAAGGCGCCCGCTCCTCCAATAGCCATGTAATACACATTTTTGCTCGGAAAAGAGGCCTGACTTTAAAGCTTTCTCAATTGTCGGTGTCGCGAAGAATAGGAGGGAGTGAGTTCCAGAGACATGGAGCAAGTGAAGAGAAGGCACGATCACCATACACCAAGAGTCGTGTAAGTGGAACTTGGAGAAGAACTAGTCGTCCAGACGAGCGTAAACCCAGACGAGAATGCTGTTCTTCTACCAGGGAAGCCACATATCCTGGGAGCTGATCATGAACAGCCTTAAATGTCAGCAGTTAAACTTTATCATGTACTCAACCGGCAGCCAGTGTAATTCTTTCAAGATTGGTGTGATATGGTCGGACTTCTTCTCCCCGTGAGTAAACAGCCAATTACTGACTGTATAACAACAATAGGCTTCATTAATAACCAACTACTCCCTATCAGGGGCGTCTCCAAAGGGGGTGGGGGGGGGGTGCGACACCCCCCCCCCCCCCCCCCACCTGTCAGGATATTGTTGGTAAAATTGCGCTGCCGTCGGGAAAAAAGAGAAAAGGGGGAGGGAAAAAAAAGAGAGGGAAAGGGAAAGAAAAGAAAAAAGAAAAGGAAAAGAAAAGAAAGAGAGAAAAAGAAAGGAAAAAAGGAAAAGAAAGGGAAGAAAAGAGAAGAAAGAAAGAGAAAAAACATAAAAGAGGGAGGAGAGGAAAGAAAGAAAAGAAAGAAAATGAAAAAAAGAAGAAAAAGAGAAAAGGGAAACAAAAAAAAAGGGGGTTAAAGAGAGGAGAGAGGGGGTAGGTAAGAGCCTGAGAGAGGAGGAGTGGGAGTAAAAGAGAGAGGGGGTTGTTGGGGGGTTGTTGGGTGGAGTCGTCTCGCTGTGTCGGGTAAGCTGTGTCGGTATTCTTGCTCGATCCTCGTGTACTATATCAATGCAGAAGTTTGAAGTTGGTGTGATGTATTGTCGATTGGCCGAAAAGTTTTTCCCCTACGAACTGTGACTTTGTATCCACTGTCACGACTTCGAGAGTGACTACAACTACAATACTTGTATTTTCTCGAAGTTTCACTTTCCTATAATATCAGCTAAAGAAATCAGAGGTTTAACATTTTTGGGGAAACTAAATTCAAACAAGGAATAAGAGTCAACAACGGTACGACGATTCGTCTTCCTTTCTCTATATTTTGATGAAACGCCAACAATTCCACGCTTCGCGCGGGAGGGGAAAACTTCATTTAGACGAGTCGAGAACGGTACAACGAATCAACTTCTTTATCTATCTATAAACAAGCTTCCGCGATTCGCGCGGGAGGGGGAAAATCTTAATAAAGATAAGGATTAAGAGTCGAGAACAGTACAACAAATCGTTTGCTTTCTCTCGTAATTTAAGGAAACGTCAAAGCTTCCACTCTACGCGCTGAAAGAGGGAAACTGAATTCAGACAAATTAGGGTTAAGAGTCGCGAACGGTACAACGAATCGTCTGCTTTCTCTAATAATTTGAGGAAATGTCAAAGCTTCCGCGCTTCGCGCGGGAGGGGGAAACTTCATTCAGACAAGAATTAAGAGTCGAGGACGGTTCAACGAATTGTCTACTTTCTCTAATAATTTAATGAAACGTCAAAACTTTCGGAAGCGCGGGAGGGGGAGAACTGAATTCAGATAAGGATTAAGAGTCGAGAACAGTACACTGAATCGTCTGATTTTTCTCATAATTTAATGAAACGTCAAAGCTTACGCGCTTTGCGCGGAAGGGGGAGAAACTGAATTCAGACAAGGATTAAGAGTCGAGCGCAGTTCAACAAATCGTCTTCTTTCTCTAATAATTTAATGAAATGTCAAAGCTTCCGCGCTTCGAGCTAAAGGGGGAAACTGAATTCAGACAATTAGGGCTTATTAAGAGTCGAAAACGGTACAACGAATCGTCTTCTTTCTCTAATAATTTAATGAAACGTCAAAACTTCCGCGCTTCGAGCTAAAGGGGGAAACTGAATTCAGACAATTAGGGCTTATTAAGAGTCGAAAACGGTACAACGAATCGTCTTCTTTCTCTAATAATTTAATGAACACCAAAAAATTGCGCGGGATGGGGAGAAACTTAATTCAGACAAGGATTAAGAGTCGAGCGCAGTTCAACGAATCGTCTACTTTTTCTAATAATTTAATGAAACGCCAAAAATTTGCGCGGGATGGGGGGAAACTTAATTCACACAAGAATTAAGAGTCGAGCACGGATCAACGAATTGTCTACTTTCCCTAATAATTTAATGAAACGTCAAAACTTCGCGCGGGTGGGGGAAACTTCATTCAGACAAGAATTAAGAGTCGAGGACGGTTCAACGAATTGTCTACTTTCTCTAATAATTTAATAAAGCGTCAAAACTTCCGGAAGCGCGGGAGGGGGAAACTGAATTCAGACAATTATTAGGGCTTATTAAGAGTCGAAAATGGTACAACGAATCGTCTTCTTTCTCTTATATTTGAAGGAAATGTCAAAGCTTCGCGCGGGTGGGGGAAACTTCATTCAGACAAGAATTAAGAGTCGAGGACGGTTCAACGAATTGTCTACTTTCTCTAATAATTTAATGAAACGTCAAAACTTCCGGAAGCGCGGGAGGGGGAGAACTGAATTCAGATAAGGATTACGAGTCGAAAACAGTACACCGAATCGTCTGATTTTTCTCATAATTTAATGAAACGTCAAAGCTTCCGCGCTTCGTGCGGAAGGGGGAGAAACTGAATTCAGACAAGGATTAAGAGTTGAGCGCAGTTCAACGAATCGTCTACTTTCTCTAATAATTTAATGAAACGCAAAAAACTTTGCGCGGGATGGGGAGAAACTGAATTCAGACAATTCAGGCAATATGCCTTAATAATTATGTAAGTATATAAAACATGCAAGTACACAGCATATAGCCGAGGCAGATCCAAGATTCTCTTGCCGGGAAAGGGGGGGGTATCCTCTATTTCTCTGAGAAGCAAGCACGCATGTGCACGATAAAATTAGATAAACAATGGGAAAACAAGATTCCTTAAACTGAAAGATCTTCTCTCAGTTTTCTTTTTATCCCTATTTAATTATTTTTGTTTTGTTTCGAGGGGAGGGGGGGGGGGGGTCTGAATTTCCTGCCGGGGCCACACTTACATGTAAGAGTTAAGACTTGCTTTAGATATGACGAGATCAAACGCCGCAAAAAAAAAACAGCGGGGGGGGGGGGGTTACGTGTAAATGCGTCATTACTGAAAAAAGCTTACAGTTACTATAGTTTCCTCGCTTAGTATTGTCAGGGACCCTTGGTCCGCCACTGTAGTCCTATACAAAGATATTGGTATACTCGGAGGATTCGATTAGTGGTAGTTAAAGTTTTATCATCAGACCTATATATATCAAGCCAGGTTCAAAAAGAAGTAATGTCATTGTGGTATTTCATTCTCCCCCCCCCCCTATTACCACATCCTGGCGAACTAAAATCTACATAACGGTAAGATATAATTGTAAGTAATATCAGTGGTGGATCCAGGATTTTCCAATAGGGGCAGGGGGGGGGGGGGGGGTGAAATGTGAAAAATCGCGCCGACCGATATTTCGTTCAGTGAGGGGGGGGGGGGGTGAGTGAATACTCCTTTTTTTCTCAACACCCCTACCCCCCCCCCCCCTTGGGCCAAAAAACAAAAACAACCTTTTTACTTGTTTTGATATTTTATATTATTATTAAATAAAGTAACATTACTTCGACATAAATGAAACATATAAACAAATCGCACCTTTCCATGTTAAACATCTCGTCATCAAACTTACAAATGCAAACGTTTATTTCGATCGCGATAGGTAATATCAGTGGTGGATCCAGGATTTTCCAATAAGGGCAGGGGGGGGGGGTGTGAGTGAACACTCCTTTTTTTCTCAACACCCCCCCCCCCCCCCTGAGCAAAAAAAAACAGCCTTTTTACTTGTTTTGATATTATATATTATTATTAAATAAAGTAACATTACTTCAACATAAATAAAACATGATAACAAATCGCACCTTTCCATGTTAAACATCTCGTCATCAAACTTACAAATGCATAACAAAGCATACATAGCTTCAGTCACTACAGAAACAGAACAGAAGCATAATTATACAGTTGGAAATCATTACTCATAACAGTTATACAATTTAACATAATATTACAAGATCTGAAGCTACATTACACTGGATCCCACAAATGTAGAAGTCTTATCTTTGTCTAATCATTAAGTTTTGTTTATGATTTAGTTCTTTGTTTATACTTAGAATTTTATTTAAGTTTGGATTGCTCACTATTGCAAACTATTATATACATGAATATTATCATTCAAATGTAAATAACCAAAACATTATTGTACAAAATACTGTTGAGTTACCATCGTTGAGTATTGATTATTCAGGCCGCCCTGAATTCAGTATAGGAAATGGATGAAATTATTCATGACATATCACGATAAAAACAAAATAGTCTATAATCGAATGGAGTCAACAGTGACGACTGTAATCCTGACCTTCCCTCCCACCTCCCTGCCTGCAGTATATTATTTCAATTTCGTGTGCGTGTGATATCAAATCAAATGCTCTCGACGGAGACGTATGGCCAATAACAATTAGCCATTTGGCCCGAATTCACAAAGCAAGGTTTGAGCTCAGACCAAGGTTTGAGCTCAAACCTCCTTTTGTTTCGCCAAACCTCCTTTTGTTCTTTACAAACCAGGTTTGTAAAAAACGCGTAAAACGCGTCATATGACGTACGAAAACCAAGGTTTGTCGACAAACCTCCTTTGTGAATTCGGGCCAAAATGTTTTACAAACCGAACTTTCGACTCGGCATTTCAGTCTAATACAAGCCAATGCGTGAACAATAAAGTACAGGTATAATATTATATATTATTATTATTACTTATACCGCGCTTTTCCCAAAAGGCCCAAAGCGCTTACAGTGAATGAAAATAAAAATTACATAAATACACTGTCGCTCATCAAGTTGGAATATTTTTGTTTTATCCCAATTTATGGAATTATTTTAAAAATAATTTAAAAATAATAGATTAACATAATAGTATACATTCTTAAATTTTATTGAATAATAATTTGCTAATGTGCGTTTTGCGTGACTGCTAAAGCATGTGTATGCTACTATGCTTATCAACTAGGGGACCTACGCACTTAAGTCATAAATGACAGTAATGAGGATTAATGCCCCACAAAAGGGCACTAATATAGCATATCGACACGGTTTTGATCCTGGGGCCTCACAGTTGCTTTGCCACTGAACCATGACTGTACGCAGCGGGGGTCTAGGGTAGGGGGCAGTTTCCAAAAATAAAAAAATCACAGAAAATGCGATAAATTTTCAATAATTTATTGCATTTTACCCCGGTCCCCAAAATAAAAAATCCTCTGGACGGCCATGCATTATGGCTCAAAGCATGGGCATACAGAAGATTTTTTTTTATGTTGGGAACCGGGTAAAATGCAATAAATTATTGAAAATTTATTGAATTTTTTAATTTTTTTTATATTTATGGAAACTGTCCCCTACCCTAGACCCCCGCTGCATACAGTCATGGTTCAGTGACAAAGCAATGGCCTCGTAACTGTGAGGTCCCAGGATCAAAACCGTGTCAATGTGCTATATTAGTGCCCTTTTGTGGGGCATTAATCCTCTTTATTGTAATTTATGACTTATAAGTGCGTATAGGTCCCCTAGTTGATATTCAGAAGCATACACATGCTTTAGCAGTCACGCAAAACACACATTGTCAAATTATTGTTCAATAAATTCTGAGAATGTATACTATTATCTAGATCCACTATTTTAAAATTATTTTTAAAATAATTCCATAAATTGGGGAAAAACAAAAATATTCCAACTTTATGAGCAACAGTGTACATATAATTAGAAAAAACAGGCTTACAACTACAAACTGCAAAAAAAAAGTGTTTCTAAGGCCTTTCTGAAGGTAACTGATGGAGACCGTCTTATTCTAAGTGGACTGGTATATACCTCGTATTAGTGTATGAATACTCATGTATATTGTATGTATCAACATTATATATTTGGTTTTAAAAAATGTGAAAACAAATTTCACGTCTGTTAGACATTATTTTCATTTGCAAAACGGTCAAAATGAAATTCACTTCCCTTTTCACACGTTATCAAAGCTCATCTTTAGGTTTTCACCTAAATAAAAGTTTACCTCTCTTTATGGAAACGCCATTAATCTCAACAACAACGGGCACATATCAAATAGTGAACAAAAAATGTTCAAGATTATACTGCTGTTTATAATATATATTTATATCTTTATATATATATTTATATAAGCTATGTACAATATACCCTGATATACACCTGGCAATATAATAGTGTATGATGAGTGATGGTTGGTTGAGGACTTAGGGTCAATGGTTGTAGTACCAAACAATAACAAAGACAAGAGCATATGCCTGCATTGATCTCAATGTTCCGTTACAAGCCACACGTCCAGAATCATACAACAAGCACATGCACTGCACTACTAGTACTACACATAGTAGATTACTACAATGTACATGATGTGCATGGGTAATACAAGACAATAGTTTCGTGAATAAAAAGCAATGGAGATGAAGGCTCTTGTGTCACATAAAAAAAAACACCTATAGACTCACTGTCACATAGTCAACAGTATATAGTATTGTATACATTACAGTGGAAAATACAAGTAGTACAATTATTTTTGCAGTGCCGACGCGTTAACACGGTATTTTCTCGTGATGACTTCCAGCAGTCTGCATTCATTTAACATAAACAATTCTAAAACCATGTAATGTTAAACATTGTCTGACTTACCTGACAGTAAATGGTGATCAAGTACTAGTAAAGCTTAGAAATCCCAGTTCTTCTCGGTATGTATAATGACTGTACAGTACACGCAGCATGAACACTGTTGACAAAATAATAACAATAAGCATGCAGTACAGTGTAGTGAGAGTACTGTAGGCTGTGTGGCGGCGCAAACTGACGTCACAACACTTTTGTTCGGATTATTAGCCAGAATCGCGTCTATACAATTTCACGGTACCAAAGGTTATACGTCATTATAGTGATAAACCATGACAAAAAAGGCATTACATACTGGTTATTTACATTCTGAAGCCTTAAAAGGATTTGTTTTTCCTGTGGAAAAATAGTCTGCATCGGAAAATTCAGAATATCTTTTGTAACAATTTTATTATGTACAAAGTGTATTTGTATAGTTACCAGAAAAAATGAATTATGTATGAACAAAAAAGGAATATCTTTGTTTACCTTTCTGTTGGAAATGAAATAAATATGAATTGAATTGAATTGAATTGAAACTGGAAAAAAAATGCCTACCTGTGTTTGTATAGGAATTCCTTTAGATATTTTCCTTTTATGAAGCATAACCTTGATAAAAATTATATCACATAATTATTTGATAAATAAATTTCAAAACTTATGAGTCACAAAATGCCTTGTTCACATTATTTTCTTAAATAGCAATAAAACCAGGGTCTTCTTTCAATCGGAGATGAGTTATGGTATTCTCTTACCTGCAAATTCTGATTCCCTCGTCCACAAGAAACTGTCAAGAAACCTCAAGTTTCCTCAATTTGGTAAATTCTTAACATTAGTAACATATATTTTTTCATGCAAATTGATGTTTGTATAATTTGTGCTACCACTCTTTTAGATTTGTACTTTTTGCAAACAGTTTGAATGGAATTAAGCTTCATAATCTCTTTTGGTAATTCAGGAAAAAAATCTGATGGGTAATGACAACCCACATACACATGCTTTCTTAGCGATCAGGTAAAATAAACAAACAAACTATATTTTTTAACCGATCGTATCAAAATCATGATTTTGTAAAACGGGTTGTTCGCTGCCTGACATCCGTAGGACACGGACAAAGATATAAATGTCATGGATTTGGTTTCATGATACGACGTCCTGATTACATGTACTCTCAAGTTTGCAAGAATTACTATTTCTGTATGGGTGTGGGGAGGGGGGAGGGGGGGGGGAGACTAAACTAACTTATTAATTGTTTAATCTACTATTTGCAGTATTATATACACATATCCAGATTGACCACTGTAACTTTCTGTGTGTGTGAGATAGCTTGTGTCTTATGAAACAGGAATCTGAGGAAAATCTAACCCTGGGACAAAAAATTACCTGCCCCCCCCCCCCCTCTTTCCAGAAATCTATCCCCAATTTAATTTACCCTCTGTTTTGGGGTAATGGAGATAATCATTGTCGGTTGGGGGAGTGGATATCGGACAGCCTTCAAAATGGATGAAAGTTTATTCATTACACTATTTTGTTAAAAAAATCAAGACCAATTACAGAATCTTATATGTAAGAAGAAAATCAAATAAACGATTTTGATGGATGTAAATGTGAAAGTTGATTCATTCTTATGTGTCTTATGTCAGACCATTACAATCTTGGAGCTCATTTACTGAGCCAACGTACCAGGAAATTTATACACAAGTCATGTACTTGTATGTTGTATGTGATAAAATATACACTGTTGGTCATAATGGTGGAAAAATTATTTTTACCCCAATTTATTGAATGATTTTGACAATGATTTATTCCTAATAGATCTAGATAATAGTATACATTCTCAGATTGTATTGAATGAAAATAGGGGAGTGTTTGTTTTTGCCTGACTGCTAAAGCATGTGGGTGCTACTATGCTAATCAACTAGGGGACCTATGTCCTTAAGTCATAACTGACAGTAATGGGGATTAATGCCTCATAAAAGGGCACAAATATAGCACATCGACACGGTTTTGATCCTGGGGGCTCACAGTAACGAGGCCATTGCTTGGTCAATAAATCACGAATGTACGCAACGGGCGCTAGGGTACGTCGACGCCCCCACACACATAAAAAAAGAAAAGAAAATGCAATAAATTTTCAATAATTCATTGCATTTCCCCCCAGTCCTCAACAGGAAAAAATCCTCTGTAGGGCCATGCATTATGGTCCAAGGCACGCCCACATAGAAGATTTGTTTATGTTGGGGGTCGGGGCAAAATGCAATTAATTGCAAGGACACCCATCAGATTTTGATAGGGGCATTTATAAGAGGTGAAAAGGGAATAGGTCCCTTATTAGAAAGGAAAAGGGGCACGTATCATTATTAAAAGGGGAATTATCAGAGTTGAAAGGGGCACTGACCAGATATGAAAAGGGGCACTTATGAAAATGTAAAAGGGGCACTTATAATAAAGGAAAATGTGCATTTGGTGAATGAAAAGGGGGCACTGTTCAGATTTTTAAAAGGGGCAGTTATGAGAAGGGGAAGGAGCTCTTTCTTTTTAATGGGGGCACTTATCATGAGGAAAAGGGACACTTATTAGAAAGGGAAAGGGGTAGTTGTGAGAAGGGGAAGGAGCTATCTCTTTTTAATGGGGGCACTTATCATAAGGAAAAGGGGCACTTATTCGAAAATAAGAGGGGCACATGTTAAAATGAAAGGTGTGCTCATCCGAG
Source organism: Strongylocentrotus purpuratus (assembly GCF_000002235.5). Taxonomy (NCBI): domain Eukaryota; kingdom Metazoa; phylum Echinodermata; class Echinoidea; order Camarodonta; family Strongylocentrotidae; genus Strongylocentrotus; species Strongylocentrotus purpuratus. Next base: position 21,870,228 of record NW_022145613.1, on the reverse strand, counting down.
TTTAAAAAAAGAGGTAGTTATTAAAAGGAGAAGGGGCACTTCTTACAAAGGAAAAAAGGGGAAGTTGTCAAAGTAAAAGGAGCACCTCTCAGTTTTGAATAAGGCAATAATCAGAGGTGAAGGGGGCATTTATTAAAAGTGAAAAGGGGCACTTCTCGTACCTGAAAAGAGGCACTTACTAGAGATTAGAAAGGGCACTTATTCAAGATAATTTCAAGATTGATGAGAATGGAAAATGGACACTTATTGCAAAGGAAAATGGGAACATGTCGAAGGAAAAAGGGCACGTGTCAAAAATAAAAAGGGCACTCGTCAGAGGTGAAAAGGGGGAAGGGGCACTTTTACTAAGTAATAGGGGCACTTATCAAAGTAAAAGGGGCACTTCTTACAAAATAAAAGGGGCACTTTTGGGGTATCTGAAAAAGTGGGGGGGCCGCCTCTGAAGAAGACGATTCGTTATACCGTTTTCGACTCTTAATAAGCCTTAATTATCTGAATTCAGTTTCACCCTCTTGCGCGAAGCGCGGAAGCTTTGACGTTTCCTTAAATTATGAGAGAAAGTAGGCGATTCGTTGAACCGTGCTCGACTCTTAATCCTTGTCTGAATTCAGTTTCTCCCCCTCCCGCGCGAAGCGCGGAAGTTATGGCGTTTCATTTAATTATTAGAGAAAGTAGACGATTCGTTGAACAGTGCTCGACTCTTGAATACCTTGAATACCAAAGCATCTGGAAGAAAGCCGTCTCCAGCTGCCAAGCTTCTAGGTCTAACTTCAAGGGGGGTGGGGGATGTCCCAGCTTCCGGGTCTTGCACCATAGTCGTTTTACATCTTTATCTTGCTTGCTGGCTCATATCAGGAATGTCATAATTGGAGTGTCTACTGGGAGAATGGTGAATTATTTTGCTCTTTCTTCCAGTATTTGTCAAATCTGGCTTTAAAGCTGTTTACCTAGGTTGCAGATACCACCAACTCAGGGAGGGAGTTCCAGTCGTTGAGGACCCTGTGGCTAAATGAGTCTTGCCTGAGTTTGGAGTTGCACCTGGGTTTGGACAGTTTGAATGCATGCCCTCTCGTTGTTGAATTGATTGCAGGTGTGAAGAATTTGGTAGAGTCCAAACTGTCAATGTTCTGCATCAAATTGAACACCTGAATCATGTCTCCTCGGCGGCGACGGTGGCTAAGTGAGGGAAGCTTCAAACTCTCAAGTCTCTCATGGTAGCTTTGGTGTTTTATCTCTGGTACCATTTTTGTTGCTCTTTTTTGTACTTTCTCTATAATTTTTTCGTCCAAGACAAGACCTTTGTAGAGGAGTGGAATTGTTGATCTGTCCTTGCAAGTGAAAGATCTACGTATGCGAGCTAGTACTCCATTCGCTTTTCTAGCAGCAATTGCAGATTGTTAATGAAATCTGAGCTTCTTGTCAATGACCACTCCAATCCTTTTCTTCTTTGGTTTCTGGGATCTTTACACCGTCTAGCATACAATATACATCTCACCAACTTCAAACTTCTACATTGATATAGTACACGAGGATCGAGCAAGAATACACTGTAAAAAAGAATTTGTTCATTGGTAATTTTTACGTATTTTTTCCATGTAGAATTTACTTGAAAACATTAGTTTTGCCACTTACGCACTAAATTTAAGTCTTGCTAACTCAAACTTTCAATTTAGTAGAACATACGTGGAATATTTAAGTAAAATCAAATACATAAGAACTTTAAGTAATTTCAGCTTGTATTAATTTAGTAATTTTAACTCAAAATCAGAAATTATAGGTATTACTCAAACAATTTATGTTGATTATTCTTATCTTTTTAAAGTAAGGACCGATGCAGTGCGTAATATAAATATTTACATAATTTATGAATATTCATTAAGACCAAATTAAACTCTTTTTTAAATAAAACAATTCTTTTTTGTGGTTGAATGAAAATTTAAGGACTTAAAAACATTTACTAATTCATTTAACATGGCTAAGCAAAGACAAGACAATTTTTAATTGTTACCCAGTTCAAAACAAATCAAAACTTGATATTTCAGGAAATTGTCAACCAATTTTCCTTTTAAGATGCTACGATCAAGTATATATAAAATTTGGAGCCTTTCAATATGTGTCGAATTGAAGCGTATGTAATAGTGTGTGATTGTGGTAGATGTATATATACGGTTATATCTTAAATAGAAGTAGTGAAAGATTAGTGGATGTTACTTGTTAGATTAGATGGGTACCAAATCGTGCAATATGTAATCCTATCGTAGCTTTTTTTTAATTATATAAAATGATTACAATACTTAAATTATTTACGTTAATGTAACTCGATTTAACTGAGTAAAAATTTATTCAGCAAAATAAGTAAATTCTACTTAAGATGCCGTAGGTAATATTTACTTAATAAAAATAAGGCAATTCTTTTCCTCAATTTTATTGAGTTATTTCGACTATTATTTTTTTACAGTGTTACCGACACAGCTGACCCGACACAGCAACATATTTACCCATGTCTTTCTTGCTTCCTTGACGAGACGACTCCACCCACAACCCCCCCCCTTTCTTTTACTCCCACTCCTCCTTTCTCAGGCTCTTACCTCCCCCCTCTCTCCTCTCTTCACCCCGTTTTTTGTTTGTTTCCCTTTTCTCTTTCCCTTTCTTCCTTTTCTTTCTTTTCCTTTCTTTCCTTTCTTTCCTCTTCTCCCTCTTTTTCTTTTTTCTCTTTCTTTCCTTCCTTTCTTTTCTTTTCCTTTTTTTCTTCTTTTCTTTCCCTTTCCCTCTCTTTTTTCCCTCCCCCTTTTCCCTTTTTTCCCGATGGCAGCGCAATTTTACCGACAATATCCTGACAATATCCCCTTTGACGACGCCCCTGCCCATCTCTACTCCTATTTCTCCGCCCCCCCCCCCCGGCCCCAATTTCTCTCTCTCTCTCTCTCTCTTCCCTCCCCCTCTCTCTCTCTCTCTCTCTCTCTCTCCTCCCCCTCTCTCTCCCTCTCTCTCTCTCTCTCTCTCTCTCTCTCTTCATTCTTGCATTCATGTGTCCCTCTCCCCTGTGGAGAATTGTATGCAGTGTTAAATCATTCTTCCATTGGTATCATTTCTTTTCACCTGTGCAAGGTTTGTCATTAATTTACTACAGATAAACGTTTATCGAAGAATTACATCTATTCGTTTGATGTTATGCCCACTATAATTCTAGTCTAATAGGTTGTTTAAAAAGAAAACTTATATAGGCTATTTCAACGTTGCCAGCTCTTATTGACATGAAAGTCATCACTTGGTACTCCGTTTTCAGGTAAATAGTTGACTGTGAATGAAAGTAATTCATAACAACGATGGAATGACATCTTCAAATTCCAATCTTCAGCCCTTAAAAGAATAAATAATATCGATAAATGAATTAATAAATGAATAAATAATAAATAAATATATACAAAAATAATTAAATATATCAAACACAAGAAAGACCAATAGGTTATCATTTATATCAATGGAAGGTATATTAATTTTCATTTCACTAAATAGATACTCCGTGCTTGCGCAAATGCAGCTTGTAACTGCACTTTGTGCACACCAATCTTGCCCTAATTCAAATTCGTCATTTTTTACATACTCTCACAAACATAAAAGACAATATGCAAGTAGTAGCCAGAGTAGCCATTAGAACACCGTCCCTCATAAAACTTAACCCTAATAAGGCCGGGGGGCCATTATGGCCCCCCCCCCCTCCACGATTTTTCCGATTGCTCGGGAACGCATATGGATGGCGCCCCGCCGCTCGCTGACTTTTTTCTTTCGAGTCTTGCGCAACTTTTAAAACAATTTTTTTGAAAATCGGACCTACGGTTACGAGGTCACGTGACCTTTTGTCTTTGCATGTCAGCCCGAAAATCGCTCATTTTCGTGATTTGTGTACAAAACATATGTAAAAGTCATTTTTCCTAAAATCAGATCAAACATGGGTTATTGGGTCTTGTTTAAAGTTTAGGTGGTTGTTTTGGGAGTCAAAATAGTTAAATTGTAGTAAGAAATGAAATAAAACAACAAAAACAATGAAATACATAAGTTAAAAAAACAATGAAATACATAAGAAATTATCAAAACAAGGGATAACATAAGGAATAAGCTGGCTCTTCCAAATTTTTTGTTGTATTATTATTCAGAATGGTCTAATGAAAATATGTAGTGAAAAAGAATGCTTAAATATGAATAATATATGATTTATGGGTAAAAATGTGATTTGTATGACTTTATTTGCATAAATTACCATAAATATGCAAATGAGTGAATTTTTCAAAAAATTGAAATTATCTTATTATTCTATACACTTCACTTGACATGCGTGCAAACTTTCGCGGCGATCGGCCGCTTCGCGGCTGAGATCTTAAGGGGGGGCCATAATGGCCCCCCCCGGCCATAGTAAGACCTCAAATAGCCCGGCCTTATTAGGGTTAATACAAACAACCCCCCCCCCCCCCAAAAAAAAAAAAATAAATAAATAAATAAATAAATAAATAAATAAATAAATAAATAAATAAAATATATATATATATATATATATATATATATATATATATATATAATAGCTCTTTACAGAGCGAATTTATTTTCCATTTCTTTCTCACATAATATAAACAATAACAAACAATAATAAACGTAATGGTATAACAGAAATAAGCATTGAAATATCTTTGACATTGTTTTTTAGTCATTGTAATGCAAAATAAATACTTAAATAAAAACGACCAAGGTTGTCATTTATGTTAGTGAAAGGTATATTTATTTTCATTCCCCGAAATACACTAAATTAATACTCCGTGCTTGCGCAAATGCAGCTTGTAACTCGACTATGTGCAGACCAATCTTGCCCTAATTCAAATTCGTCATTTTTTTACATACTCTCACAAACATAAAAGACATTATACATGTAGTAGCCAGAGTAGCTATCATAACACCGTTCCTCATAAAACTTAATACAAACAATACCCCCCCCCCCCCCCAAAAAAAAAAAAAAAAAAAAAAAAAAGGTAAGGTTAATTCTGTAGTAGGCCTAAATGTAGGGCCTGCCAATAAATAAAGAATCAATTCACTTCGTTTTTCCCATCACTCTTTACCTCTTAAAAGTTTATTTATTCTCCTACTACATTTGCATATAGTAAATGTATATACTTTATACAGAAAGACATAATATATTTAAATACATGTATACATATATTATATAACTTTGGCATTGTATTACGGTAAACGCTAAGCAGGATTTCCTTTTATTCAGGAACCAATGAGCGAGTTCGTAAATAGCTCTGGACCGCTTGACCCCGAAATATCCAGAGATCTTAGACACAATGGATACTTTCCACGTGTGCATTTTAGAATAATCACTGCCGAAGTGATGGAGGTGCTTCATGAATACCTTTTGTTTGCCTCTTGCGAAGAATACTTCCACCTGTGTATTAGATAAATGTACTGGTGGTGCATACATGAATACTGATTACATAACTGTCATGAGCACGATCCGAGTATTCGTCTCAATGGTTTTACAATTTGGGTACGAATGACCCTTATCTGCCCATGCGCAAATCCTAATTACGAACTCGCTTATTCCTTTAAAACTCATTTCAATAGAATTCATCTAGTTAGCGCACTTCATAATGTATTTTATTTGTGATGAATAGAAAATGAAAGAAAAGAAAAAAAGAGAGAATAAAACAGTTTTAAGCATTAAGACTTTCAAAAAACACAATGCAAGTGCATATTGATTACAACATATTGTCTATGCTATTGATAAAGGAACGATCCTAAAATTAACTTCACCTTGTCTAGAATTACCCTTTGACCTCATTTAAGCATAAACAAACCAAGTCATCACAAACACAGAATATATCACGTTTATCTATAAAAATGAGAAAATATATGAATTCTTAATACATGTACACACATTCGAATCATGACTTTTAAAGTGATTTGGATATTTTCTGCAGCGAATTTTGCTCTAGGCTATAGGCAAAGAGACTTGGATTACGATCGAAGATTTGTTGGTAATCTTTACGGTTGGGGTTAGGTATTTCATTATTTGAATTAGGGAACCAACTTATGCTATAGAAGATGACTGCGGGTTAACTAAAGCTGTACACTGTATCTTCAGCCAAGACGTCTACAAATTTGCGCACGTGACAAAGTGAAACGGGCACATTTTAAAAATGAAAGGGGCACCTTTTCGAAATAAAAAAGTACACTTTTCCTATATTGAAAGGGGTATTTTTGCCTCTGGTTTATATGTCAATGGTAAACCATAGAAGGGCTGTCTTTTATCGAGATTTTTTTCTTACAGCCATTTCGAGTTATTGACTAAATACTGTCTTCTGAAAGCCAAATCCCTTTGTGTTAAATACAGTCTACCGACATCATTTTCAGAGCATATGATGGTAGAATTAATAACAAGTTTATCCTATTTTAGTATTTGGAAAGAATTATACATTTTAAATAATGACAAATATCTATAATAAGTGTTTACCATTGAGGCCCAGACTCCAAACATGCTCAAATGTGCGATTGAAAGAGAGTTAACAAACGTACGTAGGCGGCAGGTAGTGGAAAAGACTAAACAATGAATTTACCGCGCCTCTCTTTGAACAACAAATAAGTAAATTATCATCTACTTTTTAAGGAATCTTAGATTTTTAGGGAATTCCAATTATTGTGCCTTCCTTCTACCATTCTGATCCGCTTATATATTTCCTTGCAGTGTTTATCAGGCTTTATCAGTTTTTATCAATGAATTTCGTTTATTTCTCGTAACGTGTCGTGACCTCGATCCAGGCCCTCAAATTTTGCTGAAACCTCATCTTCCATTTACATCTTGGCAGGCAGTGCTGTCTGAGTGTCAGGGCCTACTTCGCTGTAGAGGGGAGGGGCCTGTGCTTCCACGTTGTAATTTGGTTGAGGTCCTGGTCCTGGTTGAGGTCCACTCTGGGGGTAGGCCACTGGAGCGGGATAAGTTCCCAGGGGTTGATTGACTGGTGGGGGCTGGTGATATAACATTGGTTGTCCTGGCAAACACAAAGAGAATAAAGATTTTATCGGTATTCCAATACAGTCGAACTTGTCGTAGCGACTCCCTGCTTATAGCTACCAAATTAAGAAATTATTTAGCAAATAGATTATCTCCAAATTAACATCGGTACACGTGTAACCACGGATGTGTACAGTTGAGTAAAATTTAAACATGGCCGCTTGCGACCGTTTCATAGTGGCCACATGTCTATAGCAGCCCTTTTTATCGCTTCCCCTTTGATGACTGCTATAATCCGTTTAAAGCTCGGAAATACATCTCTATAGATTTTGCCCAGCGAGTTAAAAAAACTGTAGCTTTCACTCTCTCTACTTTCTTATCGAAAACAATCTTTCACGCCTTCAGCATCTTAAAGTTGACACACAATTTTATGATGAAAATTGAACCATAACACGAAATCACACAAAGAAAGGGCAAGCTGCAGAATAAAAGTATTATGGTGAAGATTTTATTTATCTATGACTTATGATTGCAACAACAAAAATCTCACTCTTCTTTGTATATATTTTTTCATTAAAATGATAATTGTATGACCGGTCAGTGCTTCAGTAGTAAGGCACAATGTCTGTAATACATGTATTAAAAGTAATCATAAATCAAGTAACTATATATTATCCTAAATAATATAATCATACTTTATGATTTGTATCCGATCCGCAAATTTGTTTAGTTTCTGCTGAATGATATTTTGCTCTAGTAACAGCCCAGATATATTTTTTTCTCAAAAAGAATGTTAAATAAACTTACCAGCTTGCTGACCAGGTGCAGGGACCATCACCATCATGGGCGTGGCATTGTTCTGATAGTGGTAGACCTAACAATAGGAAAGGGATTAATCATCAATTTAACATTGTGTTAAGTATACAGTCCTCATTGATAAATACAGAGGAAGATCTGCTTATATTATAGGCAGGGTTACATTTTTGATCTGTTTAACAATGAGGTATTTACTTTACTATAGAAAGGAAAATAAATACACTTTGCTGTCCATTCTAATAAAAAATATTATGAAAATAAATAGAACAAAACAATTCCATGTTTTTCGTTTAAAAAAACGACCCGTATGTTAAATTAAACCTTTCTTTTAGATATTCTTGTTCACTTAAAAAATTACGCTAATTGCAGTATTACACTATAGTCTATACACTTTCTTCCTCATCTAATATCTCACCATTGTGTTTGTTGGTGTGTCCTTTCGTCCGCAACAAACCCCAGCACAGCAGTAACAAGCTGCAACGATCGCAACAACAAGCTCGAGAAGTCCTGTTATCGCTAGGAAAGAATCGAATGACACCTTGGCGTTCTGAGGGACAAAATAAGAAGATACAACATTTCATCGGGAATACCAAAAATAAGAAATTGAAACATCTTAAAGTCTCACACGGGAACACAATTTATAGAACCTCACCAGCCCTCTAAGAAGGGCTGTGTGATCAGGACAGGGGCGTCGCCAAAGGGGGGGGGGGGTTTGGGGTGCGACACCCCTCCACCTGTCAGGATATTGTCGGTAAAATTGCGCTGCCGTCGGGAAAAAAGAGAAAAGGGAGAGGGAAAAAAAGAGAGGGAAAGGGAAAGAAAAGAAAAGGAAAAATAAAAGAAAGAAAGGAAAAGAAAGGAAAGAAAAGAGAAAGGAAAGAAAGAGAAAAAAGAAAAAGAGGGAGAAGAGGAAAGAAAGGAAAAGAAAGAAAAGGAAGAAAGGGAAAGAAAAGAGAAAATGGAAACAAAAGAAACGGGGTGTGAAGAGAGGAGAGAGGGGGAGGTAAGAGCCTGAGAAAGGAGGAGTGGGAATAAAAGAAAGGGGTGGTTGTGGGTGGAGTCGTCTCGTCAAGGAAGCAAGAAAGACATGGGTAAAAATGTTGCTGTGTCGCGTCAGCTGTGTCGGTATTCTTGCTCGATCCTCGTTTACTATATCAATGCAGAAGTTTGAAGTCGGTGAGATGTATATTGTCGGTCGGCCGACAAGTTTTTTTCCCTACGAACTGTGACTTTTTATCCGCTGTGACGACTTAGAGAGTGACTACAAATAAAATACTTGTATTTTCTCGCCAGTTTCACTTTCTTATAATATCAGCTAAAGAAATCAGAGGTTTAAAATTTTCGGGGAAACTAATTCAAGCAAAGATTAAGAGTCAACAACGGTGCGACGAATCGTCTTCCTTTCTTTATATTTTGATGAAACGCCAAAATTTCAGCGCTTTGCGCGGTTGGGGAAAACTTCATTAAGACGTGTCGAGAACGGTATAACGAATCAACGAATCGTTTTCGTTCTCTAATAAATTTGAGGAAACGTCTAAGCTTCTGCGATTCGCGCAGAGGGGGGGGGGGGGGGGACTGAATTTAGATAAGGATTAAGAGTCGAGAACAGTACAACGAATCGTTTTCCTTTCTCTATATTTTGATGAAACGCAAAAACGCGGGAGAGGAAAACTAAATTCAGATAAACAGAGCTTAATAAGAGTCGAAAACGGTGCAACGAATCGTCTTCTTTCTATAATAATTAAATTAAGCGTCTAAGCTTTTCGTGCTGGAAGGGGGAAACTTAATTCAGACAAGGATTAAGAGTCGAAAACGGTACAACGAATCGTCTGATTTCTCTAATAATTTAAGGAAAAGTCAAAGCTTCCGCGCTTTGCGCGGGAGGGGGAAATTTCATTCCGACAAGGATTAAGACTCGAACACGGTTCAACGAATCGTCTACTTTCTCTAATAATTTAATGAAAAGTAAAAACTTCCGCGCTTCGCGCGAGAGGGGGTAAAGCTGAATTCAGATACGGATTAAGAGTCGAGAACAGTACACCGAATCGTCTGCTTTTTCTCATAATTTAATGTACATCAAAGCTTCCGCACTTCGCGCGGGAGGGGGAGAAACTGAATTCAGACAAGGATTAAGATGAATTCAGATAAGGATTAAGAGTCGAGAACAGTACACCGAATCGTCTGCTTTTTCTCATAATTTAATGAAACGTCAAAGCTTCCGTTCTTTGCGCGGGAGGGGGAGAAACTGAATTCAGACAAGGATTAACATCGAGAAAGGTACAGCAAATCGTCTTCATTTTATAATAATTTAATGAAACGTCAAAGCTTTCGCGCTTCGCGCGGGAGGGGCAGAACTGAACTCAGATAAGGATTAAGAGTCGAGAACAGAACACCGAATCGTCTGCTTTTTCTCATAATTTAATGAAACGTCAAAGCTTCCGTGCTTTGCGCCGGAGGGGGAGAAACTGAATTCAGACAAGGATTAACATCGAGAAAGGTACAGGAAATCGTCTACATTTTATAATAATTTAATAAAACGTCAAAGCTTTCACGCTTCGCTCGGGAGGGAGGGGGACATCATTCAGACAAGGATTAACAGTCGAGATCGGTACAATAAATCGTCTTCTTTTCCTAATAATTTAAGGAAACGTCTAAGCTTCCACGCTTCGTGCGGGAGGCCTAACACCGACACCCCCTAATGAGCGCGCTTCGCGCGTTCTTTAAGTGATTCGCTTGTTCACTACCGCCCCTTCCTAGCATAAGATCCTAGCTCCGCACCTGCATTTAAATATATAGCTTTGATGTTGACTAAGTTGACGAAATAATTGGTATATTTATGTCGTCGAGGAAAATGATCATTTGCGCATACGCAATTACTATAGATAGTCCATAGGAAAAACAATTTAGCCTTCGGCCCCGGGTTTATAGGGTTAAATTTGTAGATATTAGGACATTTAATTTTGTCGGTAGTTGGTGGCTAGTTTTGTCGGTAATCGTTGGCCTCATGGGTGTCGATCCCGGGGGGGGGGGGGGGATGGGGGGATATATCCCCCCAATATTTCAGGTGGGGGGGGGGTGGCCTGTACAATCATCCCCCCCCCCCAATAATTCACCATCAAAAAAAAAATGAAGAGAAAAATCAATGATGAGAGCCCGATGAGAGTAGTTAATGGTTATTACTCGCAAGATGACCATCAATATAACATTTTATTATCTCATTTTCATAAAACATATGTAAATGAGACAACCGTATATGAGACAAGAATAAATGGAATTCTCGCTCATACGGCTTCATCAGAAATTGATGAATTTATTCAATTTATTCAATCAACAGCATTATAGAAATGCAGTGCGCCAACTGAATTCAGACAAGGATTAAGAGTCGAGAACGGTACAACGAATCGTCTTCTTTCTCTAATAATTTAATGAAACTTCAAAAGAAACTGAATTTAGACAAGGATTAAGATTCGAGAACGGTACAACGAATCGTCTTCTTTCCCTAATAATTTAATGAAACGTCAAAAGAAACTGAATTTAGACAAGGATTAAGATTCGACAACGGTACAACGAATCGTCTTCTTTCCCTAATAATTTAATGAAACGTCAAAAGAAACTGAATTTTGACAAGGATTAAGAGTCGAGAACGGTACAACGAATCGTCTTCTTTCTCTAATAATTTAATGAAACAATAAAGCTTCCGCGCTACGCGCGGGAGAGGGGGGGGGGGGACTGAATTCAGACAAGGATTAAGAGTAAAAAAAAATGGTTCAACGAATCGTCTTCTTTCTTTAATAATTTAATGAAATGTCAGAGATTCCGCGCTACGCGCGGAGGAAGGGGAACTTAATTCAAACAAGGATTAAGAGTCGAGAACGGTACAACGAATCGTCTTCTTTCTCTAATAATTTAATGAAACGTCAAAAGAAACTAAATTTAGACAAGGATTAAGAGTCGAGAACGGTACAACGAATCGTCTTCTTTCTCTAATAATTTAATAAAACATTAAAGCTTCCGCGCTTCGCGTGGGACGGGGAAACCCCCCTCTCTGCACCCATCCCCCTAGGTCGCGCGCTCTGTAAGTGATTCGCACGCTTCGCGTGCTCACTACCCAAGTTGCAAGCCATGTGGGACCCACATTGGTCCTATATTCTCTGAAATGTTATCTTTATTGAGGGTGACTTGAAAAAAGTTAATAACTTGTAAGGGAGGGGGTGCAACCTGCCACACGCTTCTACCTCTTGGTTGCTTTGATCCACTGCCGAAAATATTTTGGCACCTATCATCCCCCCAACCACGGATACAAATCGACACCGTTGGTTGGCCTCTACACCCCCCCCCCCCCCCCAATGAAAAAGGTCTAGCGACGCCCCTGTGTGTGATGTGCGGACAGGGAGAGATTGCCCCTAATATGATTTTCCAATGATACAGGAATGTAAGGTGAGATTTTTAATATTTACAAATATTTGAGACATTATATTCCTGTTTAAGACATGAAGGCCTAAATGGGGATCAAGTTATACCAAACTTTAGATGATCCAACTGCATTTACATTAATTTTTTCTTCTTTGTATATTAAAATTCAAGACATTTCTGAAACAGGGAATAAGATCCCTTTTCAGGCTGTCATGTGTCTAATAAATGTTAGCATAGTTTGATGAGCTCGTACTATATTGTTGTTACTTTGTAAAATACTTAGTGGAAATGGAGTTATCCCTAATAGTCTTGGATATGGTTTTACCACGGATTTACCCAGGTTTTACTGCTTGTTTTTTTTACCCCGGTCACCTGTCATACCAAAAGGTTATACGGGATAACATTGGGATATTATCCCAAGCGGAACCTTGGTATAAAAGGTTTTTATTTGCAATGCAAAAAAAAAAACTTACCGTGACTGCGTATCCACAACCCCAAAGCCCGATGAAGCTACAGGTATTACTGGCACTCACTGCTGCAGATGTGATGCCCATAGCAAATACAACAAAACCGACAATGGCAGATATGATAGACATCACCATGTAAGCCACGATCTAGTAACAAATGAAAGTTACATGAATAAACAATTGTAAAATAAAATATATCAAATATAATGAAGTTAAACACAAAGCAATATTAACAAATAAAAACCATAACAGATATCCAAATAATTTAGATTCAACCGGCATTGAAAGTATGAACATTTCTTTATAAGCGGAAGCAAGTTAAAAAATCTCCTAAAGATATTAATATAAACTAAGGATTAAAATATTACGAAAGCGCGATCTCTAAATTAAAGTATATAGCCCGGACTATTTTGAAACGGCATTGCCTGGGGAGGGGGTAGGGGCTAATTTTGCCCCTACCCCGATCTCAGCCATTTATTGACCGATTTTGAGCAAACTTGGTCCCATCATGTATTTTACAAGAATGTTAGTCAAATTTATGATCTATTGTTATTCAACAGAAAAAAAACATTCTGCAGACAACACTTCTTGTAAAACCCATACATTGTACACACAAGATCTTGGAAACCGCCATTTTGTGTGACGTTGGTCACGAATATGTGCTATATCTCTGCAACCGCGTACCCCACATTTTCGCTAATAGGGTATTAAAATGTGCGCGTAATGTGAAAGATAAAAGTCATGAAATTTCAGGGCAAGATTTTTTTGCGTTGAAAATTTATCGCGAAAAATGTCTAGGGGGCCCCCCGGGCAATTGAGGGTTAGAGGAAATCTCACCTCAAAGAAATAGTGTAGGTTTTCTAAAAATTGATATGTATTCCTACTCTTCGGCAAGAATATAATAAATCTCTCATAATAAGTAAAATTATTTCTTGGGGTGAAGTTTCTTTCAAAGACTCAAAGACGGTGTATTAACTTTTTATATCATACATGAAATATGCGTCACAGGGGGGGGGGGGGGGAGGCGTAGAATAAGATTGTAATCCTTGCGTATTTCAAAATGTAATTATATAACAAAGGAAAACAAAAAGAGAAAATTGACTGGATAGTAATGCAATGACAGGTGTTTATTTTATTTTAAAATTGAGTCCTATATAGGCCCTTGTAAATGGGACTAGTTATTCATTAAGGTGGATCCCTAACGGAATGGATGTTGCATTACTTACCACACATGTATTCTTCTTATTGGAAACTATTCCAAGGATCCCGGTTGGAAGAAAAAACTGGAAGAGAGGGGAGAGATTTAAGAAAAAGGGGTGGGGGAGCGAGAGAGAAAGAGAGATAGAGAGAGAGAGAGAGAGAGAGAGAGAAAGAGAGAGAGAGAGGGGGAGGGGGGGAGGTGAGAGCATTATAAGGAGAGGTATGCACATCAGAGAAAATATAATTAATGATAACATCACAACAATGAAATAAGTGTGCTAGCTTGTTTCGTCCCTGACAATGCCAATTGGCGGGAAAAATAGATGTACTATTGATAGTCGGCTCAAACCCTTCTATTTCAAACTTTCCACAAGACTTTTGCCTTTGCCAATGCATTTCTATTCCGAATTAAAAGAGAGAATACCCCTCTTTACAAGTTCTCTGTGACTACTCTTTAGGAAACGTTACAAGGGACGAATCATTGGTGGTTATAAACCACATCAAAAAATCATTCAAAATTTGTAATATCACTATCACCGTTTCAGGACAATAACCCGAAGTACAATACCCCACCCAAATACAACCACCCCCGAGGACATTTACCCCAGGAAAATTGCCCCCACCCCCACCCCCTGAAAATTACCCCCTCTCAAGGACAACCACGGACAACCATCCCCGAGAACAATTACACCCCCTGAAAATTAATAAGTTGGTTTTGATAATTTGGAGGGGGGGGGGTATTGTCCTCGGGGGGGGGGGGGTGATAAACCAAGAGGGTGGTTGTTATAGGGGTTAATTTCCCGTTGGGAATTATCCTGGGGGGGGGGGGGGAGTAATTGTCCGTCCTGGAGGGGGGGGGGTAATAGTCCCGCTGGTAATTGGAAGGAAGGGGGGATTTTCCAGTGGGTTTTTATCCTAGAACCCACTTTCACTATTTATTTTTTTTTAAAGATATTGGGGATTCAGGATGACAAATTCATATTATGGATATCTTTGTAAATTTAATTATATAAGTTTTCCCGGCCAACATCGCAACTTTGGTAATCAAATTCATGATCCGTGCATTCAAGTTCGCATTTTCTTCAGTCGAATTAACATGTTTCTCGTTCAAATTCATTTTTTATGCACCCTTTTCATTAAAAGTCATACAAAGTTTTGGCATGGGGTCATGAATTTGGTTCCAATGAACATATTGGAAGCATATGAGATCCTACAATATTCAGTGATCGTTTTCGTGGTTGAAATCGAGTCTAAAGTTATGAAATTGTAAATAATACACTCTTGATTTTGTATAGCTCCCTCTCAAGGTCATGATATTAATTAAGCTATAAAACAGTGTTTCTTGACTAAAATCGACCGATTAGCTATTCCCATTTGGAAATTACATATTACATCTACATATTCTGAGATTTTCATGGTAGCAGATACTATTGTACGGCCGGAGGCGCTATTTGAAATTTATTGAAATTTACCGGGAGCACCGGTAAATTTTTATATTCAATTTTTCTCGAAAGCAGAAGTGTTTTAGGGGCTAAATTTTCTAGTCCTTATAAAACATCCACAGGGGCAAGGCATCCAAATATATCAAAATTGTAAAGAATCCCTATTCACCAAATGTTCAAAATGTCCCAAACTTTGTATTACCTTTGGGGCTCCAAGCGTTCATAATTATTCATCAGTACACGAAGCTTAAAAGACATTATCTATAAATACATCCCTATAATTCGATTATTTATTTCAGTTTTTACTTGAAAAGAAAAGTCAGATCGTTTAGTAGCAAATATTTACACGATCAACAATTTCGGCCTTTTTTTGGGGGGGGGGGGGGGGGCTTATAAACATTGAAGTAGTTTTGTGTCCAGCGGCCACTACTCACAAACAGTCCGCTCCATATGCCTGTACCGACTATGCTGACTTCTGAGCCGAGAAGCGGCTCTACAATACCAAGGATAGTGAGCACATTTTTTTTTTTTTGATCCTCAAAAAAATTCATTTTGCACCCCCCCCCCTTGAGCGCCAGGGGGGGGCCCAACCCCCAAAAAAGGTAAAAAATCACGTGATTTTACATGATTTTTTTTCTCAAGGGGGGGGGGCCCGGGCCCCCCGGGCCCCCCCCCCCCCCTGGATCCGCCACTGTGACGACGATGATGATCTACAGCGCTTGAGTTGTTTGGCGTCATTGTCTGTTTCAAACATTCAAAGGCGCCCGCTCCTCCAATAGCCATGTAATACACATTTTTGCTCGGAAAAGAGGCCTGACTTTAAAGCTTTCTCAATTGTCGGTGTCGCGAAGAATAGGAGGGAGTGAGTTCCAGAGGCATGGAGCAAGTGAAGAGAAGGCACGATCACCATACACCAGAAGAACTAGTCGTCCAGACGAGCGTAAACCCCACCCCCCCCCCCCCCCTCCACTCAGTGTTATTTAGGGTACGCATATGCTCGTTCCCTCTTTTTGAAAGCACCCCCTATCTGAGGACTGCCAACATTTCCGAACCCCCCTTTCGCGGGCTTTTCGCGGGCTTTTCTGCTTTGGAGACCCCCCTAAATCAGGAAAAATGCTCAATGTACCCCCCCCCCCTAAATTCGGAATAACTTCTCAGGAGTCCAAAGAGATGAGAGAAAAAAAGAAAAAACACCCCCTTTTTAAAGAAATCTCCGGGTAAAAAGTCAAATACACCCCTTTTTTTTACAATTCTCGGGCCGGACTTTTTCGCACGAAAAGTACCCCTTTACCGGACATTTTGGCAACACGCATGCGACCATTCCGACCCCGAGTGGGGGGGGGGTGTAAACCCAGACGAGAATACTGTTCTTCTACCAGGGAAGCCACATATCCTGGGAGCTGATCATGAACAGCCTTAAATGTCAGCAGTTAAACTTTATCATGTACTCAACCGGCAGCCAGTGTAATTCTTTCAAGATTGGTGTGATATGGTCGTACTTCTTCTCCCCGTGAGTAAACAGCCAATTACTGACTGTATAACAACAATGGGCTTCATTAATAACCAATTACTCCCTATCAGGGGCGTCTCCAAAGGTGAGGTGTTGGGGGGGGGAAGGGTTGCGACCAGGGGCGTCGCTAGACCTTTTTCAGTGTGGGGGGGGGGGGGGTGTAGAGGCCAACGAATACCGACAAAACTAGCCACCAATTACCGACAAAATTAAATGTAACAATATATACAATTTTAACCCTATAAACCCGGGGCCGAAAGCTAAATTGTTTTTCCTATGAATTATCTATAATACTTGCGCATGCGCAAATGGTCATTTTCCTCGACGACATAAATATACGAATTATTTCGTCAACTTAGTCAGCAACATAGCTATATATTTTAATGCAGGCGCGGAGGTAGGATCTTACTTTAGGGAGGGGTGGTAGTGAGCAAGTGAATCACTTGGGATGGGAGATAGGTCTCCTGCGCGAAGCGCGAAAGCTTAGACGTTTCCTTAAATTATTAGGAAAAGAAGACGATATATTGTACCGTTCTCGACTGTTAACACTTGTCTGAATGAAGTTTATCCCTTCCCGCGCGAAGCGCAAAAATTTTGGCGTTTCATTAAATTATGAGAAAAGCAGACGATTCGGTGTACTGTTTAATCCTTATCTGAATTCAGTTCTCCTCCTCCAGCGCGAAGCTCGGAAGTTTTGGCGTTTCATTAAATGATTAGAGAAAGTAATCGATTCGTTGAACCGTGCTCGACTCTTAATCCATGTCTGAATTCAGTTTCTCCCCTTTGACGTTTCCTTAAATTATTAGAGAAAGCAGATGATTTGTTGTACCGTTTTCAACCCTTAATAAGCCCTATTTGTGTGATTTCAGTTTCTCCCCCTCCCGCGCAAATCGCGGAATTTTGGCGTTTCATTAAATTATTAGAGAAAGTAATCGATTCATTGAACCATGCTCGACTCTTAATCCGTGTTTGGATTCAGTTTCCCCCTCCCGCGCGAAGCGCAGAAATTTTGACGTTTCATTTTATTATTGGAGAAAGTAGACGATTCGTTGAACCGTGCTCAACTCTTAATATACCCTATTTGTCTCAATTTAGTTTTCCCCTCTCGCGCAAAGCGCGGAAGCTTTGACGTTTCCTTAAATTATTAGAGAAAGCAGACGATTCGTTGTACCGTTTTCGACTCTTAATATACCCTATTTGTCTGAATTCAGTTTCCCCCTCTCGCGCGAAGCGTGGAAGCTTAGACGTTTCCTTGAATTTTTAGATAAAGAAGACGATTCGTTGTACCTTTCTCGACTCGTCTAAATGAAGTTTCCCCCTCGATATAGAAAGATCAAGAAAGACACGGGTAAATAATTATGTTGCTGTGTCGGGTCAGCAGTGTCGGTATTCTTGCTCGATCCTCGTGTACTATATCAATGCAGAAGTTTGAGGTCGGTGTGATGTATTGTCGGTTGGCCGACAAGTTTTTTTCCCTACGAACTGTGACTTTTTATCCGCTGTGACGACTTCAAGAGAGACTACAACTACAATACTTGTATTTTTTCGAAGTTTCACTTTCCTATAATATCAGCTAAAGAAATCAGAGGTTTAAAACAATTTGGGAAACTAAATTCAAACAAGGAATAAGATTCAACAACGATACGACGAATCGTCTTCCTTTCTCTATATTTTGATGAAACGGCAAAAATTTCACGCTTCGCGCGGGAGGGGAAAACTTCATTTAGACGAGTCGAGAACGGTACAACGAATCGACTTCTTTATCTAATAATTTAAGGAAACGTCTAAGCTTACGCGATTCGCGCGGGAGGGGGAAAATCTTAATAAAGATAAGGATAAAGAGTCGAGAACAGTGAAACAAATCGTTTGCTTTCTCTCGTAATTTAAGGAAACGTCAAAGCTTCCACGCTTCGCGCGGAAGGAGGGAAACTAAATTCAGACAAATTAGGGTTAAGAGTCGCGAACGGTACAACGAATCGTCTGCTTTCTCTAATAATTAAAGGAAATGTCAAAGCTTCCGCGCTTTGCGCGGGAGGGGGAAACTTCATTCAGACAGGAATTAAGAGTCGAGCACGGTTCAACGAATCGTCTTCTTTCTCTAATAATTGAATAAAACGTAAAAACTTCCGCGCTTCGCGCTAAAGGGGGAAACTGAATTCAGACAATTAGGGCTTATTAAGAGTCGAAAACGGTACAACGAATCGTCTTCTTTCTCTAATAATTTAATGAAACGTCAAAACTTCATTCAGACAAGATTAAGAGTCGAGCACGGATCAACGATCGTCTACTTTCTCTAATATTTTAAGGAAATGTCAAAGCTTCGCGCGGGTGAGAGAAACTTCATTCAATTCTATTCATTCTATTTCTCTGAGAAGCAAGCACGCATGTGCACGATAAAATTAGATAAACAATGGGAAAACAAGCTTCCTTAAACTGAAAGATCATCTCTCAGTTTTCTTTTTATCCCTTTTTACTCATTATTTTTGTTTTGTTTCGGGGGGGGGGTCTGAATTTGCTGCCGGGGCCCACACTTACGAGTTAAGACTTGCTTCAGATATGACGAGATCAACCGCCGCAAAAAAAAAAAAAAAAAAAAAAAAACCGCGGGGGGGGGGGGGGGGGGGTTACGTGTAAATGCGTCATAACTGAAAAAGGCTTACAATAGTTTCTGAAATGGTGAAATGTTAAAAATCGCGCCGACCGATATTTCGCTCAGTGAGGGGGGGGGGGTGAACACTCCTTTTTCTCAACACCCCTCCCCCCCCCCCCCCCTTGAGCAAAAAAACAAAAAACAACCTTTTTACTTGTTTTGATATTATATATTATTATTAAATAAAGTAACATTGCTTCGACATAAATGAAACATATGATAACAAATCGCACCTTTCCATGTTAAACATCTCGTCATCAAACTTACAAATGCATAACAAAGCATACATAGCTTCAGTCACTACAGAAACAAAACAGAAGCATAATTATACAGTTGGAAATCATTACTCATAACAGTTATACAATTTAACATAATATTACAAGATCTGAAGCTACATGACACTGGATCCCACAAATGTAGAAGTCTTATCTTTGTCGAATCGTTAAGTTTTGTTTATGATTTAGTTCTTTGTATATACTTACAATTTTATTTAAGTTTGGATTGCTCACTATTGCAAACTATTAGTGTAAGTCAATAAACATGAATATTATCATTCAAATGTAAATAACCGAAACATTATTGTACATAATACTGTTGAGTTACCATCGTTGAGTATTGATTTTCAAGGGCTACATGAGAAACAAGATAAATGCGAATACGTTCGTCTCCTCTGCCTCCGCCCTGAATTCAGTTTATAATCAAATGGAGTCATCTGACGACTGTAATCCTGACCTTCCCTCCCACCTCCCTGCCTGCAGTATATTATTTCAATTTCGTGTGCGTGTGATATCAAATCAAATGCTCTCGACGGAGACGTAAGGCCAATAACAATAAGCCATAAAATGTTTATAAACCGAACTTTCGACTCGGCATTTCAGTCTAACACAAGCCAATACGTGAACAATAAAGTACATGTATAATATTATATATTATTATTATTACTTATACCGCGCTTTTCCCAAAAGGCCCAAAGCGCTTACAGTGTATGAAAATAAAAATTACATAAATACACTGTCGCTCATAAAGTTGGAATATTTTTGTTTTACCCCAATTTATGGAATTATTTTAAAAATAATTTAAAAATAATAGATTTACATAATAGTATACATTCTCAGATTGTATTAAATAATAATTTGCTAATGTGCGTTTTGCGTGACTGCTAAAGCATGTGTATGCTACTATGCTTATCGACTAGGGGACCTACGCACTTAAGTCATAAATGACAGTAATGAGCAGGGGCGTAGACAACGGGGGGATGAGGGGGATGCATCCCCCCACCTCACAAGGTGTGGGGGGGGGGATGGCATGTACAATCATCCCCCAGGTTTTGGGGAATGATATTTGCTTTCTTAATAAGTCATAATGATGATAATAATAGTAATAATAATAATGATAACAATTATGATATTAATAATAATTATAATTATGATGATGATAATAATAATCCTCATCATTATTGTAATTGTGTTTATTGTTAGCCGCATTCACACGGTGAAAGCCAATTCTAAAACAGAATAGAAAATGAATGTGATACAACAGTATACATAATAATTCGTGACAGAGAGTACCATACTACTATCTTTATAACAAGTATTATTCAAACAAACATATATAATTATGTATAATCATGAATTGTTCAACTTCATGCTCCCACTATATGACTATTGTTACACTAAATACTGATATCAGGACTGACTGGTATACATTAGTTTGTTGTTAAGCTTGCAGCAGCTACATCTTTTCTGTATTGTTAACTATTTATTTATTTTTGTTTTATTTAAGATGCACTTTGTTTTGTATTCATTTAAAGTATGTTGATTGATGCATGAAGACATAAGTTTGAAATGTTTAAAGAAGTTTGTTTCATGTAAAGCGCAGTGTGAATTTACCCTGTCTTGAAATGCGAGATAAAAGGAACCTATTAGTATAAGCATTATTATTTGTATTAGTATTATTTTTTATTTGTATTATTATTATTATTATTATTATAATTATTATTATTATTATTATTACTATTACTATTATAAGACTGAGATCAAATAGAAGTAAATAATGCCCTAATTTGAAACGATGCAATGCCGTTATGGTTCCGATTTCTTCACAAACTTACAAAGCAGTATTGTTACTCCGTGGATCATAGTGATACTGTTTATGTTTTTTGTATCTGTATGTTAATGAGCCGCCAGCCAATATCCATCTATGGATACTATGCCTGTTTCTTTGAGGTAAAAAAAGCATAGTATGTACGTACTCATTATGCTTTATAATGAACAGACATATTGTTCAAAGTTTAATCGTTATTTGTTTGTTGTTTATGTGTTCTATTCACAAATGGCCACAGAGGCTGTTTTCATTCATAACCACATACCCCTATCAAGACAACAAAGACTATACCTGCGTGTACACAGTTGACATTGGTCTTTTTTCTGAAGAGGTGTAACAGCAAAATTCACAGAGATAAATAAATACGTAGTGTGGTTCAATATGCAATACTATGTGTCAGTGTGTGTGTGTGTGTGTGTGAGTATGTGTGTGTGTGCGTGCACGCTTGTGTGTGTTATTTTACCTCATTAAGTATGCATCAGATTGCACGATTTCAAGTTCAAAATTACAAAAGCTCCCTACCGTGGGGGGGGGACACCCCCCTCCCACACCCTCCCCCCGCTCGGTCGCTTTGCTCCCTCGCTCGGGCGCTTCGCGCCCTCACTAGCGTTGACAGCCCAGTCATCCCCCCCAGGTGTACGAACCTGTCTACGCCACTGGTAATGAAGATTAATGCCCCACAAAAGGGCACTAATATAGCATATCGACACGGTTTTGATCCTGGGCCTCACAGTTACGAGGCCATTGCTTTGCCACTGAACCATGACTGTACGCAGCGGGGGTCTAGGATAGGGGGCAGTTTCCAAAAAATAAAAAAATCACAGAAAATGCATTTTACCCCGGTCCCCAAAATAAACAAATCCTCTGGACGGCCATGCATTATGGCTCAAGGCATGGGCACACAGAAGATTTTTTTATGTTGGGAACCGGGGTAAAATGCAATAAATTATTGAAAATTTATTGCATTTTTTAATTATTTTTTTATTTATGGAAACTGCCCCCTACCCTAACCCCCGCTGCGTACAGTCATGGTTCAGTGACAAAGCAATGGCCTCGTAACTGTGAGGCCCAAGGATCAAAACCGTGTCGATGTGCTATGGTGTTATGCCAACAAAGTCACAATTAATCTAAGCAAATCAAATTATATGATAATAAAGGGCAAAAGGAGATCTGTCCAAGTAAAAGGTGCTCTTGAAATATCTGGATCTAAATTACTTGAAGTAGATAAGGCATCTTTTGTAGGACTACAAATTGATAAGCATCTCACATGGATTGAACATATAAAAATGGTAAATCGAAATATTCGTTCAAAAGTCGGAATTTTGTTCAGAATAAGGCATTATGTCCCACAGAACATTTTAGTGCTATTATACAAAGCGTTAATCCAGCCACATATTTTGTATGGAATTGAAGTATGGGGAACACATACAAAACCAACTTGAATTGTATTTTCCTTACCCAGAAAATGGCAATGAGAGCGATAACTTTTAGCCCAAGAGGTACCCATTCGGAACCCTTGTTCCAAAAGATAGAAGTTTTAAATATTTACAACCTTCATTTCCTATCTGTCTCAACCTTCATCTATGACTTATTAAATGGCAATCTTCCTCACTCCTGAATTGAATACTGTCAGGTAATAGAGCACAGATATGGCACAAGGGGCAAAGAACAAAGACAACTATATCTGCCTAAATGCAAAACCACACAAGGTCAATTTTCAATATCATTTATCGGCGTGAAAATATGGAATAGTATACCATACGATTTAAGAGGAATACGATCTAAAAATGCTTTTCGGAAGGGGTTAACGAAACATCTAAATACTTTGAGTTAAACAAAAGTTAAGACTTCTTAAAATGGCAAAAAGAAATCTCAGATTAGAAAATTTCTAAAAAGATCACTAGATAATGATATATTTTTTATTTACTGCATGTTTGGTATTGATACGGAAGTCAACACACATTTGACTTCCATGTATATTAAGTAAGGAATACTTCTAAAGGACTATTCTATTTCTTTGTTTACTTATATAGTTTATGTTACATGTATATAATGTAGTATAGTAAAAATTAAAAATTAAAAAAAAAAAAAAAAAATAGTTTTAAAATTCTTGCCAAAGACAGGGAACCAGACTCGACTAGCACTTGTGCTAACTTCTTGTACCCCCTTTAACAACAAAAGTGTACACATAACATTTTATTCCATTTGTATACGACATACTTTGTAAAACAATATTTATATTATTCATGTGTAATGTTATCGATCTTGTGTTATATTGTTATATTTTATGTAATGTCATGCTTGATACATTATGTTTTACTTGTTATTATTTTTGTTGTTGATAAACTCAAACTCATATTAGTGCCCTTTTGTGGGGCATTAATCCTCTTTACTGTCATTTATGACTTATAAGTGCGTATAGGTCCCCTAGTTGATATGCAGAAGCATACACATGCTTTAGCAGTCACGCAAAACACACATTGTCAAATTATTGTTCAATAAATTCTGAGAATGTATACTATTATCTAGATCCATTATTTTTAAATTATTTTTAAAATAATTCCATGAATTGGGGAAAAACAAAAATATTCCAACTTTATGAGCAACAGTGTACATATAATTAGAAAAAACAGGCTTACAACTACAAACTGCAAAAAAAAAACTGTTTCTAAGGCCTTTCTGAAGGTAACTGATGGAGACCGTCTGATTCTAAGTGGACTGGTATCCTCGTATTGATAACTCATGTATATTGTATGTATCAACATTATATATTTGGTTAAAAAAAATGTGAAATCAAATTTCACGTCTGTTAGACATTATTTTCATTTGCAAAACGGTCAAGATGAAATTCACTTCCCTTTTCACACGTTATCAAAGCTCATCTTTAGGTCTCAACAACAACGGGCACATATCATGAACAAAAAAAGTTCAAGATTATACTGTTGTTTATAATATATATTTATATCTTTATATATATATTTATATAAGGTATGTACAATATACCCTGATATACACCTGGCAATATAATAGTGTATGATGAGTGATGGTTGGTTAGGGACTTAGGGTCAATGGTTGTAGACGCCAAACAATAACAAAGACAAGAGCATATGCCTGCATTGATCTCAATGTTCCGTTACAAGCCACACGTCCAGAATCATACAACAAGCACATGCACTGCACTACTAGTACTACACATAGTAGATTACTACAATGTACATGATGTGCATGGGTAATACAAGACAATAGTTTCGTGAATAAAAAGCAATGGAGATGAAGGCTCTTGTGTCACATAAAATAACACCTATAGAATCACTGTCACATAGTCGACAGTATAGTATTGTATATATTACAGTGTAAAATACAAGTAGTCCGTATCTTTTTGCAGTGTCGACGCGTTAACCAATGTTAACACGGTATTTTCTCGTGATGACTTCCAGCAGTCATCATCCATTTAACATAAACAATTCTAAAACCATGTAATGTATGACATTGTCTGACTTACCTGACAGTAAACGGTGATCAAGTACTAGTAAAGCTTAGAAATCCCAGTTCTTCTCGGTATGTATAATGACTGTACAGCAAGGCTCAATTAATTTTTTGTCCACGGGGCTCTTCCCCCAAAAAGAGCCCCCGTGAGCCTTCTCACGGGGGCTCTTTTTGTACTGACGGGGGCTCTTTTTTTATACAATATCCATTGAATTGGTACCTATGATACTCCTCAATTATTTGCTATTTCATCATTATCATTCCAATCAGCATTTTCCCTCTTACAAATTTACAAGCTACATAGCTGTTACTGGCCTGTGTATATAATATATACGCATACAACACTGATCTTTATGATGTCTTTAACGTGACATATCTTCTTCTCCCCTTGCAAACGAGAAGAAAACAAGGTCATTAAAAGGGATTAAGCGACAAATAATGATTGTGATTCAAATTGATGCGAATATTTGTTTGAATAAGTACTGCTATTCACCCGAATCTTCTTTGTAAAAAACAACTTTTACAAATCTCAGCCATGCTTACTGAGTTGAGACGTTCCATTCAATGTAAAATACTCATCCAAGAATACACTTCTCCTAATCTGAAATTGATCTTACAACACAGTGGCAGATTTGCATGGTTGAGATTTGTAAAAGTCGTTTTTTACAAAGAAGATTCTGGTGAAAGCATTGCTTATTCAAAAAAATCCTTGCATCAATTTGACTCACAATGAATATGTCGCATGATCCTTTTATCAAATAACCTTGTTTTCTGTTTTGTTTGCAGGGGAAAAGAAGCTATGTCACGTTAAGAAATCATAAAGATCAGTTGTATTATGCGTATATACATTATGATACCAGAACAAATGTTGATTATCAGAATGTCATTTTGGAATACCTCTATACAAATACCACATTGTCTTTAGCCCGTATCAGTATTAGTATGATGCAATATAAAGCTATTATTCTTTATTTAATTCAGTATAATGCTTTTCCTCAAAAATAGTTTTTGCCATTTTGTTAGGGTTGAGACGCTAAGAAATGGTTTCAAATGTACATTACACGAACCCTGAACCATTGCAAAATGATGGTGGTTCTCTCTCTCTCTCTCTCTCTCTCTCTCTTTACTTTAATCATGCATTATCAACTACATATAAAGCGGCAACCAAAAACTTAGGGTTATCTGAGATAGGTGAAAGTAAGAGTTAAAAAGAAAGTCATGCTAAAACGGCGCTTCACTCCCCCCCCCCCCCCATGAAAAAAATTAAATAGATTGGTAGTCCTCCTCTCCAGCATCCCCCCCCCCCCCCCCCCCTTTAATATCACATTTTCACTTGGCAGCCCAGGGGGCCGGGGGTGGGAGGAGGGGGTTAAACCCCTAACCCCCCCCCCGTAGATCTGCCCATGTTACCATATCATTCCACGACATCTTGGTCTTCCTCTTCTTCTCAATAGGGACTTTTAGATTTGCGTGGACGTGGACGTGTTACGTCCTTTTAGGCACTGGCAGTCACATGTCACGTCCTTTTAAGCACTGGCACTGCCTTAAAAGGAGGTCACACGCTTCAGTCCACGTTCCCATCGTGCAAATCTAAAGGTCCCTAATATTGATTTACTGGTCGAGGTTCATTATTTGCTAGTCATTTGAAATCACCAGATTTCAGCGGGTTAACGCTTTCACAACGAAAACTTCTCCATGACCATGTTTCTGCCCTTACGCGATCGCCTCCAGCTCCAGCAGACATAGCGCGGCAGCGTGCACACGTACCGCTACTAGGGCGCAGTAGGCCTATAACCACTGCTGACAGCGGCACTGCACTGTGAGCTGAATCGGTAATAATAGGCCTACTCATAAAACAAGAATCTTGCATGCTAATCTAAGTTCCATTTCATTTGAAAATTGAAACTCAATATTGTGTTAAAGTTATAACAGAAAAGAAAATCTTTATTTTATAATTCCACGGGGGCGATTTTTAATTTTGCAATCGCCCCCGTGAGCAACCTGACGGGGGCGATTATGTAGCTCACGGGGGCGAATCGCCCACCGCCCCCGTGTATTTTGAGCGCTGCTGTACAGTACACGCAGCATGAACACTGTTGACATAATAATAACAATAAGCATGCAGTACAGTGTAGTGAGAGTACTGTAGGCTGTGTAGCAGCGCAAACTGACATCACAACACTTTTGTTCGGATTAGCCAGAATCGCGTCTATACAATTTCACGGTACCAAAGGTTATACGTCATTATAGTGATATATACCATGACAAAAAAGCATTACATACTGGTTATTTACATTCTGAAGCCTTAAAAGATTTGTTTTTCCTGTTGGAAATATAGTCTGCATCGGAAATTAAGAATATCTTTAGTAATAATTTTATTATGTGCAAAGTGTATTTGTATATAGTTACCAGAAAAATGAATTATGTATGAAAAAAAAAGGAATATCTTTGTTTTGGAATATCTTTGTTGGAAATGAAATAAATATGAATTAAATTGAATTGAATTATAGAAAGAATTTATAATCATCATGATTACATATTTTTGTGTTTGATCCCAACCATCGCGAGAAACGTAAAAGAGACGCCACATGCATAATTCATGTCCTGAAAAGGATCACTTCTGGCGAAATCTACAAACTTGAGGCCCTATCATTTTTTTCTGGTTGGAAAAAATATCTAAAGTCGCCTTTGATAGGCCTAGGTAAGTAGTGAATGCTGATCATGCGGTCACCCATACACCCAGGCGCGTACGCAGGGGGGGGGGGGGGGTGTTTGGGGGGTTAACCCCCCCCCTTTGGTATTTTTTATGTGTGTAAACCCCCCTAAAAATTCCCTAAAACCCCCCCCCCTTTGGATTTTTTTTTTTAATTATTAAAAAAAAAAAAAAAAAAAAAAAAAAATCACCCCCATGGCCGACCTAAGAAAGGAGACCTTAAGAAAACGGACCTTCCCCCCCAACGGAGCAAAATGTCAAATTTTCAAATTTCGAGACCCAAAAAAAAAAGTGTCCTCTTACCCCCCCCCCCCCCCCCGCTTATTCAGCGGTCGGTTGAGTCGCTGCGTTTTTTTTGGACCAAAAAAAAAAAAAGTGTCCGCTTACCCCCCCCCACTGAGCGACTTTTTGGCCGGCCGCGATTTTCAAATTTTCCTGAGTCGTTGCGAAATTTTGGACCCGATTTTAAAACCCCCCCTTGAAAAAAATCCTGCGTACGCCACTGCATACACCACATTTTAACCCTAATAAGGCCGGGGGCATTATGCCCTCCCCCCCCCCCCCCCCTCCATGATTTTTTTTTCCGATTGCTCGGGAACGCATATGGATGGCGCCCCGCCGCTCGCTGACTTTTTTCTTTCGAGTCTTGCGCAACTTTTAAAATATTTTTTTTTGGAAAATCGGACCTACGGTTACAAGGTCACGTGACCTTTTGTCTTTGCATGGCAGTCCGAAAATCGCTCATTTTCGTGATTTGTGTACAAGACATATGGAAAAGTCATTTTCCTAAAAACAGATCAATTGGGTATTGGGTCTTGTTTAAAGTTTAGGTGGTTGTTTTGGGAGTCAAAATAGTTGAATTGTAGTAAGAAATGAAATGAAACAACAAAAACAATGAAATACATAAGTTAAAAAAACAATACATAAGAAATTATTAAAACAAGGGAAAACATAAGGAATAATCTGGCTCTTCCCAAAAAATTGTCGTATTATTATTCAGAATGGTCTAATGAATATAATTATGTAGTGAAAAAGAATGCTTAAATATAAATAATATATGATTTATGGGTAAAAAATGTGATTTGTATGACTTTATTAGCATAAATTACCATTAATATGTAAATGAGTGAATTTGTCAAAATAATGAAATAATCATATTTATTCTATACACTTCACTTGACATGCGTGCAAATTTTCGCGGCGATCGGCCGCTTTGCGGCCGAGATCTTAAGGGGGGCATAATGCCCCCCCGCCGTACTAATACCTCAAATAGCCCGGTCTTTTTAGGGTTAATATTGTTTACACGGCAAGGTATGGTGTGAGCATTTTATAACAGTAGGGCTGGCCTGTCTACCAGAATATCATCTATTGCATCCAGTGTAGCATCCACTGCAAGCATCTAGTACGTTAGATTAGAGAGGTATAAGACACTTCCCTGGTTAGATCAGGGAGGTGGAATGGATGCATCAATCCCTTGCATGCATACCCTTTTCCCTTTCACAAAACGTACACAAGTTGAACATTATAAGTCTCGTGTAATCTTGCTTTATTTTGGTGATGTAATATATCCTGCTGGTAGATCATGCAGGAACGAATCGTGTCAATTATTATAAATAAATGTTAAGTCATACAAATTCAGCCATCAAAAATTCTGAACTATTTGCATATCGTAGGATTCGGATTACTAGTTACTGTGTATGTGACGAATGGAAGCTTTGGAAGGCCGTGCTCCATCAATTTATCGCATACATGTATGTATAGCGAACCCCCCTCAATTTTGTTTATGTGTGTGTGTTTTGGATGACCCCCCCCCCCCCCCTCGCTTATTCAGCGGCGCGATTTTCACATTTTAAACCCCCCCCCCCCCCTTGAACAAATTCTGCGTGCGCCCCTGCATGTTTGTTAATATATCATAGATATGTGCAACTATACAGTTCATGGATCCATGATCATTTTGAGGAGCGAACATAGAATATATGTATTTTACATGCACAGACCCTTATCGGCTCTCTTGTTTTATAGTGCATGGACCCTGGTCTGAACTACACACTGCACCCATATAGGCTGGCACAGCCAGAGACTGACAGAGCATGAGTCGAGTCTGTACCTGCAGACTAACAGGAGAGAGCTGATTATTAGTAATAGGCATGATCGAAATGTTCAAGCTAACCATGCACGCAAGCACCGTTTCCAGGTTACTCAGGGAGCATAATACCTAAAATGTACGTCAAGTTTAAACCTTGGCTTCCTCAGATTAGTTTTTTCACCGAATATTAGGCCAACAAATTCTTCGAAACTGCTAATTTTGTCTGGCGGCCAGCGCACATATACGTGAGAGAAAGAGAGAGGGAGAGAGAGAGAGCGCGCGTGCGAGGGGGAGGGGAGGGGAATGAGATAAAGCAGAAAGAGATGGACTGAGATAGTTGATACACAATACTGTTTGAACCTATCAACTTTCAACATGTCACCATGCATGATTTTTTTTTGTTAATGAATCAGTGTGATCTACCATGGACATAAATATTTCAGTTAGACGGAGCAATGACGATCGAGGGGGCATATATTTGTCCACGTTTCTGTAAACAACCGCATATTGGTTGTTTTGGGGGAATCACACTAAAACAAAGTGACATACGAAATGTGCATATTGATTCTGTATAATTACTTTTCACCATGATAATATACATGTAATATCATTATATATACTGTACATCATATAATATAGGCCTACATGCCTTTCAAACCAAGGATCGTGTCGTGTGTTCAAATCCAACCCAGGCAGTGATAACATTTAGTGAAATTGATCAAAATAGGAAAGTTATGAATTTTTGAAGTTGTCACATGTGAAATTAACTAAAACTGATAACACACTGTGACATATCTTTAGAGCTCATCTCCAATTCGTTACAGAAACTTTCATTAAAGTTCATTTTTAAGTTATTGATGACAAATATCTTTGTTACATACAGGGTTGTATAAAAACATAAACATGCAATAGTATATTTAGGGTGAACGTATGATTTAAAATATGTGAGGCGCCTTCGCAAAATACGTCACTTTTGTTGCCATTTGTGTTTGATTGATCGCACCTTCAAATATTCTGAACTGCCTTAATATATGTTTTTAATTTGTTTCCATTTGCTTTACACGGTATGTTTTAATACAGCTTTGTGTTTTTGGTTTAATTTCCTATTTAATGGCCGAGCACATGCCCACATGGGTAGTTAGATATGCCCCTCGAGGCCACTACATTAATCTGGTAAACGTGCATGGACACGGAGTTCTTTCAACAGATGCCTTCTGTTTTACAACCCTCGTGCCATTTTTCAAAAAAAATATATTTTATGGTGGTTATTTTTTGTTTATAGGCCTACGTTAGAGCATGGACTGCTTGTATTACTCACGTAATCGCGTTATCACGTTGTCATGTTTTAAGTACTTTACAAGCTAGAACACGCTTTATCTGATCTATAATAGTGTAATGCAAAATTTTGGGAAATTTTGAAAATTGGATAGATAGTCATTCTTTAAAATGTCGATCCCTGTGGATGTATTATAAGCACTAGAGAATTAGCCCCTAAAACATATCTGCTTTCGAGCAAAATGAATAGTCAAAATTTACCGGTGCTCCCGGTAAATTTCAAATATTTCAAATAGCGCCTAAGGCCACTCCATGGTAGCTGCGATAATGAAAATCTTAGAATAATGTAGTTCTGATACATAATTTCTAAACGGGAATAGCAAATCAGTCGATTGAAGTCAAGAAACATATTTAAAGCTAAAGTAATATAAGTTTTGAGAGGGAGCTATACATCACAAAGAGTTTTCACCCGACCAGTGATAATAGGCCTATACATTATTTACAATTTTATCACTTTGAACCTCGACAATTAACGATCATAGAATATTCTAAATAACATTTGCTTCCAATATGTTCATCTGAACCAAATCTAACAGTGATTAATAGTAAATTCTCCCAACCACTTTTGAATTTTTTCAACCGTTTTTCCATAAAAATAAGACATAAGACAGCTATAAAAATCTTTCAACACTGAAATGTCTGGAATGGTATGTAAAGCCGATTCAGTGCTTTGTGACGATTTACATTCACCTAAAATGTAATTTAATTGTAATAATAAATTTAGGAGAATTAAGGAATCGATCAGATCATTTTCCCCAATTTCTATCGTTAATAATGGTCCGTTTTCACTTAAACATTCAGATTATCTTTAATTGTACATCTAGCATTGAAGTCACTACCTTAGCACCATTTTCTCTAATCTGAACAATGTTACTAAGTCCCTTTAAGGGACCCAATATTTCGTTGACATATGTGAAATACGAAAAGTGAATAAAGGAGAAATAGTCCATCCCGACATTAAGTTGGTTTTAATAAAATGAGAGCAACGGGTCAGTAAAAGTTAGAGCAAATTCCGATTAAAATAAGAAAGTTATTAATTTTTTAGTTTGCGAGGAATCAAACCCATTATTTGCAACTCTGTGACGTATCTAATACTGCGAGCTCCCCTCCATCTTGCTCTGTACCAAAACAATCAGAAAGTTTATTTCCCTCAATAAAATATTAAATAACATATTTATCCTAAAGCTGAATTTCGCAATTATGATTCTATTCAACCCCTGTATAAAAAATAATATATTCCGTCATCAGTAAAGCAGAAAGTGAAAGGGATGTTTCAGAAATAATTTTGGCGTTCAGGGGACAAACAATCCATGCCCAAACTTATGAGCTAAAAATGCTTGGGTCAAGAAATTATGGCACCGTGAAATGTTATTTTACCGGTGTAATTTTTATATTGAATTCATTCAAACGCAATTTCCAATAAATTTACCAGTAAAATTTTGTAAGAGTTAACCCCTACCGAGATAGGCCCATGATTAAAAACGCTATTACTATTCGGGATTTTAAAAAAATATACGAAGCTATGATTGTTAAAGGCCCGCCCCCCCCCCCCCCCCCACCCACCCACTCGGTGTTATTTAGGGTACGCATACGCATATTCCCTCCTTTTGAAACACACCCCCCTAAGTCCGGTTTGTAAAGTCAATACGGGCCGGATTTTTGTGTGTACTACGAGCCGGACTTTGGTGCGTCAAAAGTACCCCTTTACCGAACATTTTGGTAACACGCATGGTATCCCTCCGTTCACGGAGTGGGGGGGGGGGGGGGGGGGTTAAAGGCGGACATTTTACCTATGCAACTAAATGCCCTGAAAGCTGAATCTATGAAATTGCTATTTTATGCAATTTATTGTATATTCGGGGCGCAAAATCTTGGTTAAATCATGAACCATGATTAAACTTACCATATGTGATAGGGAGAGAGCATCGTGTTATAATATGTTTTGTTTTGTGTTTTTTGTTCCCTCGAATTTAAACCCTCTTGACATCACCATATGAGACTGACTTTAGATGTGGCCTAAATAAATGCAGGATATATAAATTTGACAGGCCCGGTCACCTCAACAATCAGGGTATAAGAAGGCGTTGTAGGATAGGTGGTAATAATTATAGGCAACTGACTATAAGTGGCCTGCGCACTAATTATTTTTTTACTTGAAGCACAATAAATAATTCAAGACTGAAAGCCCTTTTAAAAGTATTCAGTAATATATTATATTAACTATTAATGCAAGCGAGCGTAGCGAACGATCTTTTGTTGAAAATAAAGAAAAACTGGCTCTAAGTGGCTTTAAATGAGGGGTGCGTGTTGTGGAGAAAGGTAAAGGGGCACTTATCAGGAGGGAAAAAAAGGCATTAGACAAAAGAAGGTGCACGTGTCAAAGTAAGAATGGCAATTTTCAAAGGTTAAAATGGGGCACTTCTCGCACCCGAAAAGACACACTCACCAGAAATGCAAATGGGGCACTTATGAGAATTAAAAACTTATTATAAAGAAAAAAGGTACCTCTCAGATCATGAAAGAGGCATTAACCACGGGTGAAAAAGGGACATTTACGAGAATTAGGGGAAAGGGGCACTTATCGAAGAAAAAAATAGGACACTTATCACGAAATAAGGGGCACTTAATAGAAAGGGAAATGGGTACAAAATAGGAGGGGGAGGGGCACTTATCACAAAGGGAAAAAGGGGCATTTTCAAGGTAAAAAGGGGCACTTTGGGGGTACCCAAACAGTGGGGGTAGTACGTGCACCCTAACCCCCTTCCTGGAGCGCTGCCTCTGATTAGTTGTCAATTTCTTCCATAAAAGTATATGTGAAATTTTCTCACAGGAAAATTTATGGCTTACTAATGGGGGGGGGGGCTTTCATCATAAGTGCTCGTAATTCATAGCACCATCAAGAGCAGTTTGTTTCAATAATTTCGCCCAAAGCTCGCTTGCTACGCATTTAGGGTTGATATATTTATGTTTCTTATTAAATATATTTTCAGTCTGTCATGTCCAGATTGTGCTCAAAACCCCATCAGAATTGTGTTTTTTCCCCTCTTTCTAAGATGTATTTTTTCCACACTGCGTACTCACAAATCTTAAACTTTTTTGCTCGCTCGCAAATTGGTCTGCCCATCAGGCGCGGATCCAGGATTTCTTAGGGAGGGGGCCCAACTTTTTTTTTTTTTTTTTTTGCGCCCGAAAATTTGAAAATCGCGCCGGCCGAAAAGTCGCGCTCAGGGGGGGGGGGGGGGGGGGGGGGGGGGGGGGGGGGGGGGGGGGGGGGGGGGGGGGGGGGGGGGGGGGGGG